>NC_134355.1:186817218-187123718 GCF_048569485.1 Anomaloglossus baeobatrachus | reverse complement strand
TCTGACTCCTCAACCTCGTGTGGGTCCTTTACCTCGGCCCAAACCCTGTGTGGTCAGGCCACCCTTCCTTGTAACTGCGCCCAAGGAAGCCCACACACCTCCTTACTATGCTGGCAGCACAGCTCAACAGCATGATGCGGTCGACTCTTTACTTAGAAATGTCTGGGAAATGTGAGTCACACCGCTGAGGAGTTGTGGACGGTAAGCTCTGGAGAGTGAGACCGAGTTTCATCAATGGTTGTCTCCACTCAACCAGCAGCCAGGGAAGGTCGGGTGCGACAATGATGCAAACCAGTCTGCGACCCTTCTTCAGGGCAATGTGACACATGTGCCTTGTATGGCTCACGTGTTGAACCTGGTTGTCCAGCAATTTTTAAAACACTATCCCGGCCTACATGGCCTTCTGCAGAGGGCACGGTGTAACGCCTGCCTGGATCGACACACTCAGATGGGCTGTAAAGGATAGGCTAGAGGCAAGCCACTCACCAAGCTGGACACCCAGAACCCTGAAACCCTTTAACCCCTATACAGTGATTTGGAATTACACAGGGCCCAAGTTGATCAATACCTGAAGAAGGCTGCAGTTCAAGAGACTAGTAGTCATGCAGGG
Organism: Anomaloglossus baeobatrachus; assembly: GCF_048569485.1. NCBI lineage: Eukaryota > Metazoa > Chordata > Amphibia > Anura > Aromobatidae > Anomaloglossus > Anomaloglossus baeobatrachus. The sequence continues at coordinate 187,123,108 of NC_134355.1, read as the reverse complement.
TCAAAAACATTAATTGAGGAAGAGGAACAGAATGGGATGGCCAGGACTTAATCAGAAAACAAGCAGAGGTGAAATGCGGATCGGCCAACGAGGTACATAAACAGCAAGCAGGAAAAGTAGTCAGGTAACAAGCACACAAAATCATAAAACTGAACTGGGGGTAACAGTAACAAGAGGTTCATAGCTTTGTCTGGCAGTGGTCTGCAGACAGGAGGGGCCTAAAAAAGGGTGTGGTGTCTTCCCATTGGTTGTAGCTGAATGATGGTACTTCATCTGTGAGATACCCACCACCTACATTCAGCCTGTGGTTCTGTATCTGTCAAGGTAACGCAACCCAGTGGGTGACCATAACCTGCGTCCACCTGCGCCGCTGGCATCGACTCCTTTCCCATCATCAGCACTATGCACGAAAGGAACACGTTGTCACCTGGCGACCGGAGTACAAATTGATTGAGTGGACTACGTTGGTGACTTAACAGCCGTGTGCGGCAATGATGCAAACCTGTCTGCGGCCCTTCGTCAGGGCAATGTGACACACGTGCCTTGTATGGCTCACGTGTTGAATCTTATTCTCCAGCAATTTTTAAAATACCATCCCGGCCTACATGGCCTTGTGCAGCAGGCACGCTGCTATGTGCTCACTTTCATCCTTCGCACCCAGCAGCTCAACAACTTTCATCGCTCCTGAAGTCTTAGGGTCTGGCGGTTAAACGCCGGAAATGCGATGTTCCGACACGCAGGAATTGGAATCTGCACATGTTGCAGCGTTTGTGGCAGCACCGCAGAGCCCTGCTGAAATACGGTATGACGTATACCCTGGGCTAACTTGATCCAGAGGTGGTGCAGATCACGCTGCTGGAGTGGTGTCAGATCAAGGACCTATGCACCATTCTACACAGTTTACAAATGTCGACGAAGATGTTTAGTACTGGCGATGCCATTCTCAGCGTGACAATTCTGGTCATCTACAAGATGGAGCACACTGTAAGCATTATTCGGAGTCAGGTGTTGGTCCAAGAGGAAGGGGAGGAAGTACAGGAGGAGTCATATGCAGAAGGGATAATAAGATCTACAAGGTCCAGATGGTGAGCGGCACCTAGGTGGAATTCAAGGGACCGTGGGGGAGAGGGATTAACAAGGGTGCATAGTATCAGCAAAAATTGTTGAGGAAGGTGCAGGAGCCCATGAAGAAATGGAGGACGAACTGGCGATGGGCATGGAAGACTCAGCAGATGAGTGAGAGCTTGCTCACATTTCGGTTGTGCGAGGTTGGGGGGAGAGGGCAGAGGAAGGAGGCACGATTCTCACCTCTCTGCCACCAACACACCAAGGACTTGGTCCTCCTGGATGCACAAGACACATGAGCGCCTTCTTGCTGCACTACCTACAACATGACCATCGGATTGTACGAATTCGAAGTAATGCTAACTACTGGGTTGCCACACTGTTAGATCCCCGGTACAAGACAAAATTTGGCGAAATAATTCCTGCCATAGAAAGGGACGCACGTATACAGGAGTATCTGCAGAAGGTGGTACGGATTCTTAGATCTGCTTTTCCAGTAAACACCAGTGCTGCACAGAATGAATCTCAACGCTTTGTCATGGATAGGAGGAAATGGTCTTTTACTTGTCCACATCTGAGGGACCGAGGGCTGGCTGCTGTGCTGAGATGGCATTGAGTACGGTGTCCCTGCAGAGTTGCACTTTTGGTCATATACCAAATGAGTTGAAAAAGGACAGATGCTGGTGGAAAGGGGAACAGTTGTGTTGGAAAGGGGAAAAAAGTTTTTGTCCGTGGGTTTGGTGGTTAAGCAAAAGTAACATTTGATGAAGAAACACCATCTGTTACGGTGGGACTGGCAGATTTGGATAAGGTGGTATATACTATATTACCGCTATATAACGAAAATTAATAAGAAAAGAAAGAGAAAGGTATATATCCCCGTCAGCAGTCAATGTCCACCGTGCTCCCAGATGGAAAAGGAGAGGTTGGCAACTGGAAGGTTAGGTGGAAGATACAGATCTGTGTGGCTATGAAACTAATAGTTGCCTGAACCGAGTTAGACGCCACTCGTATCTGGAGACTGGGAGCCCTGTTAGCGTCACAGGGTCCACACGCCCACCCAGCCCAGGAACTCCCTGTTAACATCACAGGGGCCATTCAGAATGCTGACCGTGTGCACTGGGGCCACACCTGTGGACAGCAGGCGCATCAGCAGCAGCAGGCCTGTTAATGCCACTGGGCTGCACAAGCAGGACTTGTAGTACAGGAGCTGGTTTTAACCGTTCTGCGTTACCAACTGTGGTGGCGGCCTGCATCGACGCCCTATCCCTGCCTACCTCTGGCCTAAAGCCGCAATGGGTTCAACACATGTAGGTGTGCTCTTTCGGAGCATAATAGAAGACTGCGCACCTCCTTGTTGGCTCAAGCCCGTTTTATAACTTGGGTCCGCCCCAAACCAGGGTGGACCACAATGCACCTCCTGGAGACAAAAGCAGAGTGACACGTCATGAGTGGCATAACTAGCGTCCTATTTGGAACCGCAACTTCAATAATGACCTGATGGCTGCCACGACACAAACACCTCACCAGTGATCGTCTGACCATCAATAATGAGGTGACAAGTCATAGGGGCGGGCCTCTGCAAGCCATTTGGCAGTGGCCTGGCCACATCGTCAGGACACCTGATGCCCTGTGGTCTATATGGGCCCCCCACATCAGGGGCAGGGCCAAAGAGTTCATTACCGGACCTAGTCTCTGATGCAGTAAGTGCCTGAGCATGCTCAGTAGCATGAAATACAGTCTCTGAAAAAAGACTATCAGCTTTAGCATGGTGTCTAGGTACAAAACAGGACTTAGACCCGGCACGGAATGCAAGTACCCGTGCAAAGAGGCTTTTCGCACTAAGTGTGGGAGCATGCGCTGTATCCCGAAATGAAGACTTAGCCTCAGGAATGGCACAGTCAGGCTGAGCATACTCACTAGGCGAAACACTGTAGTTAGGCTGCGGCTGGGGTAAATCGGCACACGCATGCGCACTAGCTGCCTCTCCACACTTAGACGTGGAGGAGAAATTGCTCTTCGGGTGTGGACTTGGAGATGCTGTCTATGAACAGAAGGAAAAGCTAAAGGAAGCCTCACTTTCTATCCGTCCGAATGATCAAATGCAGCAAGGAATTCCCTGAGTTTGCTATAAAATTAGCGTAGCAAAATGTGCATGAGGGTGTCATGCAGAGGTGCTGCAAATAGATTTGCACCAGTGGGACACAAATGGAAGTCCAACAGTCACTTCTTGTACGCCACTAAATGGCAGCATTTTTTGCTATCATTATAGCTTATTAAAAACAGAGCAGGAGGGTGTCCTGCACAGGTGCTAGAAATAGCTTGGCACCAGTGGGACAATAATGGAAGTCCAACAGCCACTTTTAGGATGCCACTAAGTTCACTCAGTGTTTGCTACTATAATGGCTTAGTAACAATGAGTTTGAGTGTGCAATGCAGGTAGACGTGCTGCAAATATCTTTGCACTAGTGGGACAATACAGAAGTCCAACAGCCACTTTTAGGATGCTACTAAGTTCACTCAGTGTTTGCTAGTATAATGGCTTAGTAACAATGAGTTTGAGTGTGCAATGCAGGCAGACGTGCTGCAAATATCTTTGCACTAGTGGGACAATACAGAAGTCCAACAGCCACGTTTAGGATGCCACTAAGTTCACTCAGTGTTTGCTAGTATAATGGCTTAGTAACAATGAGTTTGAGTGTGCAATGCAGGCAGACGTGCTGCAAATATCTTTGCACTAGTGGGACAATACAGAAGTCCAACAGCCACGTTTAGGATGCCACTAAGTTCACTCAGTGTTTGCTAGTATAATGGCTTAGTAACAATGAGTTTGAGTGTGCAATGCAGGCAGACGTGCTGCAAATATCTTTGCACTAGTGGGACAATACAGAAGTCCAACAGCCACTTTTAGGATGCCACTAAGTTCACTCAGTGTTTGCTAGTGTAATGGCTTAGTAACAATGAGTTTGAGTGTGCAATGCAGGCAGACGTGCTGCAAATATCTTTGCACTAGTGGGACAATACAGAAGTCCAACAGTCACTTTTAGGATGCCACTAAGTTCACTCAGTGTTTGCTAGTATAATGGCTTAGTAACAATGAGTTTGAGAGTGCAATGCAGGCAGACGTGCTGGAAATATCTTTGCACTAGTGGGACAATACAGAAGTCCAACAGCCACGTTTAGGATGCTACTAAGTTCACTCAGTGTTTGCTAGTATAATGGCTTAGTAACAATGAGTTTGAGTGTGCAATGCAGGCAGACGTGCTGCAAATATCTTTGCACTAGTGGGACAAAACAAAAGTCCAACAGCCACGTTTAGGATGCCACTTAGTTCACTCAGTGTTTGCTAGTATAATGGCTTAGTAACAATGAGCTTGAGTGTGCAAAGGGCAGGAGGGTACAGTGGCAGGGTTGTGGGTCTGGGTAGAGGAAAGGAAGCCTGCCTTTCTATCCCTCCTAATGGGGAAATGCTGCGAGGAAATCCCTGACCTTAGCTACACAGACGCTGTCATCTTGTTTTGCTGTTAAACTCTATTTGAAACTCTGTCACCTATGGCTCTGACCCTGCCGGTATGAGCCCTTAAAAGGACTGATAGAAACTTCTATCCCTATTCTGTACAGCGCTGTGTATAGAGCGTACACAGCAGTATCGGAGATAGGAGCTGCGCCAGCGGTGTCTGACACCAAGGACGCAGAAGGCAGATAATGGCGTGCTGGAGGAAAATGTCCATTTTTATAATGCAGGGACATGTGACATGGACATCTGTCACGCTCCCCGGTTCCTCTGCCATGCTCCCCGGCTCCCCTGCCTTGCTCACCAGCTCCCCTGCCACGCTTCCCCGCTCTCAGGTTACGCTCCGCCGCTCTCGTGCCAGGCTTCCCGTTCCCTCGCTCCACAGCCTTCATGCCCCATCACCTGCGGTCCCCAGGCAGCCCGGTCCCCGCTCCCGGCGCCCATCGGTAACGCTGAGCCAGCCCGGCACTCCTGCCTCCTGTGCACCGCTCCCTGCTCTGGCTTCTGTCACCCGGGCCTCGCGCATGCGCATTAGGGCGCGTGCGCGGTCATTGACCCTCTCTTAAAGGGCGAGTGTCCTCCAACAGGATATTGAAGAATCAGGTACAGGGTATATAGGGGGATCCTTTCCAAGTAGGCGGGGCCTGTTCTTCGTGTTTGCTAAGCTAGGAGTCAGGTCTCCTTGTGTCTTGTGCCATACTTACCTATCTGTCTTATAGAGTCGCCCTTGTCTCGCCAACCAGTCCTGACGACTCCCGAACCCCGAACGGTGACTGCCTGCCATCTCGTCAGTCTCTACCATCTCCGATCCCTGGATCCGTGTGGTGACCCAGCTCCTCGCTCCGTTGTTTCCGGATTCTGCCTGATGTCATCTCGGCCTCCGAACCTGAGCTCCGTCACCCGGACTACCTTCAGAGACTCCGTGGTCCCAGGGACTTCTTCACTCCACTCCTCTGAACGGACTGTCCTGCTACCTGTAGTGCTCCGGCTACCTTGCCCTCGGTGAGGTGTTCAGCCCAGTGGATCCACCTCCTGGGCCTACCCGTCCTCTTGGTCCTAACAGTAAGAACAGGCCATGGATCCCGCCGAAGCACTAGCGGCCCAGCTGGGCAACTTGCAGCAGGAACTCGGACGACAGCGCGAAACCCAGTCCCGCATGCTGGCCTTCATGTCCTCGGTGGATACCCGCCTGAACACGCTGCAAGCAACTGCCACGTCCCTGGCATCTCAGGCTTCAACAGCACAGGCCACGGCCACGGCCACAGTTCCCGTGGCGGCTACCTCGGAAGCTTCTAAACTCCGCTTGGCCTCTCCACCCCGCTATGCCGGAGATCCCAAGACCTGCAGAGGATTCTTAAATCAGTGCTCCCTCCACTTTAAGCTGCTTCCGCACCTGTTTGCCTCTGATCAAGCCAAGGTGGCGTTTGTGATGTCCCATCTGGAGGGTGAGGCACTGGCCTGGATGAACCCCTTGTGGGAGAAGGAGGACCCTGTAACTGTGAACATCCAGGACTTCCTTCAGGCGTTTAGAACCACCTTTGACGAACCCGGACGTGCCGCCGCATCCGCCTCATCACTCCTCAGGCTACGTCAGGGGACCCTGACGGTGGGGCAGTATGCCATCCGCTTTCGCACCTTGGCCTCAGAATTGGGGTGGAACAATGAAGCCCTCACCGCCGCCTTCTGGGAAGGACTCTCCAGTCGTATTAAGGACGAGCTGGCAGGCCGCGATGTTCCTTCCACACTGGATGCCCTAATTGCATTAGCCACCCGCGTGGACCTCAGATTCCAGGAACGATCCAAAGAGGTGTCCCGCGAGAGACGTCCGATACGGCATTCCTCTCCTCCGCAGAAGCCCGTCGTACCTCAGTCGGCATCGTCTGGCGTCTCTGTCCACGAACCCATGCAGATTGACCGTCTGAGGCAGTCCGAACAACGCCGAGCAGAACGGCTCGCTAAGGGTCTCTGTTTCTACTGCGGAGAGGTCACACACCTGCTACGTTCCTGTCCAGAGAGGCCGGGAAACTCCAAAGCCTAGGGTTGGTAGGAGAGGCCACCCTATGTGCTGGGACTCTCTCAGACCCGGTTACGTGGACCGTTCAAGTGACAACGGGAGAGACGCGGTTCACCTCGACTCCGGGGCAGCAGGCAATTTCATCCAGCAGGCCACGGTGGACAAGTACCAGGTGCCGGTTACTCCACTCGACAAACCCCTCGTGATTGCCTCTGTATATGGGAGACCCCTCTCTCACACAATCTCGTGGATCACCAAGCCAGTAGGACTACGTATCGGTGCTTTGCACACCGAGAACATCACTCTCTACGTCCTCCCACACATGTCTCATCAAATCCTGCTGGGACTCCCCTGGTTACGGACACACGAACCGTCGGTCAGCTGGCGTACTGGTGAAATTACCCGATGGGGCTCCTCTTGCCACGAGAACTGCCTGAAATCCATACAGCCCATCCGACGACCTCCGGTTCCGGAGTCCCTACCAGGACTGCCTTCGGCCTACTGGTCCTACGCGGACGTCTTTGATAAAAAGGAGTCAGAGGTACTGCCGCCACATCGTCCTTACGACTGTGCCATCGACCTACTCCCGGGAACTACACCACCTCGAGGACGGATATATCCTTTGTCTCCTGCTGAAACAAGGGCCATGTCTGCCTACATCACTGAGAACCTGGCAAGGGGATTCATCCGGAGATCCTCCTCTCCTGCCGGAGCAGGCTTCTTCTTCATTAAGAAGAAAGAGGGTGACCTACGCCCATGCATTGACTACCGGGGATTAAACCAAATCACTGTAAAAAAAAAATACCCCCTGCCGCTCATCCCCGAATTGTTTGATCGGCTTAGAGGAGCTCGTGTGTTTACCAAGTTGGATCTTCGGGGTGCCTACAACCTGGTCCGCATCTGCTCTGGGGACGAATGGAAGACCGCATTCAATACTCCCGATGGGCACTACGAATACTGTGTGATGCCCTTCAGTCTGTGTAACGCACCAGCAGTCTTTCAGGAATTGGTGAATGACGTGTTCCGGGACCTTCTCTACGTCTGTGTGGTGGTGTATCTGGATGACATCCTGGTCTTCTCTCCGGACCTCCAGACCCACAGAGAGAACGTGCAGCTGGTACTACAAAGACTGAGAGAGAATCATCTGTACGCCAAGTACGAGAAGTGTGTCTTCGAGCAGTCCTCTCTTCCCTTCCTGGGTTACATAATCTCCGATACCGGTCTGCAGATGGACCCAGAAAAGGTCTCTTCCATTCTCAACTGGCCCCCTCCTTCCGGACTGAAGGCAATCCAACGGTTTCTTGGATTTGCGAACTATTACCGTCAGTTCATTCCTCACTTCTCTGCCCTGACTGCGCCTCTCTCCGCCTTGACCAAGAAGGGGGCTAATCCAAAGGACTGGTCACCTGCGGCCGACGCCGCGTTTTGCTCCCTGAAACAGGCGTTTGCTTCCTCTCCTGTGCTCCACCGTCCTGAGTTAAACCGACAGTTCACCTTGGAGGTGGATGCCTCCTCCTCGGGAGCCGGAGCAGTGCTCATGCAGAAGTCCTCCTCTGGGAAGATGGTTAATTGCGGTTTCTACTCCAAGAGCTTCTCAGCGCCTGAACGCAACTACACCATCGGTGACCGAGAGCTATTAGCAGTCAAGCTGGCTCTGGAGGAGTGGCGCTACCTTCTGGAGGTAGCAGTGTACCCCGTGATCATTTACACGGACCACAAGAACCTGGAATACCTGCGGTCTGCTCAGCGACTGAACCCACGACAAGCCAGGTGGTCCTTGTTCTTTGCCAGGTTCGATGTTCAGCTCCATTTTCGGCCCGCGGATAAGAATGTACGAGCAGATGTCTTGTCCAGGTCATTCGTGCCCATGGAACAGGAGGAGGAGACATCCCAGCCCATCATCTGCCCAAGTAAAATCATTCCGGTGGCCCCTGTCACCTTGGCCCAGATACCGCCCGGGAAGACCTATGTCTCTGAGACTGACAGACAAAAAGTGTTGCATTGGGGTCATGCCTCGAGAATAGCCGGCCATGCTGGTCAGAAGAGAACATGGAGTACAATTGTACGTCACTACTGGTGGCCATCCCTTCGCACGGACGTCGCGTCCTTTTTCTCAGCCTGCTCCTCTTGTGCCCGGAGCAAGACGCCCAAACACCTGCCATATGGTCGACTTCTGCCTCTGCCAATTCCCTCCGTTCCATGGCAACACATTGCTATGGACTTTATTACAGGCTTACCCTTGTCCGCCGGACACACAGTCATATGGGTTGTGGTGGATCGGTTCTCCAAAATGGCTCATTTCGTCCCTATGGCTGGATTGCCCTCTGCCCAGGAACTCGCTGACGCCTACATACAGCACATCTTCCGATTGCATGGCTTTCCATCACACATTGTGTCCGACAGAGGAACTCAGTTTACCTCCAGCTTCTGGAGGGCCCTCTGCAAACATCTGGGAGTGGCTCTGGACTTTTCTTCAGCCTACCATCCTCAGTCAAATGGCCAAATGGAACGAGTCAATCAGATCCTGACCTCCTTCTTGCGTCACTACGTTAATACCCATCATGACGACTGGTCCATGCTTCTTCCTTGGGCTGAATTCTCCCATAACCACCACGTCAGTGAGTCCTCCTCCAGCTCTCCCTTCCATGTCGTTTACGGACTTCAGCCTTCCATCCCATTACCTGTATCTTCTTCCTCGGATGTCCCTGCTGCTGATGCTGTAGTCCGTGACTTTACAACAATTTGGGACTCTGTCAAGACGTCCCTTGGACGTGCCTCCCTGCGGATGAAGAGACACGCAGACAAGAGGCGCCTGGATCCTCCGTGTTTCTCTCCAGGAGATCTGGTCTGGCTTGCTTCCAAGTACGTATGATTGAAGCTACCATCATACAAGCTGGGTCCTCGCTACATCGGGCCGTTTAAAGTCATCAGCAAGATCAATGAGGTCTCCTACAAGCTGCAGCTCCTGGCCACGATGAGGATACCCAACTCCTTCCACGTCTCCCTGCTCAAGCCAGTTGTCCTTGGTCCCTTCTCCGCTGTTGCCAGTTCTGCTCCTCCTCCTATTGCTGATGATGACATCTATGCGATAAGGGATATCGTGGCCATGAAGACCGTGCGGGGCCGACAGTTCTTCCTGGTGGACTGGGCTGGGTATGGTCCTGAGGATAGGTCCTGGGAACCCCGGGAGAATGTGGGTACTCCTCTGATACGTGCCTTCCTGTCCCGGTTGCGGGGAGGGGAGGCGTGGGGGAGGGGGTACTGTCACGCTCCCCGGTTCCTCTGCCATGCTCCCCGGCTCCCCTGCCTTGCTCACCGGCTCCCCTGCCATGCTTACCCGCTCTCAGGTTACGCTCTGCCGCTCCCGTGCCAGGCTTCCCGGTCCCCCACTTCACAGCCTTCATGCCCCATCACCTGCGGTCCCCAGGCAGCCCGGTCCCCGCTCCCGGCGCCCATCGGTAACGCTGAGCCAGCCCGGCACTCCTGCCTCCTGTGCACCGCTCCCTGCTCTGGCATCTGGCACCCGGGCCTCGCGCATGCGCATTAGGGCGCGCGCGCGGTCATTGACCCTCTCTTAAAGGGCCAGTGTCCTCCAACAGGATATTGAAGAATCAGGTACAGGGTATATAGGGGGATCCTTTCCAAGTGGGCGGGGCCTGTTCTTCGTGTTTGCTAAGCTAGGAGTCAGGTCTCCTTGTGTCTTGTGCCATACTTACCTATCTGTCTTGTAGAGTCGCCCCTGTCTCGCCAACCGGTCCTGACGACTCCCGAACCCCGAACGGTGACTGCCTGCCATCCCGTCAGTCCCTACCATCTCCGATCCCTGGATCCGTATGGTGACCCAGCTCCTCGCTCCGTTGGTTCCGGATTCTGCCTGACGTCATCTCGGCCTCCGAACCTGAGCTCCGTCACCCGGACTACCTTCAGAGACTCCGTGGTCCCAGGGACTTCTTCACTCCACTCCTCTGAACGGACTGTCCTGCTACCTGTAGTGCTCCGGCTACCGGGCACCTTGCCCTCGGTGAGGTGTTCAGCCCAGTGGATCCACCTCCTGGGCCTACCCGTCCTCTTGGTCCTAACAACATCCTATCACACATGCCGTTGCTTCTCTGGCTAAAAGGCCACTTAGCTGTGTGTGTGTCTGGGATTGGCTGACATGCTGGCCCGCTCCACTACACGCGCGCGCTTAGGGAAGGAAAACAAGGAAAAAAAAAAAACAAAATGGCGATCGCCATTATACATACAGCAGTGCTGTTCCCGCACACTATACACTGAAATTTCATAATAGTGTGAGTCACAGAGTGACTTACACTATTACAGCAGAAAGCCAGCTAGTAATTAGCTGGTCTTTTTGCTGCTAGAACCGTTCTCGAACGTATCTACAACTATCGAGCTTTAGCAAAAAGCTACATTAATTCACATAATCCTAGTGACACAACATGGCCAAACAAAAGCAAAAGACAATACCTGGCCTATCAATCCAATAGAAACTCATAGGCAACACAGTCCATTGGACTAGGCAATTACATGAAGCCATACAAAGTCCATGGGCCTTGCATTAGAGACGAACGCACAACCTCTCACAGCCCAAGCAAAGAGCCTACCACTACACCAACACAGAGAAGTGGGAAACTGACTCTACATTAATTCACATAATCCTACTGACTGCGCACACAACATGGCCAAACAAAAGCAAAAGACAGTACCTGGCCTATCAATCCAATGGAAAAGCATAGGTAACACAGCCATTAGACTAGGCAATTACATGCAGCCATACAAAGTCCATAGGCCTTGCCTCAGAGTCGAACTCACACCCTCTCGTAGCCCAAGCAAAGAGCCTACCAATACACCAACACAGAGAAGTGGGAAACTGACTCTACAATAATTCACGTAATCTTAGTGACTGCGCACACAACATGGCCAAACAAAAGCAAAATACAGTAACTGGCCTATCAATCCAATGGAAACTCATAGCTAACACAGTCCATTGGACTAGGCAATTACATGCAGCCATACAAAGTCCATGAGCCTTGCCTCAAAGTCAAACCCACAACCTCTCACAGCCAAAGCATAGAGCCTACAACTACACCAACACAGAGAAGTGGGAAAGTGACTCTACATTAATTCACATAATCCTAGTGACTGCGCTCACAACATGGCCAAACAAAAGCAAAAGACAGTACCTGGCCTATCAATCCAATGGAAAAGCATAGGTAACACAGCCATTGGACTAGGCAATTCCATGCAGCCATACAAAGTCCATGGGCCTTGCCTCAGAGTCAAACCCACAACCTCTCGTAGCCCAAACAAAGAGCCTACCAATACTCCAACACAGAGATGTAGGAAACTGACTCTACTTTAATTCACATAATCCTAGTAACTTCGCACACAACATGGCCAAACAAAAGCAAAAGACAGTACGTGGCCTATCAATCCAATGGAAACTCATAGGCAACACAGTCGATTGGAATAGGCAATTACATGCAGCCATACTAAGTCAATAGGCCTTGCCTCAGAGTCGAACTCACAACCTCTCGTAGCCCAAGCAAAGAGCCTACCACTACACCAACACAGAGAAGTTGGAAACTGACTCTACATTAATTCACATAATCCTAGTGACTGCGCATGCAACATGGCCAAACAAAAGCAAAAGACAGTACCTGGCCTATCAATCCAATGGAACCTCATAGGCAACACAGTCCATTGGACTTGGCAATTACATGCAACCATAAAAAGTTCATGGGCCTTGCTTCAGAGTCAAACCCACAACCTCTCGCAGCCCAAGCAAAGTGCCTACCACTACACCAACACAGAGAAGTGAGATACTGACTCTACATTAATTCACATAATCCTTGAGACTAGAGATTAGCGAACCGGTCCCGGTTCGGCTCGAGTTCGGTTCGCCGAACGGAGGTCTCGTTCGAGTTCGGTTCGTCGAACGTTTGACGAACCGAACTCGAACCGCATAGGAAACAATGGCAGGCAATCACAAACACAGAAAAACACCTAGAAAACACCCTCAAAGGTGTCCAAAAGGTGACAAACAACTCACAACACAACACAAACACATGGGAAAGTGACAAGGACATATACTCATGCGAAAACAAAAGAACTGGACAAGGAAAAAGAGGAGGACACACAGATATATGAGTATATGCAAGGAAACATCGATGCCATTACTGTGCAACTTGAGCCCTGCTCATTTTAGGCTTTCAATCTGGATAAATTGCCTGAGCTTGCCACGTACGCCTTGGGGATCTTGTCGTGTCCTGCAGACAGCGTTCTCTCAGAACCTGTCTTCAGTGCTGCTGGGGGTCTGCTGGCAGATAAGCATACGTGTCTGTCCACTGACAATGTGGACATGGCTCTCAGAGGACTTTTCTTCCCCTGGGTCAGCCAGGGGAGGTGAAAGGCACGCGAATTTTTGAGAGTGCTTCATGCAAAGCATCTTTTTCTTTTTCAAAAGGGGGGTCAACTGATGCCAGTCAAGTGGGGTGTGTGTGGCCTAATTAGTGGTAATGAGGGAGACTGTGGTTGGAGTCCCCTCGCTGTGTTTCTAAAAGAACCAAGATGAACAAGTTATGGCTCTCAGAGGACTTTTCTTCCCCTGGGTTATCCAGGGGAGGCGAAAGGCACGCGTATTTTTGAGAGTGCTTCATGCAAAGCATCTTTTTCTTTTTCAAAAGGGGGGTCAACTGATGCCAGTCAAGTGGGGTGTGTGTGGCCTAATTAGTGGTAACGAGGGAGACTGTGGTTGGAGTCCCCTCGCTGTGTTTTACATGATTTTCAAAGGGCATGACATGCCTAAGAGGTTGAGGTTCATCATCTGCAACTTGTTGGCAACAGAAAGGCTGCCTTTACACCCTTTTGAGACCGAGGATTTTCGAGACCTTATGCCCATTGCAGTGCCCCAGGAGCCGATGGCCAGTCGTCACTCCTTCTCCAAGAAAGGCGTGCCCGCGCTACCACAGCAAGTTGCACACAACCTCACCAATTCCTTGAGAAACTCTGTGTGTGACAGGGTGCATTTCACCACAGATACTTGGACCAGTAAGCATGGACAGGGGAGTTACATGTTGCTGACTGGGCACTGGGTAACTATGGTGAGAGATGGAGAATAGTTTGCTGTACAAGTCTTGCCGTCCCCACGACTTGTGTGTCAATCCTTCCTCTGTATGTACAAGTTCCTCCACTGCTTCTGCCTCCTCAACCTCATGTGGGTCCTCCACCTCGGCTTAAACCCTGTGTGGTCAGGCCACCCTTCCTGGTAACTGCGCCCAAGGAAGCCCACACACCTCCTTACTATGCTGGCAGCACAGCTCAACAGCATGATGCGGTCGACTCTTTACTTGGAAATGTCTGGGAAATGTGAGTCACACCGCTGAGGAGTTGTGGACGGTAAGCTCTGGAGAGTGAGACCGAGTTTCATCAATGGTTGTCTCCACTCAACCAGCAGCCAGGGAAGGTCGGGTGCGACAATGAAGCAAACCAGTCTGTGACCCGTCTTCAGGGCAATGTGACACACGTGCCTTGTATGGCTCACGTGTTGAACCTGGTTGTCCAGCAATTTTTAAAACACTATCCCGGCCTACATGGCCTTCTGCAGAGGGCACGGTGTAACGCCTGCCTGGATCGACACACTCAGATGGGCTGTAAAGGATAGGCTAGAGGCAAGCCACTCACCAAACTGGACACACAGAACCCTGAAACCCTTTAACCCCTATACAGTGATTTGGAATTACACAGGGCCCAAGTTGATCAATACCTGAAGAAGGCTGCAGTTCAAGAGAATAGTAGTCATGCAGGGTCAAAAACATTAATTGAGGAAGAGGACCAGAATGGGATGGCCAGGACTTAATCAGAAAACAAGCAGAGGTGAAATGCGGATCGGCCAACGAGGTACATAAACAGCAAGCAGGAAAAGTAGTCAGGTAACAAGCACACAAAATCATAAAACTGAACTGGGGGTAACAGTAATAAGAGGTTCATAGCTTTGTCTGGCAGTGGTCTGCAGACAGGAGGGGCCTAAAAAAGGGTGTGGTGTCTTCCCATTGGTTGTAGCTGAATGAAGGTACTTCATCTGTGAGATACCCACCACCTACATTCAGCCTGTGGTTCTGTATCTGTCAAGGTAACGCAACCCAGTGGGTGACCATAACCTGCGTCCACCTGCGCCGCTGGCATCGACTCCTTTCAAATCATCAGCACTATGCACGAAAGGAACACGTTGTCACCTGGCGACCGGAGTACAAATTGATTGAGTGGACTACGTTGGTGACTTAACAGCCGTGTGCGGCAATGATGCAAACCTGTCTGCGGCCCTTCGTCAGGGCAATGTGACACACGTGCCTTGTATGGCTCACGTGTTAAATCTTGTTCTCCAGCAATTTTTAAAATACCATCCCGGCCTACATGGCCTTGTGCAGCGGGCACGCTGCTATGTGCTCACTTTCATCCTTCGCACCCAGCAGCTCAACAACTTTCATCGCTCCTGAAGTCTTAGGGTCTGGCGGTTAAACGCCGGAAATGCGATGTTCCGACACGCAGGAATTGGAATCTGCACATGTTGCAGTGTCTGTGGCTGCACCGCAGAGCCCTGCTGAAATATGGTATGACGTATACCCTGGGCTAACATGATCCAGAGGTGGTGCAGATCACGCTGCTGGAGTGGTGTCAGGTCAAGGACCGATGCACCCTTCTACACAGTTTACAAATGTCGACGAAGATGTTTAGCACTGGCGATGCCATTCTCAGCGTGACAATTCTGGTCATCTACAAGATGGAGCACACTGTAAGCATTATTCGGAGTCAGGTGTTGGTCCAAGAGGAAGAGGAGGAAGTACAGGAGGAGTCATATGCAGAAGGGATAATAAGATCTACA
This sequence comes from Anomaloglossus baeobatrachus, assembly GCF_048569485.1. Classification (NCBI taxonomy): domain Eukaryota; kingdom Metazoa; phylum Chordata; class Amphibia; order Anura; family Aromobatidae; genus Anomaloglossus; species Anomaloglossus baeobatrachus. The sequence continues at coordinate 187,107,634 of NC_134355.1, read as the reverse complement.
AGGTCCAGACGGTGAGCGGCACCTAGGCGGAAGTCAAGGGACGGTGGGGGAGAGGGATTAACAAGGGCGCATAGTATCAGCAAAAATTGTTGAGGAAGGTGCAGGAGCCCATGAAGAAATGGAGGACGAACTGGCGATGGGCATGGAAGACTCAGCAGATGAGTGAGAGCTTGCTCACATTTCGGTTGTGCGAGGTTGGGGGGAGAGGGCAGAGGAAGGAGGCACGATTCTCACCTCTCTGCCACCAACACACCAAGGACTTGGTCCTCCTGGATGCACAAGACACATGAGCGCCTTCTTGCTGCACTACCTACAACATGACCCTCGGATTGTACGAATTCGAAGTAATGCTAACTACTGGGTTGCCACACTGTTAGATCCCTGGTACAAGACAAAATTTGGCGAAATAATTCCTGCCATATAAAGGGACGCACGTGTACAGGAGTATCTGCAGAAGGTGGTACGGATTCTTAGATCTGCTTTTCCAGTAGACACCAGTGCTGCACAGAGTGAATCTCAACGCTTTGTCATGGATAGGAGGAAATGGGCTTTTACTTGTCCACATCTGAGGGACCGAGGGCTGGCTGCTGTGCTGAGATGGCATTGAGTACGGTGTCCCTGCAGAGTTGCACTTTTGGTCATATACCAAATGAGTTGAAAAAGGACAGATGCTGGTGGAAAGGGGAACAGTTGTGTTGGAAAGGGGAAAAAAGTTTTTGTCCGTGGGTTTGGTGGTTAAGCAAAAGTAACATTTGATGAAGAAACACCATCTGTTACGGTGGGACTGGCAGATTTGGATAAGGTGGTATATACTATATTACCGCTATATAACGAAAATTAATAAGAAAAGAAAAAGAAAGGTATATATCCATATCAGCAGTCAATGTCCACCGTGCTGCCAGATGGAAAAGGAGAGGTTGGCAACTGGAAGGTTAGGTGGAGGATACAGATCTGTGTGGCTATGAAACTAATAGTTGCCTGAACCGAGTTAGACGCCACTCGGATCTGGAGACTGGGAGCCCTGTTAGCGTCACAGGGTCCACACGCCCACCCAGCCCAGGAACTCCCTGTTAACATCACAGGGGCCATTCAGTACGCTGACCGTGTGCATTGGGGCCACACCTGTGGACAGCAGGCGCATCAGCAGCAGCAGGCCTGTTAATGCCACTGGGCTGCACAAGCAGGACTTGTAGTACAGGAGCTGGTTTTAACCGTTCTGCGTTACCAACTGTGGTGGCGGCCTGCATCAACGCCCTATCCCTGCCTACCTCTGGTCTAAAGCCGCAATGGGTTCAACACATGGAGGTGTGCTCTTTCGGAGCATAATAGAGGAATGCGCACCTCCTTGTTGGCTCAAGCCCGTTTTATAACCTGGGTCCACCCCAAACCAGGGTGGACCACAATGCACCTCCTGGAGACAAAAGCAGAGTGACACGTCATGAGTGGCATAACTAGCGTCCTCTTTGGAACCGCAACTTCAATAATGACCTGATGGCTGCCACGACACAAACACCTCACCAGTCATCGTCTGACCATCAATAATGAGGTGACAAGTCATAGGGGCGGGCCTCTGCAAGCCATTTGGCAGTGGCCTGGCCACATCGTCAGGACACCTGATGCCCTGTGGTCTATATGGGCCCCCCACATCAGGGGCAGGGCCAAAGAGTTCATTACCGGACCTAGTCTCTGATGCAGTAAGTGCCTGAGCATGCTCAGTAGCATGAAATACAGTCTCTGAAAAAAGACTATCAGCTTTAGCATGGTGTCTAGGTACAAAACAGGACTTAGACCCGGCACGGAATGCAAGTACCCGTGCAAAGAGGCTTTTCGCACTAAGTGTGGGAGCATGCGCTGTATCCCGAAATGAAGACTTAGCCTCAGGAATGGCACAGTCAGGCTGAGCATACTCACTAGGCGAAACACTGTAGTTAGGCTGCGGCTGGGGTAAATCGGCACACGCATGCGCACTAGCTGCCTCTCCACACTTAGACGTGGAGGAGAAATTGCTCTTCGGGTGTGGACTTGGAGATGCTGTCTATGAACAGAAGGAAAAGCTAAAGGAAGCCTCACTTTCTATCCGTCCGAATGATCAAATGCAACAAGGAATTCCCTGAGTTTGCTATAAAATTAGCGTAGAAAAATGTGCATGAGGGTGTCATGCAGAGGTGCTGCAAATAGATTTGCACCAGTGGGACACTAATGTAAGTCCAACAGTCACTTCTTGTATGCCGCTTAATGGCAGCATTTTTTGCTATGATTATAGCTTATTAAAAACAGAGCAGGAGGGTGTACTGCACAGGTGCTAGAAATAGCTTGGCACCAATGGGACAATAATGGAAGTCCAACAGCCACTTTTAGGATGCCACTAAGTTCACTCAGTGTTTGCTAGTATAATGGCTTAGTAACAATGAGTTTGAGTGTGCAATGCAGGTAGACGTGCTGCAAATATCTTTGCACTAGTGGGACAATACAGAAGTCCAACAGCCACGTTTAGGATGCTACTAAGTTCACTCAGTGTTTGCTAGTATAATGGCTTAGTAACAATGAGTTTGAGTGTGCAATGCAGGCAGACGTGCTGCAAATATCTTTGCACTAGTGGGACAATACAGAAGTCCAACAGCCACGTTTAGGATGCCACTAAGTTCACTCAGTGTTTGCTAGTATAATGGCTTAGTAACAATGAGCTTGAGTATGAAAAGGGCAGGAGGGTACAGTGGCAGGGTTGTGGGTCTGGGTAGAGGAAAGGAAGCCTGCCTTTCTATTCCTCCTAATGGGGAAATGCAGCGAGGAAATCCCTGACCTTAGCTACACAGACGCTGTCATCTTGTGTAGCTGTTAAACTCTATTTTAAACTCTGTCACCTATGGCTCTGACCCTGCCGGTATGAGCCCTTAAAAGGACTGATAGAAACTTCTATCCCTATTCTGTACAGCGCTGTGTATAGAGCGGACACAGCAGTATCGGAGATAGGAGCTGCGCCAGCGGTGTCTGACACCAAGGACGCAGAACTCAGATAATGGCGTGCTGGAGGAAAATGTCCGTTTTTATAATGCAGGGACATGTGACATGGACATCCTATCACACATGCCGTTGCTTCTCTGGCTAAAAGTCCTCTTAGCTGTGTGTGTGTCTGGGATTGGCTGACATGCTGGCCCTCCCCACTACACGCGCGCGCTTAGGGAAGGAAGAGAAGGAAAAAAAAACAAAACAAAATGGCGATCGCCATTATACATACAGCCGTGATCTGAATGCGCTGTTCCCGCACACTATACACTGAAATTTCATAATAGCGTGAGTCACAGAGTGACTTACACTATTACAGCAGAAAGCCAGCTAGTAATTAGCTGGTCTTTTTGCTGCTAGAACTGTTCTCGAACGTATCTAGAACTATCGAGCTTTAGCAAGAAGCTCGAGTTCTAGTTCAATCTAGAACAGCCCCCAAAATCACTCTAGCCGCGAACTGGAGAACCTTGAACCGAGAACCGCGCTCAACTCTACTAGTGACTACGCACACAACATGGCCAAACAAAAGCAAAAGACAGTACCAGGCCTATCAATCCAATGGAAACTCATTGGCAACACAGTCCATTGGACTAGGCAATTACATGCAGCCATACAAAGTCCATGTGCCTTGCCTCAGTGTCAAACCCACAACCTCTCGCAGCGCAAGCAAAGAGCCTACCACTACACCAACACAGAGAAGTGGGAAGCTACCTCTACATTAATTCACATAATCCTAGTGACTGCGCACACAACATGGCCAAACAAAAGCAAAAGACAGTACCTTGCCTATCAATCCAATGGAAACTCATAGGCAACACAGTCTATTGGACAAGGCAATTACATTCAGCCATACAAAGTTCATTGGGCCTTGCCTCAGAATCAAACCCACAACCGCTCACAGCCCAAGCAAGGAGCCTACCACTACACCAACACAGAGAAGTGGAAAACTGATTCTACATTAATTCACATAATCCTACTGACTGCACACACAACATGGCCAAACAAAAGCAAAAGACAGTACCTAGCCTATCAATCCAATGGAAACACATAGGTAACACAGTCCATTAGACCAGGCAACTATATGTAGCCATACAAAGTCCATGGGCCTTGCCTCACAATCAAACCCACAACCTCTCATTGCCCAAGCAAAGAGCCTACCACTACACCAACATAGAGAAGTTGGAAACTGACTCTACATTAATTCACATAATCCTAGTGACTGCGCACACAACATGGCCAAACAAAAGCAAAAGACAGTACCTGGCAAATCAATAGAATGAAAACTCGTAGGCAACACAGTCCATTAGACAAGGAAATTAAATGCAGCCATACAAAGTCAATGGGCCTTGCCTCAGAGTCGAACCCACACCCTCTCGCAGCCCAAGAAAAGAGCCTACCACAACACCAACACAGAGAAGTGGGAAACTGACTTTACATTATTTCACAAAATCCTGGTGACTGCGCACACAACTTGGCGAAACAAAAGCAAAAGACAGTACCTGGCCTATCAATCCAATGGAAACACATAGGTAACACTCTCCATTGGACTAGGCAATTACATGCAGCCATACAAAGTCCATGGGCCTTGCTTCAGAGTCGAACCCACAACCTCTTGCAGCCAAGTAAAGAGCCTACCACAACAACAAAACACAGAGAAGTAGGAAACTGACTCTACGTTAATTCACATAATCCTAGTGACTGCGCACACAACATGGCCAAACAAAACCTAAGACGGTACCTGGCCTATCAATCCAATGGAAACTCATAGACAACACAGTCCATTGGACTAGGCAATTAGATGCAGCCATACTAAGTACATGTGCCTTGCCTCAAATTCGAAGCCACAACCTCGCGCAACCTAAGCAAAGAGCCTACCACTACACCAACAAAGAGAAGTTAGAAACTAACTCTACATTAATTCACATAATCCTAGTGACTGCGCACAACACATGGCCAAACAAAAGCAAAAGACAGTACCTGACCTATCAATCCAATGGAAACTCATAGGCAACACAGTCCATTGGACAAGGTAATTACATGCAGCCATAAAAAGTCCATGGGCTTTGCCTCAGAGTCGAACCCACAACCTCTCACAGCCCAAGCTAAGAGCCTAACACTAGACCAACAAAGAGAAGTGGGAAACTGACTCTACATTAATTTACATAATCCTAGTGACTGCGCACACAACATGGCCAAACAAAAGCAAAGGACCGTACCTGGCCTATCAATCCAATGGAAACTCATTGGCAACATAGTCCATTGGACTAGGCAATTACTTGCAGCCATACAAAGTCCATGGGCCTTGCCTCAGAGTGAAACCCACAGCCTCTCACAGCGCAAGCAAAGAGCCTATCGCTACACCAACACAGAGAAGTGAGAAATTGCCTCTACATTAATTTACATAATTCTAGTGACTGCGCACACAACATGGCTAAACAAAAGCAAAAGACAGTACCTTGCCTATCAATCCAACTGAAACTCAGAGGCAACACTGTCTATTGGACTAGGCAGTTACATGCAGCCATACAAAGTCCATGGGCCTTGCCTCAGAATCAAGCCCACAACCTCTCGCAGCACAAGCAAAGAGCCTACCACTACACCAACACAGAGAAGTGGGAAACTGCCTCTACATTAATTCACATAATCCTAGTGACTGCGCACACAACATGGCAAAACAAAAGCAAAAGACAGTACCTGGCCTATCAATCCAATATAAACTCATAAGCAACACAGCCCATTGGACTTGGCAATTACATGCAGCCATACAAAGTCCTTGGCCTTGCCTCAGAGTCAAATCCACAACCTCTTGCAGCCCAAGCAAAGAGCCTACCACTACACCAACACAGAGAAGCAGGAAACTAACTCCACAATAATTCACATAATACTAGTGACTGTGCAAACAACATGGCCAAACAAAAGCAAAAGACATTACCTGGCCTATCAATCCAATGGAAATTCATAAGCAACACAGTCCATTAGACTAGGAATTACATGCAGCCATACAAAGTCTATGGGCCTTGCCTCTGAGTCAAACCCACAACCTCTAGAAGCCCAAGCAAAGAGCCTACCACTACACCAACACAGAGAATTGGGCAACTGGTTCTACATTAATTCACATAATCCTACCGACTGCACACACAACATGGCCAAACAAAAGCAAAAGACAGTACCTGGCCTATTAATCCAATGGAAATACATAAGTAACACAGTCCAATAGACAAGGCAATTACATGTAGCCATACAAAATCCATGGGCCTTGCCTCAGCGTCAAATCCACAACGTCGCGTAGCCCAAGCAAAGAGCCTACCACTACACCAACACAGAGAAGTAGGAAACTGACTCTACATTAATTCACATAATCCTAGTGACTGCGCACACAACATGGCCAAACAAAAGACAGTACCTGGCCTATCAATCCAATGGAAACTCATAGGCAACAAAGTCCATTAGACTAGGCAATTACATGCAGCCATACAAAGTCTATGGGCCTTGCCTCAGAGTCAAACCAACACCTTCTCGCAGCCCAAGCAAAGAGCCTACCACAACACCAACACAGAGAAGTGGGAAACTGATTCTACATTAATTCACATAATCCTACCGACTGCACACACAACATGGCCAAACAAAAGCAAAAGACAGTACCTGGCCTATCAATCCAATGGAAACACTAAGGTAACACAGTCCATTAGACTAGGCAATTACATGCAGCTATACAAAGTCCATGGGCCTTGCCTCAGAGTCAAACCCACTACTTCTCACAGCCCAAGCAAAGAGCCTACCACTACACCAACACAGAGAAGTGGGAAACTGACTCTACAATAATTCACATAATCCTAGTGACTGCACACGCAACGTGACCAAACACAGTACCTAGCCTATCAACCCAATGGAAACTCATACGCAACACAGTCTACTGGACTAGGCAATTACATGCAGCCATACAAAGTCCATGGGCCTTGCCTCAGAATCAAACCCACAAACTCTCGTAGCCCAAGCAAAGAGCCTACCACTACACCATCACAGAGATGTGGGAAACTGACTCTACAATAATTCACATAATACTAGTGACTGCGCAAACAACATGGCCAAACAAAAGCAAAAGATAGTACCTGGCCTATCAATCCAATAGAAACTCATAGGCAACAAAGTCCATTAGACTAAGCAATTACATGCAGCCATACAAAGTCTATGGGCCTTGCCTCTGAGTCAAACCCACAACCTCTAGCAGCCCAAGCAAAGAGCCTACCACTACACCAACACAGAGAAGTGGGCAACTGGTTCTACATTAATTCACATAATCCTACCGACTGCACACACAACATGGCCAAACAAAAGCAAAAGACAGTACCTGGCCTATCAATCCAATGGAAATACATAAGTAACACAGTCCAATAGACCAGGCAATTACATGTAGCCATACAAAATCCATGGGCCTTGCCTCAGCGTCAAATCCACAACCTCGCGTAGCCCAAGCAAAGAGCCTACCACTACACCAACACAGAGAAGTTGGAAATTGACTCTACATTAATTCACATAAACAAAGAAAGAAAAATGCTGTACAACGACTCAATTGCAAAAACACTTGAATTTTATTCATATAGAAAAATTAATAACAAATAGAAAATACGATAAAAAGTAGAGACAGATGGTTAATGCCAACAGGTGGCGCTCACACCACAACATACGGTAGGCAAAAGCACATGTGCGAGAATTAATGTCTAAGTGTACACAACCTAAGGCTCACCTATAGAAAAGGTGGCCCAAGGTGGGACACAATGCAAGAAGGTAGAGGTGCTAAATGCAGCTAATTCAAGACACCAAGGAACCCAAATACATAGTGACTAAAATATCCCTAAATCAGCTGCAGTACTATTACCATACCTGGAGATGTGGTGGGAACCCTAAGCCCTTAGGGTTCCCACCACATCTCCAGGTATGGTAATAGTACTGCAGCTGATTTAGGGATATTTTAGTCACTATGTATTTGGGTTCCTTGGTGTCTTGAATTAGCTGCATTTAGCACCTCTACCTTCTTGCATTGTGTCCCACCTTGGGCCACCTTTTCTATAGGTGAGCCTTAGGTTGTGTACACTTAGACATTAATTCTCGCACATGTGCTTTTGCCTACCGTATGTTGTGGTGTGAGCGCCACCTGTTGGCATTAACCATCTGTCTCTACTTTTTATCGTATTTTCTATTTGTTATTAATTTTTCTATATGAATAAAATTCAAGTGTTTTTGCAATTGAGTCGTTGTACAGCATTTTTCTTTCTTTGTTTAACCATTAATCTGTATATGGCTCTATCCATATTCAAAAAATGGCACGGGATTGGTCGTGTCTTTTGGTATTATGTACTTATTAATTCACATAATCCTAGTGACTGCGCACACAACATGGCCAAACAAAAGCAAAAGACAGTACCTGGCCTATCAATCCAATGGAAACTCATAGGCAACACAGTCCATTGGACTAGGAAATTACATGCAGCCATACAAAGTCCATGGGCCTTGCCTCATAGTCGAACCCATAACCTATCGAAGCCCAAGCAAAGAGCCTACCACTACACCAACACAGAGAAGTTGGAAACTGACTCTACATTAATTCACATAATCCTAGTGACTGCGCACACAACATGGCCAAACAAAAGCAAAAGACATTACCTGGCCTATCAATCCAACGGAACCTCATAGGTAATACAGTCCATTGGACTAGGTAATTACATGCAGCCATACAAAGTCCATGGGCCTTGCCTCAGAGTCAAACCCGCAATGTCTTACAGCGCAAGCAAAGAGCCTACCACTAAACCAACAAAGTCCATGGGTATTGCCTCAGAGTCAATCCCAGAACCTCTCGCTGCCTGAGCAAAGAGCATACCACTACACCTACACAGAGAAGTTGGAAACTGACTCTACATTAATTCACATAATCCTAGTGACTGCACACACAACATGGCCAAACAAAATTAAAAGACAGTACCTGGCCTATCAATCCAATAAAAACTCATAGCCAACACAGTCCATTGGACTAGGCAATTACATACAGCCATACAAAGTCCAAGCCTCAGAGTCAAACCCACAACCGTTCGCAGACTAAGCAAAGAGCCTACCACTACACCAACACAGAGAAGTGAGAAACAGACTCTTCAATAATTCACATAATCCTAGTGACTGCGCACACAACATGGCCAAACAAAAGCAAATACAATACCTGGCCTATCAATCCATTGGAATCTCATAGGCAACACAGTCCATTGGACAAGGCAATTACATGCAGCCATAAAAAGTCTATGGGCCTTGCCTCAGAGTCAAACTCACAACCTCTCGTAGCCTAAGCAAAGAGCCTACCACTACACCAACACAGAGAAGGGGAAAACTGATTCTACATTAATTCACATAATCCTAGTGACTGCGCACACAACATGGCCAAACAAAAGCAAAAGACAGTATCTGGCCTATCAATCCAATGGAAACTCATAGGCAACAAAGTGTATTGGACTAGGCAATAATATGCAGCCATGCAAAGTCCATGGGCCTTGCCTCAGAGTCGAACCCACAACCTCTCGCCGCCCAAGCAAAGAGCCAACCACTGCACCAACACAGAGAAATGGGAAACTGATTCTACATTAACTCACATAATCCTAGTGACTGCGCACACAACATTGCCAAACAAAAGCAAAAGACATTATCTGGCCTATCAATCCATTGGAAACTCATAGGCAACACAGGTCATTGGACTAGGCAATTACATGCAGCCAATCAAAGTGCATGTGCCTTGCCTCAGATTCGAAACCATAGCCTCTCGTAGCCCAAGCAATGAGCCTTCCACTACACCAACACAGAGAAGTGGGCAGCTGACTCTACATTAATTCACATAATCCTAGTGACTGCGCACACAACATGGCCAAACAAAATTAAAAGACAGTACCTGGCCTATCAATCCAATAAAAACTCATAGCCAACACAGTCCATTGGACTAGGCAATTACATACAGCCATACAAAGTCCAAGCCTCAGAGTCAAACCCACAACCGTTCGCAAACTAAGCAAAGAGCCTACCACTACACCAACACAGAGAAGTGAGAAACAGACTCTTCAATAATTCACATAATCCTAGTGACTGCGCACACAACATGGCCAAACAAAAGCAAATACAATACCTGGCCTATCAATCCATTGGAATCTCATAGGCAACACAGTCCATTGGACAAGGCAATTACATGCAGCCATAAAAAGTCTATGGGCCTTGCCTCAGAGTCGAACTCACAACCTCTCGTAGCCTAAGCAAAAAGCCTACCACTACACCAACACAGAGAAGGGGAAAACTGATTCTACATTAATTCACATAATCCTAGTGACTGCGCACACAACATGGCCAAACAAAAGCAAAAGACAGTATGTGGCCTATCAATCCAATGGAAACTCATAGGCAACAAAGTGTATTGAACTAGGCAATAATATGCAGCCATGCAAAGTCCATGGGCCTTGCCTCAGAGTCGAACCCACAACCTCTCGCCACCCAAGCAAAGAGCCAACCACTGCACCAACACAGAGAAACGGGAAACTGATTCTACATTAACTCACATAATCCTAGTGACTGCGCACACAACATTGCCAAACAAAAGCAAAAGACATTATCTGGCCTATCAATCCATTGGAAACTCATAGGCAACACAGGCCATTGGACTAGGCAATTACATGCAGCCAATCAAAGTGCATGTGCCTTGCCTCAGAGTCAAACCCGCAACCTCTTACAGCGCAAGCAAAGAGCCTACCAGTAAACCAACAAAGTCCATGGGTATTGCCTCAGAGTCAAACCCACAACCTCTCACTGCCTGAGCAAAGAGCATACCACTACACCTACAGAGAGAAGTTGGAAACTGACTCTACATTAATTCACATAATCCTAGTGACTGCGCACACAACATGGCCAAATAAAAGCAAAAGACAGTACCTGGCCTATCAATCCAATAAAAACTCATAGCCAACACAGTCCATTGGACTAGGCAATTACATGCAGCCATACAAAGTCCAAGTGCCTTGCCTCAAAGTTAAACCCACAATCTCTCGCAGCCTAAGCAAAGAGCCTACCACCGCACCAACACAGAGAAGTGGGAAACTAACTCTACATTAAATCACATAATCCTAGTGACTGCGCACACAACATGGCCAAACAAAAGCAAATACAGTACCTGGCCTATCAATCCGTTGGAATCTCATAGGCAACAAAGTGTATTGGACTAGGCAATAATATGCAGCCATGCAAAGTCCATGGGCCTTGCCTCAGAGTCGAACCCACAACCTCTCGCCGCCCAAGCAAAGAGCCAACCACTGCACCAACACAGAGAAATGGGAAACTGATTCTACATTAACTCACATAATCCTAGTGACTGCGCACACAACATTGCCAAACAAAAGCAAAAGACATTATCTGGCCTATCAATCCATTGGAAACTCATAGGCAACACAGGCCATTGGACTAGGCAATTACATGCAGCCAATCAAAGTGCATGTGCCTTGCCTCAGATTCGAAACCATAGCCTCTCGTAGCCCAAGCAATGAGCCTTCCACTACACCAACACAGAGAAGTGGGCAGCTGAATCTAGATTAATTCACATAATCCTAGTGACTGCGCACACAACATGGCCAAACAAAAGCAAAAGACAGTACCTCGCCTATCAATCCAATGAAAACGCATAGGCAACACAGTCCATTGGACTAGGCAATTACATGCAACCATACAAAGTCCATGGGCCTTGCCTCAGAGTCAAACCCGCAACCTCTTACAGCGCAAGCAAAGAGCCTACCAGTAAACCAACAAAGTCCATGGGTATTGCCTCAGAGTCAAACCCACAACCTCTCGCTGCCTGAGCAAAGAGCATACCACTACACCTACACAGAGAAGTTGGAAACTGACTCTACATTAATTCACATAATCCTAGTGACTGCGCACACAACATGGCCAAATAAAAGCAAAGGACAGTACCTGGCCTATCAATCCAATAAAAACTCATAGCCAACACAGTCCATTGGACTAGGCAATTACATGCAGCCATACAAAGTCCAAGTGCCTTGCCTCAAAGTTAAACCCACAATCTCTCGCAGCCTAAGCAAAGAGCCTACCACCGCACCAACACAGAGAAGTGGGAAACTAACTCTACATTAATTCACATAATCCTAGTGACTGCGCACACAACATGGCCAAACAAAAGCAAATACAGTACCTGGCCTATCAATCCGTTGGAATCTCATAGGCAACACAGTCCATTGGACAAGGCAATTACATGTAGCCATACAAAGTCTATGGGCCTTGCCTCAGAGTCGAACCAACAACCTCTCGTAGCCCGAGCAAACAGCCTACCACTACACAAACACAGAGAAGTGGGAAACTGACTCTACATTGGTTTCCCACTTCTTTGTGTTGGTGTAGTGGTAGGCTCTTTGCTTGGGCTGCGAGAGGTTGTGGGTTCGACTCTGAGGCAAGGCCCATGGACTTTGTATTGCTGCATGTAATTGCCTAGTCCAATGGAATGTTTTGCCTATGAGTTTCCATTGGATTGATAGGCCAGACACTGTCTTTTTCTTTTGTTTGGCCATGTTGTGTGCGCAGTCACTAGGATTATGTGAATTAATGTAGAATCAGTTTTCAACTTCTCTGTGTTGGTGTTGTGGTAGGCTCTTTGCTTAGGCTACGAGAGGTAGTGGGTTTGACTCTGAGGCAAGGCCCATGGACTTTGTATGGCTGCTTGTAATTGCCTAGTCCAATGGACTGTGTTGCCTATGAGTTTCCATTGGATTGATAGGCCAGACACTGTCTTTTGCTTTTGTTTGGCCATGTTGTGTGCGCAGTCACTAGGATTATGTGAATTAATGTAGAATCAGTTTTCAACTTCTCTGTGTTGGTGTAGTGGTAGGCTTCTTGCTTGGGCTACGAGAGGTTGTTTGTTCGACACTGAGGCAAGGCCCATGGACTTTGTATGGCTGCATGTAATTGCCTAGTCCAATGGACTGTGTTGCCTATGAGTTTCCATTGGATTGAAAGGCCAGGTACTGTCTTTTGCTTTTGTTTGGCCATGTTGTGTGCGCAGTCACTAGGATTATGTGAATTAAGGTAGAATTATTTTCCCATTTCTCTGTGTTGGTGTAGTGGTAGGCTCTATGCTTGGGCTACGAGAGGTTGTGGGTTCGACTCTGAGGCAAGGCCCCTGGACTTTGTATGGCTGCATGTAATTGCCTAGTCCAATGGACTGTGATGCCTATGAGTTTCCATTGGATTGATAGGCCAGGTAATGTCTTTTGCTTTTGTTTGGCCATTTTGTGTGCGCAGTCACTAGGATTATGTGAATTAATGTAGAGTCAGTTTCCCACTTCTCTGTGTTGGTGTAGTGGTAGGTGTGGAGACACGTGGCTCAGTGGGTGCTCTTGTCCACTGAACCAGCCGCCTTTAGAAAGACAGCGTGGCTCAGGGCTCATCCCAACTGAACGTACAACCTTCTTAACCGTGGGCAGAACACTACTTAGACAAAACAGGGTGAGGGAACCACAATAATTAGACTTTATTGGATTCCCGAACAATTAACGGCACATAACCAGCAAAACACAAATGTAACTGGCAACAGAGTCTCACCCTTCCGCTGGCTCACCAGGGATTAGAATGTCCTTGCCTCAGAGCTTCCAGGGCCTCTTACTCCAATCCAGCAGCACCCTGCTTTTGGCGGGCACCCACCGAGAAAGGAATAATGCCAGATTTAGGAAGCTGTGTAAGGTCTGCAAAGTCTGTAGCAGGTGACTGAACTGTCCCAACCTGAGTGTCCTCCTTAGGTAGTCCTGGTATGATATTAATCAAAAAATACCTCAAGAAGGAATAGGTGTCTTTTTTTCACGTTAAAAAATAATTTTTTATTCAGAAATTTTGGTTAAAATTACATCAAGTGCATATTTATAAATACTAATAAAAGGACTGGATCGAATGCCCATAATACAGCAGCAGCGGTTAAACTTAAAATTACAACCTTTTAATTATTAGACCAACTAGTATGTAATACCATAATTTTGATGTTTTTCAAAAAATAAAGCATAAAGTGCAAAGTGCTTTTTCATTATAAAAAACACCAAATAATCGTGGTAAGAAAGGCATTTAAGTAAAGAATCATTATAATGCAAGTGCCAATAAACCGCAATGAATATTGCTAAATACAAAATACCTTAAAGATGGTCAGGGTTGTTAGGTATGCCGCATATATCCCGACGCGCGTTTCAGCGTACTTTCTTCAGGGGATGCTGAGAGGGAATGAAGCTAGGGTTCTTAAATACCCTGTTTAGTTCAATAGTGACCGCCCATAACGCGGAACAGCTGCTAGTTCCGATGACGGGATTCTGTTGGTGCTCGCATACCATGACAACCATCACTATATGCGATCACTGCCCGCCGGACATGAAGCACATGGCAGGCCAGGTCGTCAAGACAACAGACGACCCGGGATGCCAGCACTCCTACTTGCCGGCAGAAAGCAGAGATCAGTGAGTGGAGCATGTATGAAATGCACACTCTCCCGTGATCAAGAAGACAGCGTGTCAGAAGTTCGTGCCATTAAGTAAGAAGTATAAGAATCACCAGAAATACAATGTATAATTTATAACATGTGAAAGCTTAATATATAATTAATGGTTGCTAAATGTGAAGGATATATAAATAAGTGAAGGAAGAACAAATCTTATGGAATGTGGAAACCAGAAATGCAAAGTGTAATTTATAATATGTGAAAGCATAATATATAATAAATATTGCTGTATGTGAGGGATATATAAATAATTGAAGGAAGGACAAATCTTATGAAGTGTAGAAACAACATTGATCCCTAGTGAAATTACTAAAACATCAACCAATAGTGAACCAGAGACATTGCCAATACATATATCAGAACGTGAACCTGCAAAAGAGTAGCTTTTGCAATACATTCCGTTTCTTATTGAATGTCAGAAAAAAAAAAAAAAAAATTCCTACAAAAGACAATTAGTGATAACTATAGGATGCGTATCAGGCAAAAAGATGCCACACAAAACTTTTAGTGACATTTTCAAAATATATAATAGTGAAAAAAGGAGAAACAGAAAAATAAAATTAAAATAAAAACTGTAAATAAAAATGTGGAATCTCCATATTTGCTGCAGAACCCTTGAAAATGAACACGAGCTCCCTGCTGTCCTCAGATTGCTGTTAATGTCTTCTTTTTTATTCTTTTCTTTCTTTTACATTCTTAATGGCATTTTCTTAAAACCAAAATCAGCCGAATTTTCATTCAATGGCAAGTCACCTGAATAAATGACGGTATGTAAATTCTATAAATAAATAAATTGAATTAATTTTTATTCATTAAAATTGTATGATGACTTTAAAACCCTATAATAAATACAAAACACCCCCCCTAAAATAATGTCTTATCCAAAAACTTTTTAATCACATTGTTAATTATATTGAAACCAGAATGCAGATGGGCATGGGCGGGATTGCGCCCCTACTTAAAGGCGCCCACACAGAAACACATATATCAATACGCATATACGATATCTTCACCAGCTATGTTTAAACCCTATAGAAATGCCCCAAACCCAAAATTCTCATTTAGACCTCTAGGAGCAACACTATTTAGTCTGTAAATCCATTTACTCTCCGTACGGGCTAGTGTCCTTTTCATACAGCCCCCTCTAACTCCCATACTGACCTGATCAATTGCTTTTGCCTTAAGGAGGCTCGAATCTGAATTATGGTGGTAAAAGAAATGCTTGGCAATAGTTTTGAGCTGAGAAGGATCCTCTGTTTCTTTCCCTTTTTCGATGTCTCTTATGTGTTCGCGTATACGGATGCAAAACTCCCTGGATGTGAGGCCAACATAAATCTTTTTGCAGGGACATTCTGCTACATATACGACTCCTTTTGAGGCACAATTCAAAAATTGTCTAATTTGAAAAAATTGAGAAAAATCCGCATTGTGGAAATCCTTGCTTTTCATCATGTTAGGACAAGCCTTGCAATGTCCACAAGGAAAGAATCCTGTAGTCGTCAGCCAGTTGCGTTGTTTTTTGTTCTTATTAGGGTCAAAATGGCTGTGCACTAAAATATCACGTAGATTCTTCGATCTACGAGCCGTGATTTGTGGATGAGGGGGAAGACACTTATTTAGAATAGGATCACTAAGTAGAATGGGCCAGTGCTTATTGATGATAGAGCTGAAATCCCTCCATTGTTTATTGTAATCAGCTATTAGCCTAACTCCATTATCAGGGGTTCTAATTTTACTAGATGGTTTGTAAAGCAGATTATTCCTGTCCATTCTTTTTGCTTTATTGTATGCATCCCTGATCCTTTTCCCACTATACCCTCTTTCCTCAAATCTTTTTTGTAAACTTTCAGAATGCCTTTCGAAAGATTGGTTAGTAGAGCAGATTCTTCTAGCACGTATAAACTGCCCTGTAGGAATTCCCTTTATAGTAGCCGGAGGATGTGAGGAGTTAGCTTTAAGGAAAGAATTGGTTGCCGTAGGTTTACGGTAGATCTCAGTGGCTATGTCACCATTATCCAAAGTGGATATACTAATGTCAAGGAATTCAATCTTCCTTCCAAACTAGTAAGTAAATTTCATGTTGATGGTGTTACTATTAAGGTTCAGCATGAATTTCTCAAGATCAGAGATTGTACCTTCCCAAACAAAGAGGACATCATCAATGTACCTCATCCATTGATGAACATGCTCACTGCCTGACATTGGTTCACTGATGAATATTTCCCTTTCCCAGGCCCCCAAAAATAAATTAGCGTAAGAAGATGCGCAAGAAGCACCCATGGCGGTGCCTTGTTTTTGTAAATACACCTGTTTATGGAAATAGAAACAGTTGTGTGTCAAAATAAATTCTAGGAGTAATAGAATCAATTCTGATAAACCAGGGTCCATATTACTATTTTTGAGAAACCAGGCAACCACTTTGAGGCCATCATTATGTCGTATGGAGGTATAAAGAGCCTCAATGTCAGCAGTGACTAAGATCATATCCTCTGTCAAATTTAACTGATCCAAACGTTGGAGGGCCATGGTAGTATCCCTCAAATAAGATGGTAAGGTATTGACCAACGGTTTAAGAAAGTGGTCTATTGTTTGGCAAATTACCTCATTGAGGCCATCATTACCCGATACAATGGGCCTGCCCGGGGGATCCTGTAAATTTTTGTGCACCTTGGGAATGATATAAAAAGTAGGAAGTTTGGGGTTCAATAACCGGAAATATTTGACCATCTCCTCAGGAATTAACCCTGCTTCATGGGCTTTTTGAAGGATATCCAATAATTCTGTTTTAAAGGAAGGAAGGGGGTTGTGTGGCAATTTGGCGTAACAATCACTATCCTCCAATAGGATGTGAGCTTGTTTCATGTAAAGGTGGTTGGGCCAAATTACCACATTCCCTCCTTTATCCGCCTGTTTAAAAACAACATCATCCCAATTCTTCAACTCCTTGAGAGCTTGTTGTTCCTCCTTCTTTAAATTATGTGACCAAGCGGGTTGTCTAGCTAGATCCTCTATATCACTGGTAACCATTTTGGTAAAAATATCTATCGAAGGACAGATGCTTAATGAGGGAAATGTTCTAGATTTATGGAACAAATGTGTAGGAAATTTACTGACCTCAGTGGTGGATTCATTTTCATCAAGGAGGGATTCCAGAGTAGCCAGGGCTTCCAATTCCTCTCTAGTTTGAAAAATATCATTGGATTTGAAATGCAGTTTTTTGAGGAGGACCTTCCTGGCAAATAGGTGAATATCCTTAATAGTTAAGAATGGATCTAAAGAACGGGCAGGAGAAAAAGTTAGGCCCATACTCAATAGGTTATATTGTGCATCACTCAAAATATGTTCAGATAAATTTATCACCTTATTATGTTCCCTTGGTTGTTTATGTTTATTCATACTTCTGAATTGGGGAAAATTTTTTCTTTTACCAGATTGTCTAGTGATAGGGCCATGTGCCACACTAGCCTCATGGTCACTAGTCGAGGTATATCCTTCTCCAACTGAGCTAGTCGAGGTCAAGGAGCCTCGGCGTGTTTGGGGGTTATTTGTCTCCTTGTCCATATTATTTTGCAAAGCAGCTTCAATTTTACTAATGTCACAGAAAAACCAGAATGTGGTGGACGATCACCACATTAGATAGCTATATCTCACGCAAAATTATACCAAGGGGATTGAGAATCCAACTCTTCACGACTTTTGAATTCAAAAATGAAAATCTTTTACAGAAATGGATAGAAACCGCTAATAATTGCTCCCTTGCTTTTTTACAAATTATTAATGAACACAATAATCAGGCCTTACAGGAAATTGAAGAAGACATTAGTAAAATTGAAGCTGCTTTGCAAAATAATACAGACAAGGAGACTTTTGATAATCATAGTAAAGAAATTGACAAGGACCTTGAAAAGTGGGAGCAGGACATCAGCACCAACAAGAAGAAAAAATTCTCTAGGGACATCCAAGATTATGAGAACAAAAGAATATTTAGATGGCAATGCAAGAAACTTCCTCCAAATAACCCCCAAACACGCCGAGGCTCCTTGACCTCGACTAGCTCAGTTGGAGAAGGATATACCTCGACTAGTGACCATGAGGCTAGTGTGGCACATGGCCCTATCACTAGACAATCTGGTAAAAGAAAAAAATTTCCCCAATTCAGAAGTATGAATAAACATAAACAACCAAGGGAACATAATAAGGTGATAAATTTATCTGAACATATTTTGAGTGATGCACAATATAACCTATTGAGTATGGGCCTAACTTTTTCTCCTGCCCGTTCTTTAGATCCATTCTTAACTATTAAGGATATTCACCTATTTGCCAGGAAGGTCCTCCTCAAAAAACTGCATTTCAAATCCAATGATATTTTTCAAACTAGAGAGGAATTGGAAGCCCTGGCTACTCTGGAATCCCTCCTTGATGAAAATGAATCCACCACTGAGGTCAGTAAATTTCCTACACATTTGTTCCATAAATCTAGAACATTTCCCTCATTAAGCATCTGTCCTTTGATAGATATTTTTACCAAAATGGTTACCAGTGATATAGAGGATCTAGCTAGACAACCCGCTTGGTCACATAATTTAAAGAAGGAGGAACAACAAGCTCTCAAGGAGTTGAAGAATTGGGATGATGTTGTTTTTAAACAGGCGGATAAAGGAGGGAATGTGGTAATTTGGCCCAACCACCTTTACATAAAACAAGCTCACATCCTATTGGAGGATAGTGATTGTTACGCCAAATTGCCACACAACCCCCTTCCTTCCTTTAAAACAAAATTATTGGATATCCTTCAAAAAGCCCATGAAGCAGGGTTAATTCCTGAGGAGATGGTCAAATATTTCCGGTTATTGAACCCCAAACTTCCTACTTTTTATATCATTCCCAAGGTGCACAAAAATTTACAGGATCCCCCGGGCAGGCCCATTGTATCGGGTAATGATGGTCTCAATGAGGTAATTTGCCAAACAATAGACCACTTTCTTAAACCGTTGGTCAATACCTTACCATCTTATTTGAGGGATACTACCATGGCCCTCCAACGTTTGGATCAGTTAAATTTGACAGAGGATATGATCTTAGTCACTGCTGACATTGAGGCTCTTTATACCTCCATACGACATAATGATGGCCTCAAAGCGGTTGCCTGGTTTCTCAACAATAGTAATATGGACCCTGGTTTATCAGAATTGATTCTATTACTCCTAGAATTTATTTTGACACACAACTGTTTCTATTTCCATAAACAGGTGTATTTACAAAAACAAGGCACCGCCATGGGTGCTTCTTGCGCATCTTCTTACGCTAATTTATTTTTGGGGGCCTGGGAAAGGGAAATATTCATCAGTGAACCAATGTCAGGCAGTGAGCATGTTCATCAATGGATGAGGTACATTGATGATGTCCTCTTTGTTTGGGAAGGTACAATCTCTGATCTTGAGAAATTCATGCTGAACCTTAATAGTAACACCATCAACATGAAATTTACTTACCAGTTTGGAAGGAAGATTGAATTCCTTGACATTAGTTTATCCACTTTGGATAATGGTGACATAGCCACTGAGATCTACCGTAAACCTACGGCAACCAATTCTTTCCTTAAAGCTAACTCCTCACATCCTCCGGCTACTATAAAGGGAATTCCTACAGGGCAGTTTATACGTGCTAGAAGAATCTGCCCTACTAACCAATCTTTCGAAAGGCATTCTGAAAGTTTACAAAAAACATTTGAGGAAAGAGGGTATAGTGGGAAAAGGATCAGGGATGCATACAATAAAGCAAAAAGAATGGACAGGAATAATCTGCTTTACAAACCATCTAGTAAAATTAGAACCCCTGATAATGGAGTTAGGCTAATAGCTGATTACAATAAACAATGGAGGGATTTCAGCTCTATCATCAATAAGCACTGGCCCATTCTACTTAGTGATCCTATTCTAAATAAGTGTCTTCCCCCTCATCCACAAATCACGGCTCGTAGATCGAAGAATCTACGTGATATTTTAGTGCACAGCCATTTTGACCCTAATAAGAACAAAAAACAACGCAACTGGCTGACGACTACAGGATTCTTTCCTTGTGGACATTGCAAGGCTTGTCCTAACATGATGAAAAGCAAGGATTTCCACAATGCGGATTTTTCTCAATTTTTTCAAATTAGACAATTTTTGAATTGTGCCTCAAAAGGAGTCGTATATGTAGCAGAATGTCCCTGCAAAAAGATTTATGTTGGCCTCACATCCAGGGAGTTTCGCATCCGTATACGCGAACACATAAGAGACATCGAAAAAGGGAAAGAAACAGAGGATCCTTCTCAGCTCAAAATTATTGCCAAGTATTTCTTTTACCACCATAATTCAGATTCGAGCCTCCTTAAGGCAAAAGCAATTGATCAGATCAGTATGGGAGTTAGAGGGGGCTGTATGAAAAGGACACTAGCCCGTACGGAGAGTAAATGGATTTACAGACTAAATAGTGTTGCTCCTAGAGGTCTAAATGAGAATTTTGGGTTTGGGGCATTTCTATAGGGATTAAACATAGCTGGTGAAGATATCGTATATGCGTATTGATATATGTGTTTCTGTGTGGGCGCCTTTAAGTAGGGGCGCAATCCCGCCCATGCACATCTGCATTCTGGTTTCAATATAATTAACAATGTGATTAAAAAGTTTTTGGATAAGACATTCTTTTAGGGGGGGTGTTTTGTATTTATTATAGGGTTTTAAAGTCATCATACAATTTTAATGAATAAAAATTAATTCAATTTATTTATTTATAGAATTTACATACCGTCATTTATTCGAGTGACTTGCCATTGAATGAAAATTCGGCTGATTTTGGTTTTAAGAAAATGCCTTTAAGAATGTAAAAGAAAGAAAAGAATAAAAAAGAAGACATTAACAGCAATCTGAGGACAGCAGGGGAGCTCGTGTTCATTTTCACGGGTTCTGCAGCAAATATGGACATTCCACATTTTTATTTACAGTTTTTATTTTAATTTTATTTTTCTGTTTCTCCTTTTTTCACTATTATATATTTTGAAAATGTCACTAAAAGTTTTGTGTGGCATCTTTTTGCCTGATACGCATCCTATAGTTATCACTAATTGTCTTTTGTAGGAAAAAATTTTTTCACTATTGGTTGATGTTTTAGTAATTTCACTAGGGATCAATGTTGTTTCTACACTTCATAAGATTTGTCCTTTCTTCAATTATTTATATATCCCTCACATACAGCAATATTTATTATATATTATGCTTTCACATATTATAAATTACACTTTGCATTTCTGGTTTCCACATTCCATAAGATTTGTTCTTCCTTCACTTATTTATATATCCTTCACATTTAGCAACCATTAATTATATATTAAGCTTTCACATGTTATAAATTATACATTGTATTTCTGGTGATTCTTATACTGCTTACTTAATGGCACAAACTTCTGACACACTGTCTTCTTGATCACGGGAGAGTGTGCATTTCATACATGCTCCACTCACTGATCTCTGCTTTCCGCCGGCAAGTAGGAGTGCTGACATCCCGGGTCGTCTGTTGTCTTGACGACCCGGCCTGCCATGTGCTTCATGTCCGGCGGGCAGTGATCGCATATAGTGATGGTTGTCATGGTATGCGAGCACGAACAGAATCCCGTCATCGGAACTAGCAGCTGTTCCCCGTTATGGGCGGTCACTATTGAACTAAACAGGGTATTTAAGAACCCTAGCTTCATTCCCTCTCAGCATCCCCTGAAGAAGATACGCTGAAACGCGCGTCGGGATATATGCGGCATACCTAACAACCCTGACCATCTTTAAGGTATTTTGTATTCAGCATTATTCATTGCGGTTTATTGGCACTTCCATTATAATGGTTCTTTACTTAAATGCCTTTCTTACCACGATTATTTGGTGTTTTTTATAATGAAAAAGCACTTTGCACTTTATGCTTTATTTTTTGAAAAACATCAAAATTATGGTATTACATACTAGTTGGTCTAATAATTAAAAGGTTGTAATTTTTGGTTTAACCGCTGCTGCTGTATTATGGGCATTCGATCCAGTCCTTTTATTAGTATTTATAAATAAGCACTTGATGTAATTTTAACCAAAATTTCTGAATAAAAAATTATTTTTTAACGTGAAAAAAAGACACCTATTCCTTCTTGAGGTATTTTTTGATTAATATTATAATTTAAGGTGATTTATACGAAATTTTTGATTTTTTAGTCCTGGTATGATGATGCAATCCTGGCAGCCGGTGTCGAAATCCCTAGGCTGTGGAAATGGTCTCCAACCGGAATCGGAGTCCCTAGATTGAAGCCATAGATATCCTGATCCTCTAGTCAGCTCCTAAGAGCTTAGACTGGATCCATCAGCATCCATCAACAACCTTCATCAATCTGGTGGCTTAAAGAAGTCCTCTCTTATAGCCACAGCCCTCCCTCTGGGCACACTGCGTCCTCATCGATTGGTTGGACAAGATCGCCTCTCCCATTGGATGAATCTCAAGCTGTATGGACAATGTTCATCCACATGATGTCTACAGAAATAGTGAGGGTATACATGTAGTCTGGAATGCACATACTAGATAATGGCTACTAAGGTAATCACATTAGCAATACACAACTACAATACATTGATTACTGGAAGAGTCTGGAGAAACAATACGTCTGGCTTTGAGTGGCCAACACAATTACATGAGTCAACAAGAGTCTTGTAAAAACAATGAAGGACTTATCCCCCATCTATAAACAATCTATCATCCTGTCTGGCTGAATTTTAAGAAACTTTAACCCATGAGAGTCCATGTCGTCACATTCCTCCCCCTTCTTAATATTAGCCAGACATGATAGGCTTCCGATCATCCTTCTCCTCTTGACGGCATTGTCCTTTTTAATGGTGAGGTCAGCAACAGAGGCTCGCATCTATACACCTCCCCCTGTTTATCTCCCCCAAGTTGAGCAGCCATATTGTGGACAAGCACTAAGGTGGGGTCGATGAGTTGGGCTTGCATATATTTCTTACTATCAATCTTCCCCCAGTCAATAGCCACATCTTGGTTAGGCTTACTTACGGTTCTTGGCTCAGAAGTGGATGCTGGAAGCTCCACATCAGCCTTGCTCTGGTCAGTCTCCAGAAGGACAGGTATAGGGAGACTGTTTACAAGTCCCACATCGATCGCTTCCTGGTTAGTTCCCAAAATACCAGGTGTGGGGAGGCTATCCACAAGGTCCACCTCGACCTCTTCCTGGTCGGTCCTTAGGTCCAACTGCACACATGCCAGAGGGACGTCTGAGCGCTGGCCCTCAGCCAGGGAGATGGATAATTGGGAATCTGGTAAAGGGTCTTCTGGGGAAACAATAACTGGGCTTACCAGGGTAATGGAGGAACCAGTGTCTCGTAGTCCCTGGCTCTTGACCGGCTGAGCTGGCAGATGGGCTCCAAGCATACGGCCTCGGTTTTGGAGACAATCTTTATCTATATATCCATGGCACCCACATGTATACCAGCGCCATAGATTGGGCAAGTCACCGGCCCTGTTTTAGTCCTCTGTTTTGGTGCAGCTTCTGCTGGGTAGCGGGACCATCCTTCTTGAGTGGCTGGTGCTAGCAGTAAGGCAGCTGGAATCCCATAAACATATTCCAGAACCCAAGCCCTCTCTTCTCTTGAGGATCAGGGCCCCAATGCATCCAACAACGCTGTGGCTTGGGCCATTTTGGACAAAGTTGACTCCCAATTGTCACTAGATTCATTATGTGGCACATAGTTTAAATCCTCTGGGTCAATATCGGCGGGATCCTCATCGTCCTCTGCATCATTCTGGGCATCCCAACGGACTAATTTCTGGATCAAGTCCGACCGAGTCTCAGTGTTCCAGTAGATAATCTTTCGCCTCTGGCACAGATCCTGTAGCATCCATTTACTGCTGCGGTCGTAACTCCTCTCTGGCCCTTGTCCCATGGCTGAGCTGGTGGGGTTGAACATGGCAGCGTCCGAAACCTGAATGCCTCCCTTATGGCCCGATAGGTATGCTTATGCGCCTCCCTGGTTGTTGAGCCCTGGACAGTGTCCACGAACACCAGTCCGCTGCAGCTCCCCTGGGTAAACCAGGCTGAGTAGTATCCCACTGCTGCCACCAATTGTGGAGACACGGGGCTCAGTGGGTGCTCTTGTCCACTGAACCAGCCACCTTTAGAAAGACAGCGTGGCTCAGGGCTCATCCCAACTGAACGCACGACCTCCTTAACCGTGGGCGGAACACTACTCAGACAACACAGGGTGAGGGAACCACAATAATTAGACTTTATTGGATTCCCAAACAATTAACGGCACCTAACACAGAACCAGCAAAACACAAATGTAACAGGCAACAGAGTCTCACCCTTCCGCTGGCTAACCAGGGATTAGAATGTCCTTGCCTTAGAGCTTCCAGGGCCGCTTACTCCAATCCAGCAGCACCCCGCTTTTGGCAGGCACCCACCGAGAAAGGAATAATGCCAGATTTAGGAAGCTGTGTGAGGTCTGCAAAGTCTGTAGCAGGTGACTGAACTGTCCCAACCTGAGTGTCCTCCTTAGGTAGTCCTGGTATGATGATACAATCCTGGCAGCCGGAGTCGAAATCCCTAGGCTGTGGATATGGTCTCCAACCAGAACCGGAGTCCCTAGATTGAAGCCATAGATATCCTGATCTTCTAGTCAGCTCCTAAGAGCTTAGACTGGATCCATCAGCATCCATCAACAACCTTCATCAATCTGGTGGCTTAAAGAAGTCCTCTCTTATAGCCACAGCCTTCCCTCTGGGCACACTGCGTCCTCATCGATTGGTTGGACAAGATCGCCTCTCCCATTGGATGAATCTCAAGCTGCATGGACAATGTTCATCCACATGATGTCTACAGAAATACTGAGGGTATACATGTAGTCTGGAATGCACATTGTTGTGAATGTTAGTTATGTCTTGGCTGCTGGGAGGCTCCCTCTGGTGGCCAGGAAGGGTTTGGACAGAGACCAGGTGGGTTGTGCAGTGGGTGTTTCCTTTCCTGACTCTCTGCTTATTTAAGTCCTGGTCTGATTGCAGGCTGTTGCCGGATGTCAGTTGTTCTTTGTATCTCCAGCCTGCTTAATCCTGCTCTACATTTCATCCACTCCAGATAAGGTCTTGCTCTTTATTTATTGCCTGGTTCTTTTGCTTATCTGGGTTTGTCATTTGTTGTGGTTGGTTTCCTTCCAGGGATTTTCTCCCTCAGTGGATTGTTGAGGAACTCCCTGCAGTTCTGTGTGGAGTTTAACTCCTTTGGATCCATGTGTTTGTGGCTTGTTGAATTTGTTATAATTCTTGTTTTCTGTTCATTGGTATGACAAGGGCACCTGGTATAGGACAGAGTTCAGATCGAGCGATCTGAGGGCCTTTTTGTACTATCAAGAAGTTGGTATTTTGCAGGGTTTTTCTCTGGCTAACCAAAACAGTCCCTTTCCTGTTCTTTCCTATTTTAGTCAGTGGGGGCCTCACCTTTTGCTATCCTGTCATCTACCTGTGTATTGTGTTTTTCCTATATCACCGCAGTCTTTGAATGTGGGGGGCTTGCTATCCTTGTATATTTTCTGAGGCAGAGAGTTATTCATCTTTCCTACCTTTAGGATAGTTAGTTCTCCGGCTGGGTTCGCGGTGCACAGGATGTTAGTTCACCCCTCGGCTACTTCTAGTTGTGTTGGTTAGTAAGGGGATGGCGGCCAGATTAGTTGCCAAGGCTCTTGTCACCTTTTTGCCAATGATTTGTGGTGATCTTCCATGGTTCCGGATCATAACAGTACATCCGGCCAAACAAATTTAAAGGGTACTCTTAACCCCTTAACGACCTTTGACGTACTGGGTACGTCACGGTGACATGGTGCTAAACGACCCATGACGTACCCAGTACGTCATGGCGAAATCGCGGTCCCGGAGCCCTGGGGAGTCCAATTTCTTTGATTAAACGGTAGATTCGGGAAGGAGGGGACCTCTGCCTGACCTCAGGAGGGGTGGTGCCTCCTCCCCGAACCTACAGAGGCTGTGATTGGCTGACAAACGCCGCTCAGCCAATTACAGTCACTGTAATGTTCCAGCCATTGAAAATGGCTGGAACATTTAAATCCAGTCCTGATCAGTGCTGCTGTAGCACTGGCCATCGACTGGAGCTGGGTGATCGGTGCTTCACCCGCCCCCAGCTCTGATTGGAGAGACTGGTCTTGTGACCGATTTCTCCAATCAATGTGGTTCTGGGGCCTGTGACCGTCCCTGGAAGCCGAGGAGAGCGGTCTCTGCGGGTGCCCATCGGTAAGTTGCTGCCCCCGCCAGTCGCCCCTGTCCCCGATCGCCCTGCCAGCCCCGCCGCTGCTCCCGATCCACCGCTGTCCCCGCCGCCACGCTCGCCACTGTCCCCGCCGCTGCTCCCGATCCACCGCTGTCCCCGCCGCCACGCTCGCCACTGTCCCCACCGCTGCTCCCAATCCACCGCTGTCCCCGCCGCTGCTCCCGATCCACCGCTGTCCCCGCCGCTGCTCCCGATCCACCGCTGTCCCCGCCGCTGCTCCCGATCCACCGCTGTCCCCGCTGCCACGCTCACCACTGTCCCCGCCGCCACGCTCACCACTGTCCCCGCCGCCACGCTCACCACTGTCCCCGCCGCCACGCTCACCACTGTCCCCGCCGCTGCTCCCGATCCACCGCCGCCACGCTCGCCACTGTCCCCGCCGCCACGCTCGCCACTGTCCCCGCCGCTGCTCCCGATCCACCGCTGTCCCCGCCGCCACTGTCCCCGCCGCCACGCTCGCCACTGTCCCCGCCGCCACGCTCACCACTGTCCCCGCCGCCACGCTCACCGCTGTCCCCGCCGCAACGCTCGCCACTGTCCCCGCCGCCACGGTCGCCACTGTCCCCGCCGCCATCGCACCCACCTTTTTCAGCCGCTGCTGCCCCCGAATCGGCCCCCACTGTTCCCGATCGGCGGCCGCCGCCGCCTCCTTCATCGGCTGCCCCTTCTCCACTACACCTCCTTTCCCTCCATGTGCTGCAAGCCACCCTCCCCCCACATGTGGGGGGAGGGTGGCTTGCAGCACATGTGGGGTGCTGCAAGCCACCGTCCCCCCACATGTGCTGCAAGCCACCCTCCCCCCTCCATGTTCTCGGGGCCACCCTCCCCCCGGGGCCCTCCCTCCTCCATGTGCCATCTCTCTCTCCCATCAGACTCTGCCCCCCTCCCCGATCTGCTGCCTGCTCTCTCCCATCCTCTTCATCTACTGCCCCCTTTCACCCTCCTCAATCTGTTGCCTCCGTCATCTGCTGCTTCTTCTGTCTGCTGTGATCCTGCTGCCTAGATCCATCCTGTAAGGTAGGTATCCCCATCTCACCTCCCTTCCCCCCCCATCCTCCGCCACTCCTCCATCCGCTGCGCCCTTTCCCATCCTCTGCCGCTCCTCCATCCACTGCGCCATTTCCCATCATCCATCCGCTGCACCCTTTCCCATCCTCTGCAGCTCCTCCATCCGCTGCGCCATTTCCCATCATCCATCCGCTGCGCCCTTTCCCATCTTCTGCTGCTCCTCCACCCGCTGCGCCCTTTCCCATCCTCTGCCGCTCCTTCATCCGCTGCGCCATTTCCCATCATCCATCCGCTGCGCCCTTTCCCATCCTCTGCCGCTCCTCCACCCGCTGCGCCCTTTCCCATCTTCCATCCGCTGCACCCTTTCTCATCTTCCATCCGCTGCGCCCTTTCTCATCTGCCACCCCGCCCTCTCGCATCGCATTATCCAGCGCAGTTGCTCGCTTCCAGACTGCAGTGGATGATGCGATGCGAGACTCGTGCATTGCTCTCACGTTTGGCACTTGTCTTAGTGGCAGGCGCTCATATTTTTTTTTCTTTATTCTATTTTTTTTTTTTTTTACTGATGTCTGTATTTTTTATTTCGCCAAACTAATTTTTTTTGTATGGGGGGGGGTCTAGTTTTCAAAACGGGATCACATGTGGGGGAGCTCCATCGTTTAGGCACCTCAGGGGTTCTCCAAATGCAACATGGCGTCTGCTAATAATTCCAATCAATTTTACTGTGAAATGGCGCTCCTTCTCTTCTGAGCCCCGCCGTACGCCCAAACAATTGATTTCCACCACATATGAGGTACCTGTGTACTCAGGAGAAATTGCACAATACATTTTATGGTGCATTTTTTCCTGATACCCTTGTGAAAAAAAAGCTACCTGTTTGAAAAAACAATTTTGTGGTAAAAAAAAGAATAAAATATTTTCACGGCTGAACATTACGAACGTTTGTGAAGCCTCCAGGGTTTCAAAGTGCTCACTAAACAGCTAGATAAATTCCATGAGGGGTCTAGTTTCCAAAATGGGGTCAATTGTGGGGTAGCTCCATTGTTTAGGCACTTCAGGGGGGTCTCCAAACGCAACATGGCGTCCGCTAATAATTCCAACCAATTTTGCTGTGAAACGGCGCTCCTTGCCTTCCGAGTCCTGCTGTGTGCCCAAACATTTGATTTCCACCACATATGAGGTATCTGCGTACTCAGGAGAAAATGCACAATACATTTTATGGTGCATTTTTTCCTGATACCCTTGTGATAAAAAAAGGTACCTGGTTGAAGCAACAGTTTTGTGGTAAAAAAAAATGTTTTTCTTTTCACGGCTCAACGTTATAAACTTCTGTGAAGCCCCCAGGGGTTCAAAGTGCACATCAAACATCTAGAAAAATTATTTGAGGGCTCTAGTTTCCAAAATGCGGTCACTTATGGGGGAGCTCCATTGTTTAGGCACCTCAGGGAGTCTTCAAACCCGACATGGCGTCCGCTAATGAGTGCAGCTAATTTTGCATTCAAAAATTCAAATGGCGCTCCTTGCCTTACGAGTCCTGCCGTGTGCCCAAACATTTGATTTCCACCACATATGAGGTATCTGCGTACTCAGGAGAAAATGCACGATACATTTTATGATGCATTTTTCCTGATACCCTTGTGAAAATACAAATTTTTATGGCTAAAGTAACATTTTTGTGTTAAAAAAGTAAAATTTTCATTTTTTCTTCTACATTGCTTTGGTTGCTGTGAAGCTCCTAAAGGGTAAATAAACTTCTTGGATGTGGTTTTGAGCAGAGTGAGGGGTGCAGATTTTAGAATGGGGTCAGTTTTGGGTATTTTCTGTCGCCTAGGTTTCTCAAATCACTCCAAATGTGATGTGGTACCTAAAAAAAAAATTTTTTTTTGTAAATTTTGTTGGAAAAATGAGAAATTGCTGATGAACTTTGAACCCTTCTAACTTCCTAACGTAATTTTTTTTTTTTAAAAAAAATTGCGCTGGTGTAAAGCAGACAAGTGGGAAATGTTATTTAGTAACTATTTTGTGTGACATATCTCTCAGATTTATGGGCATAAAATTTCAAATTTTGAAAATTGCAAAATTTTCAAAATTTTCGCCAAATTTCCGAAATTTTCACAAATAAACGCAAAACATATCGGCCTAAATTTACCACTGACATGAAGTACAATATGTCACGAAAAAACAATGTCAGAATCGCCAGGATCCGTTGAAGTGTTCCAGAGTTATAACCTGTCAAAGTGACACTGGTCAAAATTGCAAAAAATGGCCGGGTCTTTAAGGTGAAAACAGGCTGGGGGCTGAAGGGGTTAAGAAGGAAAAAAAAAAAAAAAGCTGCTGAGAATTTTTTTTTTTTTTTTAGGGTGTTTTTCCTCTTCTTCTTTGGGTTCTCTGGAAGATTTCTTTTTTCTAGCATGGATGAATTGGGTGAGCGTGTTGCTCATCTTGAAGCTAAGGTTCGTCGTATAGAGTCTTATCTTGCACAGACTCCCCTTGCAGAGCTTAAAATTCCCGTTCCTGAATTTTTTTCGGGAGATAGGTCGAGATTTTTGAGCTTCAAAAATAATTGTAAATTATATGGACTTTGAATGGCTGCATGTAATTGCCTAGTCCAATGGACTGTGCTGCCTGTGAGTTTCCACTGGATTGATAGGCCAGGTACTGTCTTTTGCTTTTGTTTGGCCATGTTGTGCGCGCAGTCACTAGGATTATGTGAGTTAATGTACAATCAGTTTCCCACTTCTCTGTGTTGGTGTAGTGGTAGGCTCTTTGCTTTGGCTGCGAGAGGTTGTGAGTTTTACTCTGAGGGAGTTCCTCAACAATCCACTGAGGGGGAAAATCCTCACTGTCCCCGCCGCTGCTCCCGATCCACCGCCGCCACTGTCCCCGCCGCCACGCTCGCCACTGTCCACGCCGCTGCTCCCGATCCACCGCTGCCCCCGCTGCCACGCTCGCCACTGTCCCCGCCGTCGCTCCCGATCCATCGCTGTCCCCGCTGCCACGCTCGCCACTGTCCCCGCCGCCACGGTCGCCACTGTCCCCGCCGCCATCGCACCCACCTTTTTCAGCCGCTGCTGCTCCCGAATCGGCCCCCACTGTTCCCGATCAACGGCCGCCGCCGCCTCCTTCATCGGCTGCCCCTTCTCCATCGCCACTACACCTCCTATCCCTCCATGTGCTGCAAGCCACCCTCCCCCCACAGGTACAATCAGTTTCCCACTTCTCTGTGTTGGTGTAGTGGTAGGCTCTTTTCTTGGGCTGCGAGAGGTTGTGGTTTCGACTTTGAGGCAACGCCCATGGACTTTGTATGGCTGAATGTAATTGCCTAGTCCAATGGACTGTGTTACCTATGCGTTTCCATTGGATTGACAGGCCAGGTACTGTCTTATGATTTTGTTTGGCCATGTTGTGTGCGCAGTCACTAGGATTATCTGAATTAATGTAGAGACAATTTCCCACATCTCTGTGTTGGTGTAGTGGTAGGCTCTTTGCTTGGGCTTCCAAAGATTGTGGGTTCGACTCTGAGGCAAGGCCTATGGACTTTGTATGGATGCATGTAATTGCCTTGTCCAATGGACTGTGTTTCTTATGAGTTTCCATTGGATTGTTAGGCCAGGTACTGTCTTTTGCTTTTGTTTGGCCATGTTGTGTGCGCAGTCACTAGGATTATGTGAATTAATGTAGAGTCAGTTTCCCTCTTCCCTGTGTTGGTGTAGTGGTAGGCTTTTTGCTTGGGCTACAAGAGGTTGTGGGTTCGACTCTGAGGCAAGGCCCATGGACTTTGTATGGCGGCATGTAATTGCCTAGTCCAATGGACTGTGTTGCCCATGAGTTTCCATTGGATAGATAGGCCAGGTACTGTCTTTTGCTTTCGTTTGGCCATGTTGTGTGCGCAGTCACTAGGATTATGTTACATAGTTACATAGTTACTTAGGTTGAAAAAAGACCTAGGTCCATCTAGTTCAACCTTCCTCCACCAGTTCTACATTTAGTCACTAAGTCATTTATAACCAACAATGTTTTGTGTACTGAGGAAATCATCCAGCCCTTTTTTAAAAGCTGTTATAGTATCTGCCATTACTACCTCTTGTGGTAGTGTATTCCACAGTCTGACCGCTCTAACTGTAAAGAACCCTTTCCTATTTAGGTGTCGGAATCGCTTTTCTTCCACTCGCAGTGAGTGCCCCCTGGTCCTTAGTAGAGTTGAGCGCGGTTCGAGGTTCTCCAGTTCTAAGCTCGAGTGATTTTGGGGGCTGTTCGAGATCGAACTAGAACTCGAGCTTTTTGCAAAAGCTCGATAGTTCTAGATACGTTCGAGAACGGTTCTAGCAGCAAAAAGCAGGGCTTTTTACAGCTACAGTGTGCAGGAGCCATCGCTGGCAGCCTGCCAGAAGCTGGTAACCAAGATAAACATCGGGTATCCAACCAAAGCGCTTTGGTTAGTAACCCGATGCTTATCCTAGTTACGTGCAGGAAGCCCACACTTCGCCGCTCAGCTCGCTCCGCCCCCTCCTGCCTGCGGCATGTACACATACACACACACACACACACACACCCGCCCCCCGCTCGGCTTACCTGCGGTGATGAAGTCCCGCCATCCCGACCTCAGCGCTGTCACTGTCCTCCATGGCCGCCGCTTGTCACATCACCTCTCGCTTCCGACCCGAGACTGACTAGCGGTGACGTCACGGACCTCTCGCGACATTTGGCTGTGAAGGCGCCGGTCATTGAACTCAGTGACAGGGGCTGTCAGTGTGCTGGAGATCAGCGCAGGTAATGTACCTCGCTGACTGCAGCACTTGCCCTGCAGTGACCTGGGCTGACCCATTGATGTTAGCTCAGGTCACTGCACTGCTCTCCCAGCCAATGGGGAACATTCTGCTCTTCATTGACTGGGACAGTGTGGATCGTCATGGCAACCCCTTGGATTACAGCAGACCTGGATTTGTTTTTCATTCTAATAAATTGGTTAAAGAGGGAATGTTTTGGGGAGTGTTTTTTCAAATAAAAATGTGTTTGTCGTCTATTTTTTTTTATTTCTGACTGGGTTGGTGATGTCGGGTATCTGATAGACGCCTGACCTCACCAACCCCAGGGCTTGATGCCAGGTGACATTACACATCTGGTATTAACCCCATATATTACCCCGTTTGCCACCGCACCAGGGCGCGGGATGAGCTGGGGCGAAGCACCAGGATTGGCGCATCTAATGGATGCGCCACTTCTGGGGCGGCTGCGGCCTGCTATTTTTAGGCTGGGGAGAGTCTAATAACCATGGACCTCCCTAGTCTGAGAATATCAGGCCCCAGCTGTCTGCTTTACCTTGGCTGGTGATCCAATTTTGGGGGACCCCTACGTGTTTTTTTTTTTTTAATTATTTATTTAATTTAAAATAACAGCGTGGGGTGCCCTCAGTTTTCGATTACCAGCCAAGGTGAGGTTGCCAGCTGTGGTCTGCAGGCTGCAGCCGTCTGCTTTACCCTAGCTGGCTACAAAACTAGGGGGAACCCTACGTCATTTTTCTTTTCATCTTTTGGCTAAATACAAAGCTAAGCACCCCTTAGTGCCACATGAAAGGCACCAAAGGGTGCTCCACTTTTTCTCCACTTTTTCTCCATTTTTTCTCCACTTTTTCTCCATTTTTTCTCCACCTTTTCTACATTTTTTTCTCCATTTTTTCTCCACTTTTTCTCCACTTATTCTCCACTTTTTCTCCACTTTTTCTCCACTTTTTCTCCACTTTTTCTCCATTTTTTTCTCCATTTTTTCTCCACTTTTTCTCCATTTTTTCTCCACTTATTCTCCATTTTTTCTCCACTTATTCTCCACTTTTTCTCCACTTTTTCTCCACTTTTTCTCCACTTTTTCTCCATTTTTTTCTCCATTTTTTCTCCACTTTTTCTCCACTTTTTCTCCACTTTTTCTCCACTTATTCTCCACTTATTCTCCACTTTTTCTCCACTTTTTCTCCACTTTTTCTCCATTTTTTTCTCCATTTTTTCTCCATTTTTTCTCCACTTTTTCTCCACTTTTTCTCCACTTTTTCTCCATTTTTTCTCCATTTCTTTCTCCATTTTTTCTCCACTTATTCTCCATTTGTTCTCCACTTATTCTCCACTTTTTCTCCACTTTTTCTCCACTTTTTCTCCACTTTTTCTCCACTTTTTCTCCACTTTTTCTCCATTTTTTTCTCCTTTTTTTCTCCACTTATTCTCCATTTTTTCTCCACTTATTCTCCACTTTTTCTCCACTTTTTCTCCACTTTTTCTCCACTTTTTCTCCATTTTTTTCTCCATTTTTTCTCCACTTTTTCTCCACTTTGTCTCCATTTTTTCTCCACTTATTCTCCATTTGTTCTCCACTTATTCTCCACTTATTCTCCACTTTTTCTCCACTTTTTCTCCACTTTTTCTCCACTTTTTCTCCACTTTTTCTCCATTTTTTTCTCCTTTTTTTCTCCACTTATTCTCCATTTTTTCTCCACTTATTCTCCACTTTTTCTCCACTTTTTCTCCACTTTTTCTCCACTTTTTCTCCATTTTTTTCTCCATTTTTTCTCCACTTTGTCTCCATTTTTTCTCCACTTATTCTCCATTTTTCTCCACTTATTCTCCACTTTTTCTCCACTTTTTCTCCACTTTTTATCCATTTTTTTCTCCATTTTTTCTCCACTTTTTCTCCACTTTTTCTCCATTTTTTCTCCACTTATTCTCCATTTTTTCTCCACTTATTCTCTACTTTTTCTCCACTTTTTCTCCACTTTTTCTCCATTTTTTTCTCCATTTTTCTCCACTTTTTCTCCACTTTTTCTCCACTTTTTCTCCACTTTTTCTCCGTTCTTTTTCTATGGTCGGTCTACCCATTAGCTCTACCATGCATACTGTAGCTCTACACCTACTGCACATGTTACTTTATGATTGGCATCTCTTTCGTACCAGAGCTGTCTAAGCCTACTCTGACCCCATATTTGTCATTACTATATTGTCCTTGTACTGTATTATGACATTTGTATCATGTGTTTCATTTCTTGCTGTGTTGCAATTTTTTTGCTGCATCCCAATTGTACCTCTACATTGTTCGAGTTTATGTTATTGTTCTCTCACTCTTATGTGATACTGATTATTGTCATTTTTCATGATTACATGCAGATAAGTCCAATCTGACGAAGGCTCAGACCGAAACGTCATTTGTAACTTGTTTTGGACAAAAACATATCTGCTTATGAAAATTTTTTTTTTTCTTAATACGGACCAATAAAGAGTGATTTTGCATTACTATCCGTTGTGACTTACTGACTTAGTCTGGGAGATTTAGAGTGCCGAGGTTACTCACTAATTTTATCTGTTATTACCTCTGAGCACCTATATACCAGTGAGCAAAGCTTCCTCTACAGTAGTTCTACTGATTAGGCATGCCCTTACCTCATGAGCAGGGCATTGCAGCTTTGGTAGCAACCATTACGACATGGACTCTGCTGCTGTGGACCCGAGAAGAGTGAGTGCAGATTCATTGCACCCACACTCCTCACATGAAGGGTCCGCACTCCTAGAAAATGGGGGATACGTTCCCTGAGTGTCTCCCCCCCATATTCTAGACGGTCCAGAGTCGTCGTGGGACCCCGTTATTTTTTTTCTTACAATAAATTGGTGAAAGAGGAAATGTTTTGGGGACTGTTTTTTCAAATAAATTTCTTTTGTCGATTTTTTTTTTTTTTTTGTTAGTACTGACAGTTTATGATGTTGGGTATCTAATAGACGCCATGACATCACAAACTGCTGGGCTTGATCTCAGGTTACTTTACAGCTAGTATCAACCCGATTTAATACCCCGTTTGCCACTGCACCAGGGCACGGGATGAGCTGGGGTGAAGCGCCAGGATTGGCGCATCTAGTGGATGTGCCACGTCTGGGGTGCCTGCGGCCTGCTATTTTTAGGCTGTGAAGGCCCAATAACTATGGACCTTCCCACCCTGAGAATACCAGACCACAGCTGTCCGCTTTACCTTGGCTGGTGATCTAATTTGGGGGGGACCCTACTTTTATTGTGTAATTATTAATATTTATAAAATAATTATAAAAAAGAGCCTGAGGGGACCTCCACATTGGATCCCCAACCACGGTAAAGCTGCCAGCTGTGGTTTTCAGGCTACAGCCGTCTGCTTTACCCTAGCTGGCTATCAAAAATGGGGGGACCCAACGTCAATTTTTTTTTTAACTATTTTTTAAATAGAAAAAATTAATGGGCTTCCCTGTATTTTGATTGCCAACCAAGGTAACGGCAGGCAGATGGGGGTGGCAACCCATAGCTGTCTGCTTTATCTGCGCTGAGAATCAAAAATACCGCGGAGCGCTACGTCATTTTTTTAAAGATTTATTTTTACAGCACTGTGATGTCCAGCAATTAAAATACAGGGAAGCCCATTTAATTTTAGTTATTTAAATAAATAATTAAAAAAAATATATATGGGCTCCCGCTGCATTTTTTGTATTGCTAGCTAAGGGTAATCCAAGCAGCTACTGGCTGCTAACCCCCACTGCTTGGTGTTACCTTCACTGGCAATGGAAAATCCAGGGAAGCATTTTTTATTTTTTTTGCCAAAAAACTACAAAAAAAGGACGTGAGCTTCGCCATTTTTTTGTATGCTAGCCAGGTATAGCAGGCAGGTGCTGGAAGAGTTGGATACAGCGCCAGAAGATGGCGCTTCTATGAAAATGCCATTTTCTGAGGCGGCTGCAGACTGCAATTCGCAGCAGTGGGGCCCAGAAAGCTCAGGCCAACCTGTGCTGCGGATTCTAATCTCCAGCTGCCTAGTTGTACCTGGCTGGACACAAAAATGGGGCGAAGCCTATGTCATTTGTTTTCTAATTATTTCATGAAATTCATGAAATAATAAAAAAAGGGCTTCCCTTTATTTTTGGTTCCCAGCCGGGTACAAATAGGCAACTGGGGGTTGGGGGCAGCCGTACCTGCCTGTTTTACCTGGCTAGCATACAAAAATATGGCGAAGCCCACATAATTTTTTCAGGGGGCAAAAAACTTCTGCATACAGTCCTGGATGGAATATGCTGAGCCTTGTAGTTCTGCAGCTGCTGTCTGTCTGTATGGAGAAGAGCAGACAGCAGCTGCAGAACTACAAGGCTCAGCATACTCCATCCAGGACTGTATGCAGAATTTTTTTGCCCACCAAAAAAATGACGTGGGCTTCGCCATATTTTTGTATGCTAGCCAGGTACAGCAGGCAGCCACGGGCTGCCTCCAACCCCCAGTTGCCTATTTGTACCCGGCTGGGAACCAAAAATATAGGGAAGCCCGTTTTTTTTTAATTATTTCACTTATTTCATGAAATAATTAAAAAACAAATGACGTGGGCTTCGCCCCATTTTTGTGTCCAGCCGGGTACAACTAGGCAGCTGGGGATTGGAATCCGCAGCACAGGTTAGCCCGAGGTTTCTGGGCGCCTCTGCTGCGGATTTCAGTCCGCAGCCGTCCCAGAAAATGGCGCTCTCATAGAAGCGCCATCATCTGGCGCTGTATCCAACTCTTCCAACAGCCCTGGAGC
Organism: Anomaloglossus baeobatrachus; assembly: GCF_048569485.1. NCBI lineage: Eukaryota > Metazoa > Chordata > Amphibia > Anura > Aromobatidae > Anomaloglossus > Anomaloglossus baeobatrachus. Next base: position 187,070,155 of record NC_134355.1, on the reverse strand, counting down.
CGGGTGGCTTGTTGGGTAATCATGAGTTAATACTGGCTTTGTTTTACTAGCCAGTATTAAGCCAGAGATTCTTAATGTCAGGCACGTTTGACCCGGCCATTAAGAATCTCCAATAAAGGGTTAAAAAAAAACACCACACAGAGAAAAAATACTTTAATAGAAATAAATACACAGACACTTTAGAGACTCCATCTTTACTACCCCCTGTCAGCCCTCCACGATCCTGCTCTTCTGTCTTCTTTCTTTCTAGTGTAGTAGTAGTGACGATTGTAGTGAGGATGAGGTTCCCCAGCTCATCACTTGGGGCTGGGGAACCTCATCCTCAGTACAATCCTCACTAGTGTAGTAGTAGTGACGATTGTAGTGAGGATGAGGTTCACCAGCTCATCACTTGGGGCTGGGGAACCTCATCCTCAGTACAATCCTCACTACAATCGGGAAGCAGCGTGCAGCCTTCACTCCGTGAGTGATCAGTGCTGGCTGTCAGCGGTAACAGCGGTAATGCTGACAGACGCGTTACCATAGCAATGGTGCTCTTGGAGCCACGGTTAGCGGTGACGTCACCGCTAACTGCGTTGCTATGGCAACGGTGATCTCCGTTAATGACCGGCTGTGTCAGCCGGTCCCTAACGGAACGGGGAGTCGACCGTGTGCTAGAGCATATCGCCGGTACACGGCGATACACATATGTGCACCGTGTACCGGAGAGAAGCACTCGCAGGTCCTACATGACGTGTCATGGTCATGTGACCAGTCTGTAGCCAATGAGATAATAGCCACGTGACTGGTCACATGGCTATTTTGACGTCACGATAGGTCCTGCATCTCTGCTGGCAGTGCCGTCACCGGGAGGATTCAGCGATCATCGGATGGAATAGCGGCAGGAGACAGAGTGCAGAAGGGATCGCGGGGACCGGTAAGTGTTATGGCAATGTTTATTAACTGTTTGTGTACATTTATAATGCATTTTTATGTGTTTGTGATTGCCTCCCATTATAGCCTATTGGTTCGAGTTCGGTTCGTCGAACGTTCGACGAGCCGAACTCGAACGGGACCCCTGTTCGGCGAACCGACCTCGAGCCGAACCGGGACCGGTTCGCTCATCTCTAGTCCTTAGTACTGTCTTTGGAAGAAATAAGTCATGTGCCAGTCCTTTATATTGACCACACATGTATTTATACATATAAATGAGATCTCCTTTGAGACGTCTTTTTTCTAAGCTAAACATATCTAACTTTTTCAACCTGTCATCATATGGGAGGCCTTCCATTCCTTGTAATAGTCTAGTTGCCCGCCTTTGAACTGACTCTAACTTCTGAATGTCCTTTTGAAAATGTGGAGCCCAAAACTGAATCCCATATTCCAGATGTGGCCTTACAAGTGATTTATAGAGGGGTAACAATACGTTGGGATCACGGGATCTAATCTCTCTTTTTGTACACCCTAAAATCTTGTTTGCTTTAGCAGCTGCTGCTTGACATTGAGTGCTGCTGGTCAGCTTATTTGTAATGAGAATACCCAAGTCCTTCTCCTGTTCTGTAGTCCCGAGTTTACTTCCATTTAATGTATACGCAGCTATAGGATTACTCCGTCCTAGGTGCATTACTTTACATTTATCAACATTAAATCTCATTTGCCAAGTATCTGCCCATTCTGACATCTTATCCAGATCGTTTTGTAATATTGTACTATCCAGGTCAGTTTTTAATATCCTACATAGTTTGGTGTCATCGGCAAAGACTGACACTGTACTATCAATCCCATCCACAAGGTCATTAATAAAGAGAGTAAAAAGAATCGGTCCAAGGACAGATCCCTGCGGCACCCCACTGCTGACTATAGCCCATTTAGAGAATGTACCATTTATGACTACTCTTTGTTTCCTATCTTTTAGCCAATTCCTTACCCAGTTGCATATTGTGTCCCCTAGTCCTTGCTTCTGGAGCTTTAGTATAAGGCTATTATGTGGTACAGTATCAAATGCCTTTGCAAAGTCCAAATAAATCACATCAGCTGCATTACCAATATCCAGGTTTGAACTTACCCCCTCATAGAACCCCAACAGGTTGGTTAGACACGACTTATCTTTCATGAATCCATGCTGTTTGTCAGTTATCATATTATTTTCTGCAATATATTTTTGCATGTCATCCCTTAAAATGCCCTCAAAAACTTTGCATACTACTGATGTCAGGCTTACTGGACGGTAGTTGCATGGATCTACCCTCTTACCTTTCTTAAATATCGGTACCACATCAGCAATCCTCCAATCCTGAGGCACCAACCCTGTTACAAGTGAGTCTAAAAAGATGAGATACAGCGGTCTGTCGATTACGGAGCTCAATTCCCTCAATATTCGTGGATGAATGCCATCTGGCCCTGGGGATTTGTCAATGTTTAATTTATTCAGACATAGGCGTACTTCATCTTGTGTTAAATTAATTATATCGGGTGGTGGACTTTGATTTTTCACTTGTTGAATGATCCCTGGTACAGTCAGTTCCTTATATGCCTATTAGTGATGAGCGAGTACTAAAAAGCTCGGGTGCTCGAAGCTCGGGCCGAGCCTCCCAAGATACTCGTGTACTCGGCCCGAGCAACGAGCCCAATGTTATCCTATGGGAGACCCGAGTATTTTTGTGAAATGACCTCCCGGCAGCATGGAGAAACCCTAAAAATGGCACAAAAGTCTCAGAAGAGTGCTCAAATGACATGGCAACAGCATGGGGAAGACCCCTTGAAGCATTTATCACTCAAAAGTCACAGCTGTGAACAATTTTGTCCGCGTTTTACGCCATTTTTACGGACTCACCAGAAAACCTTCCAAAATGACCCCAAAATGATTTTTCATGGCAGAAATGTTAAGGGCACATACCCAATAGTGAGATAGAGCTGGTGTATGTTACTTTTTGAGATTAATACATGAAAGATTTTACGTGAAAACATTGTGTGGCACTCCGATGTCCCTGAGAAGAGACGTACATGAAGGCCTCTTGAGTCTAATGTGCCCATTTTGAGGAAGTGAGTCTTTGTAGTATTTTCCTTTGCCAGGGCAGTCCAAAATTGTGAGGTTCACCAATGTCCCTGGATAGAGACGTGCATGATGGCCTGTAAACCTGAAGTGCCCATTGTAAGGAAGTGGGTCTATTTTAGTATAGCCCTTTGCCAGGGCAGCCAAAAATTGGGAGGCTCCACATTGTCCCTGGATAGAGACGTGCATGATGGCCTGTAAACCTGAAGTGCCCATTGTAAGGAAGTGGGTCTATTTCAGTATAGCCCTTTGCCAGGGCAGCCAAAAATTGGGAGGCTCCACATTGTCCCTGGATAGAGACGTGCATGATGGCCTGTAAACCTGAAGTGCCCATTGTAAGGAAGTGGGTCTATTTTAGTATAGCCCTTTGCCAGGGCAGCCAAAAATTGGGAGGCTCCACATTGTCCCTGGATAGAGACGTGCATGATGGCCTGTAAACCTGAAGTGCCCATTGTAAGGAAGTGGGTCTATTTCAGTATAGCCCTTTGCCAGGGCAGCCAAAAATTGGGAGGCTCCACATTGTCCCTGGATAGAGACGTGCATGATGGCCTGTAAACCTGAAGTGCCCATTGTAAGGAAGTGGGTCTATTTCAGTATAGCCCTTTGCCAGGGCAGCCAAAAATTGGGAGGCTCCACATTGTCCCTGGATAGAGACGTGCATGATGGCCTGTAAACCTGAAGTGCCCATTGTAAGGAAGTGGGTCTATTTCAGTATAGCCCTTTGCCAGGGCAGCCAAAAATTGGGAGGCTCCACATTGTCCCTGGATAGAGACGTGCATGATGGCCTGTAAACCTGAAGTGCCCATTGTAAGGAAGTGGGTCTATTTCAGTATAGCCCTTTGCCAGGGCAGCCAAAAATTGGGAGGCTCCACATTGTCCCTGGATAGAGACGTGCATGATGGCCTGTAAACCTGAAGTGCCCATTGTAAGGAAGTGGGTCTATTTCAGTATAGCCCTTTGCCAGGGCAGCCAAAAATTGGGAGGCTCCACATTGTCCCTGGGTAGAGACGTGCATGAGGGCCTCAAAACATTAAGTGTCCATTTTAAGGAAGTGGGTGTATTTCAGTATAGCCCTTAGGCAGGGCAGCCAAAAATTGGGAGGCTCCACGTTGTCCCTGGGTAGAGACGTGCATGAGGGCCTCAAAACATTGTTCCCATTGCAAAGGAGCGGGTCTCCTGTCGTTGTAATGTCCATTCTGCAAAGAATGGGCGAAAAAATTTACCACTGGGGGTATACCTGAAACAAAGACCTAACTATTGTAACGGTCATCATGATGGCGCATGAGGAGAAGGAGGAGCAGTCCAGCGATTATACAAAGTCGAGAAGTGTACCCATGGGTGAGTGGAGGTACATGGCAAACTTTAAATTCCGCTCTCATTTGCTGGTGGTGTGGTGAAGTCTGGCCCAATCCAACCCTTGTTCATCTTTATCAGAGTCAGCCTGTCAGCATTTTCAGTTGACAGGCGGGTGCGTTTATCTGTAATGATTCCACCTGCGGCACTAAAAACACGCTCTGACAAAACGCTAGCAGCAGGGCAGGCCAGGACTTCCAAGGCGTAGAGAGCCAATTCATGCCACGTGTCCAGCTTGGATACCCAATAATTGTAAGGCACAGAGGAATGTCGGAGTACAGTTGTTCGATCTGCAAGGTACTCCTTCAGCATCTGGGCAAACTTAGGATTTCTTGTGGCACTACCCCGCACCTCAGGGGCTGTGGTACGTGAGGGGCTGAGAAAACTGTCCCACATCTTAAAGACTGTTCCCCTACCTCTGGCGGATTGGACTTGTGCCTCTCTCGGCTGTACGCCTCGGTTGTCCACTGATTCCTGACCTATGCCGCTAGCGTTTTGTGAGGGGAATGCTTTGCCTACTTCCGTGAGTATGGCCTTCCGAAACTGCTGCATTTTGGTTGACCTCTCCTCCACGGGAATAAGAGACAAAAAGTTCTCCTTGTAGCGTGGGTCTAACAGTGTTACCAACCAGTAATGATTGTCGGCCAAGATGTTCTTAACGCGAGGGTCACGAGACAGGCAGCTTACCATAAAGTCAGCCATGTGCGCCAGACTCTTAACAGCCAGGACTTCAGTAGCCTGACCAACAAGATGACTGAACATGCTGTCCTCCTCCTCCTCCTCCTCCTCCTCCTCCTCCTCCTCATCTACCCTGTCCTCTGGCCAGCCACGCTGAATCGAGGATATGACTGGTGTGCATGTCATATCCTCAATTTGGCCGGAGAGTTGCTCCATGTCTTCATCCTCCTCCTCGTCATAGTCCTCCACTGCACGTTGTGATGAGACGAGGCTGGGCTGTGTGTTATCACCCACACCCACTACTGTTTCTTGCTGCAACTCATCGCGCTCCGCCTGCAATGCATCATGTTTGTTTTTCAGCAGGGACCGTTTTAGAAGGCAGAGTAGCGGTATGGTGACGCTAATAATGGCGTCATCACCACTCACCATCTTGGTGGAGTCCTCAAAGTTTTGGAGGATGGTACATAGGTCTGACATCCATCTCCACTCCTCAGGTGTTATGTGTGGAGTTTGACCCATTTCCCGACGGCTTAGGTGATGCAGGTACTCAACAACTGCCCTCTTCTGCTCACATATCCTGACCAACATGTGCAGAGTTGAATTCCAATGCGTGGGGACATCACACACCAGTCTGTGAGCCGGAAGATGCAAACGGCGCTGAAAGCCGGCAAGGCCGGCTGAAGCAGTAGGTGACTTTCGAAAATGTGCAGACAGGCGGCGAACTTTTACCAGCAGATCAGACAGCTCTGGGTATGACTTTATAAACCGCTGAACCACGAGGTTGAGCACATGGGCCACGCATGGAACATGTGTCAGCTGGCCTCGCCTCAAAGCCGCCACCAGGTTCCGGCCATTGTCACAAACGACCTTTCCTGGCTTTAGGTTCAGAGGTGTGAGCCAGTGATCTGCCTGCTGTTTCAGAGCTGTCCACAGCTCTTCTGCATTGTGGGGTTTGTCACCTATGCAGATTAGCTTCAGCACAGCCTGTTGCCGCTTCGCCGAGGCAGTGCTGCAGTGCTTCCAGCTTGTGACTGGTGTGGAGGGCACAGTGGATGAGGATGCGCAGGAGGAGGAGGAGGCTGAAGAGCATGACATTCCGGAGCTGTAGAGTGTGGGTGAAACACTGACTGAGGTAGGGCCTGCAAACCTTGGTGTGGGAAGGACGTGTTCCGTCCCTCGCTCAGACTGGGTCCCAGCTTCCACAATATTAACCCAGTGTGCCGTCAACGAGATGTAGCGGCCTTGCCCACAAGCACTTGTCCACGTGTCTGTGGTTAGGTGGACCTTGGGTGAAACAGCGTTGTTCAGGGCACGTGTGATGTTTTGTGACACGTGGTTATGCAACGCGGGGACGGCACACCGGGAGAAATAGTGGCGGCTGGGGACCGAGTAACGTGGGACAGCTGCCGCCATCAGGTCACGGAATGCTTCTGTCTCCACCAGCCTAAAAGGCAACATTTCCAGCGCAAGCAGTCGCGAAATGTTAGCATTTAGAACTGTGGCATGTGGGGTGTTGGCAGTGTATTTGCGCCTGCGTTCAAAGGTTTGCTGAATGGATAACTGAACGCTGCGCTGGGACAAGGACGTGCTTGATGATGGTGTTCTTTCTGCGTAGGCAACTGCAGGTGCAGGAGTGGAGGAGGCTTGTTCGCAGGCAGCATGGACAGAGGATTGGCTCGCATGCACAACCAGCGAAGACGTAGCAGTGACATCAGCAAGCACTGCTCCTCGACTCTGTTGTACTTCCCACAAAGTCGGGTGCTTGGCTGACATGTGCCTGATCATGCTGGTGGTGGTCAGGCTGCTAGTTTTGGTACCCCTGCTGATGCTGGCACGGCAGGTGTTGCAAATGGCCTTTTTTGAATCATCTGGATCCAACTTAAAAAACTGCCAGACTCGTGAAGACCTAACATTTGTACAGGCACCTTGTGTCGTCGTGTTGTTCCGGGGAACGGTTGCCTGACTTCTGCCTGGGGCCACCACCCTGCTTCTTACTGCCTGTTGTGATGCTACGCCTCCCTCCCCCTGTGCACTGCTGTCCTCGCTCTGCATATCCTCCTGCCAGGTTGGGTCAGTTACTGGATCATCCACCACGTCGTCTTCCTCTTCCGCACCCTGCTCCTCCTCCTGACTTGCTGACAATTGTGTCTCATCATCGTCCACCACTTGTTGAGACACGTTGCCAACTTCGTGAGAACGTGGCTGCTCAAATATTTGGCCATCTGTACAGACGATCTCCTCATGACCCACTTCGATATGAGCTGGCGAGAGGCCAGAATGTGTGAATGGAAACGTGAACAGCTCTTCCGAGTGTCCAAGTGTGGGATCATTAATGTCCGAGGAGGACGTGTACTCAGCCTGGTGGTAGGAAGGAGGATCAGGTTCAGAAATGTGCGGTGCAGTATCACGGCTACTGACACTTGACCGTGTGGAAGACAGAGTGTTTGTGGTGGTGCCAATCTGACTGGAAGCATTATCCGCTATCCAACTAACAACCTGTTGACACTGGTCTTGGTTCAAGAGCGGTGTACTGCTGCGGTCCCCAAGAATTTGGGACAGGACGTGCGAGTGACTAGATGTGGCCCTTTGTTGTGGCGAAATTAGAGCTTGCCCACGACCTCGGCCTCTGCCTGCACCACCATCACGTCCACTTCCTTGTTCCTTGCCAATGCCCTTGCGCATTTTGCAATGCTGTGCACTGCTGACGTGTATATTCACTACTTGTGCGTTATATCAAAGTTTCTGGAAATTGCACACAAGTGCACCTGTACGCTGCCACCGACAGGCACACACGTGCGGTTTTAAAAACCAAGCACGGACGCAATAATAACCTAACACAGGTTTTAGGAGCAAAAATTAAGAACTCTGACACTATCAGCCACTGCTGACTGACGTGTATTATACACTACACTTGTGCGTTATATAATAGTTTGGTAAAAACGCACACCAGTGCACCTGTACGCTGCCACCAACAGGCACACACGTGCGGTTTTAAAAACCAAGCACGGACGCAATAATAACCTAACACAGGTTTTAGGAGCAAAAATTAAGAACTCTGACACTATCAGCCACTGCTGACTGACGTGTATTATACACTACACTTGTGCGTTATATAATAGTTTGGTAAAAACGCACACCAGTGCACCTGTACGCTGCCACCAACAGGCACACACGTGCGGTTTTAAAAACCAAGCACGGACGCAATAATAACCTAACACAGGTTTTAGGAGCAAAAATTAAGAACTCTGACACTATCAGCCACTGCTGACTGACGTGTATTATACACTACACTTGTGCGTTATATAATAGTTTGGTAAAAACGCACACCAGTGCACCTGTACGCTGCCACCAACAGGCACACACGTGCGGTTTTAAAAACCAAGCACGGACGCAATAATAACCTAACACAGGTTTTAGGAGCAAAAATTAAGAACTCTGACACTATCAGCCACTGCTGACTGACGTGTATTATACACTACACTTGTGCGTTATATAATAGTTTGGTAAAAACGCACACCAGTGCACCTGTACGCTGCCACCAACAGGCACACACGTGCGGTTTTAAAAACCAAGCACGGACGCAATAATAACCTAACACAGGTTTTAGGAGCAAAAATTAAGAACTCTGACACTATCAGCCACTGCTGACTGACGTGTATTATACACTACACTTGTGCGTTATATAATAGTTTGGTAAAAACGCACACCAGTGCACCTGTACGCTGCCACCAACAGGCACACACGTGCGGTTTTAAAAACCAAGCACGGACGCAATAATAACCTAACACAGGTTTTAGGAGCAAAAATTAAGAACTCTGACACTATCAGCCACTGCTGACTGACGTGTATTATACACTACACTTGTGCGTTATATAATAGTTTGGTAAAAACGCACACCAGTGCACCTGTACGCTGCCACCAACAGGCACACACGTGCGGTTTTAAAAACCAAGCACGGACGCAATAATAACCTAACACAGGTTTTAGGAGCAAAAATTAAGAACTCTGACACTATCAGCCACTGCTGACTGACGTGTATTATACACTACACTTGTGCGTTATATAATAGTTTGGTAAAAACGCACACCAGTGCACCTGTACGCTGCCACCAACAGGCACACACGTGCGGTTTTAAAAACCAAGCACGGACGCAATAATAACCTAACACAGGTTTTAGGAGCAAAAATTAAGAACTCTGACACTATCAGCCACTGCTGACTGACGTGTATTATACACTACACTTGTGCGTTATATAATAGTTTGGTAAAAACGCACACCAGTGCACCTGTACGCTGCCACCAACAGGCACACACGTGCGGTTTTAAAAACCAAGCACGGACGCAATAATAACCTAACACAGGTTTTAGGAGCAAAAATTAAGAACTCTGACACTATCAGCCACTGCTGACTGACGTGTATTATACACTACACTTGTGCGTTATATAATAGTTTGGTAAAAACGCACACCAGTGCACCTGTACGCTGCCACCAACAGGCACACACGTGCGGTTTTAAAAACCAAGCACGGACGCAATAATAACCTAACACAGGTTTTAGGAGCAAAAATTAAGAACTCTGACACTATCAGCCACTGCTGACTGACGTGTATTATACACTACACTTGTGCGTTATATAATAGTTTGGTAAAAACGCACACCAGTGCACCTGTACGCTGCCACCAACAGGCACACACGTGCGGTTTTAAAAACCAAGCACGGACGCAATAATAACCTAACACAGGTTTTAGGAGCAAAAATTAAGAACTCTGACACTATCAGCCACTGCTGACTGACGTGTATTATACACTACACTTGTGCGTTATATAATAGTTTGGTAAAAACGCACACCAGTGCACCTGTACGCTGCCACCAACAGGCACACACGTGCGGTTTTAAAAACCAAGCACGGACGCAATAATAACCTAACACAGGTTTTAGGAGCAAAAATTAAGAACTCTGACACTATCAGCCACTGCTGACTGACGTGTATTATACACTACACTTGTGCGTTATATAATAGTTTGGTAAAAACGCACACCAGTGCACCTGTACGCTGCCACCAACAGGCACACACGTGCGGTTTTAAAAACCAAGCACGGACGCAATAATAACCTAACACAGGTTTTAGGAGCAAAAATTTAGAACTCTGACACTATCAGCCACTGCTGACTGACGTGTATTATACACTACACTTGTGCGTTATATAATAGTTTGGTAAAAACGCACACCAGTGCACCTGTACGCTGCCACCAACAGGCACACACGTGCGGTTTTAAAAACCAAGCACGGACGCAATAATAACCTAACACAGGTTTTAGGAGCAAAAATTAAGAACTCTGACACTATCAGCCACTGCTGACTGACGTGTATTATACACTACACTTGTGCGTTATATAATAGTTTGGTAAAAACGCACACCAGTGCACCTGTACGCTGCCACCAACAGGCACACACGTGCGGTTTTAAAAACCAAGCACGGACGCAATAATAACCTAACACAGGTTTTAGGAGCAAAAATTAAGAACTCTGACACTATCAGCCACTGCTGACTGACGTGTATTATACACTACACTTGTGCGTTATATAATAGTTTGGTAAAAACGCACACCAGTGCACCTGTACGCTGCCACCAACAGGCACACACGTGCGGTTTTAAAAACCAAGCACGGACGCAATAATAACCTAACACAGGTTTTAGGAGCAAAAATTAAGAACTCTGACACTATCAGCCACTGCTGACTGACGTGTATTATACACTACACTTGTGCGTTATATAATAGTTTGGTAAAAACGCACACCAGTGCACCTGTACGCTGCCACCAACAGGCACACACGTGCGGTTTTAAAAACCAAGCACGGACGCAATAATAACCTAACACAGGTTTTAGGAGCAAAAATTAAGAACTCTGACACTATCAGCCACTGCTGACTGACGTGTATTATACACTACACTTGTGCGTTATATAATAGTTTGGTAAAAACGCACACCAGTGCACCTGTACGCTGCCACCAACAGGCACACACGTGCGGTTTTAAAAACCAAGCACGGACGCAATAATAACCTAACACAGGTTTTAGGAGCAAAAATTAAGAACTCTGACACTATCAGCCACTGCTGACTGACGTGTATTATACACTACACTTGTGCGTTATATAATAGTTTGGTAAAAACGCACACCAGTGCACCTGTACGCTGCCACCAACAGGCACACACGTGCGGTTTTAAAAACCAAGCACGGACGCAATAATAACCTAACACAGGTTTTAGGAGCAAAAATTAAGAACTCTGACACTATCAGCCACTGCTGACTGACGTGTATTATACACTACACTTGTGCGTTATATAATAGTTTGGTAAAAACGCACACCAGTGCACCTGTACGCTGCCACCAACAGGCACACACGTGCGGTTTTAAAAACCAAGCACGGACGCAATAATAACCTAACAGGTTTTTTTGGGGAGCGACAATTACAGTACAGACAAGTCAGACACTCTCTGGACTGTTTTACACTGTGTACACCAGCCCCAGATATGAAGGCTGGTATACGGTCACCACTACCCTGCCTGCCTGCCTGCCTGTATACTGCTACAATAGTCCTGACAAGGACTCTTTTGGTCACTAGCCTGTATTCAGACCTGGCTATACCCTGCCTGTATATAGCAACAATAGTCCTGAGAAGGACTCTGCTACTGTACGCCGACCTGGCTATACCCTGCCTGCCTGTATACAACTAGAATAGTCCTGAGAAGGACTTTTGGTCACACTGTTTGCAGCCCTGCAACTGAAAAAGCTATAAAGGGCCGCAAAGCTTTCCCTGAATCAGCGACACTCTCCCTACACTCACTGTCAGAATAGCTGTGAGCAGAGCACAGCGCGCCGGCCTATATAAAGGCTCGGTGACGCTGTGCAGGCCGGCCAATCACTGCAATTCCACAACTAACAGGGCTGTGGCATTGCAGTGGTCTGCCAGCCAATCCCTGCATGAGGGCTGGCTCTCAAAAGAGCGCCAACATGCAGAAATGAAGACCACGAGTAAAGCACGAGTATCGCGAGATTACTCGGTCCCCGCCGAGCAGCCCGAGTACAGTGATACTCGTGCGAGTACCGAGTAGTGACAAGCATGCTCGCTCATCACTAATGCCTATTTAATATCTCAGTCTTTTGTTTGTCCTCTATAACTAACTTGTTATTATATTTTAAGGGGCCGATACTATCCTTTGTTTTCCTTTTGGCATTAATGTATTTATAAAAGATTTTGGGATTTATTTTAATGTCATTGGCGATTTTTGTTTCAGTAGCTAATTTTGCTTGTTTGATTTCTTTTTTACATTTCCTATTGATATCTTTATACTCCTGCAATGCTATTTCTGTATTCTCAGCCTTTAAGATTTTAAATGCCCTTTGTTTTTGTTTTATTATACTTTGTACAGTCTTATTTATCCATAGTGGTTTCTTTTTATTCCTGGACATTTTATTACCAGAGGGTATACGTTTTTTACAGGACTCTAGTAGTATATCCTTAAACTTAACCCATTTATGTTCGGTATCCCCAGTTACCATGACTTTGTCCCAATCTACACATTTAAGCTCTTCCCTTAATTTGTTGAAATCAGCTTTCCTAAAATTCCAGGTTTTAGCATTCCCCCTTTGAAATGTTCTATTGAATATTATGTTGAAGCTTACCATATTATGATCGCTGGTGCCCAAGTGCTCCCGGACCTGTAGATCTGAAATTGTATCCGGTCTATTTGACAGGACCAGATCTAGCAAATTATCTCCCCTGGTCGGTTCACCTACCATCTGAGAGAGGAAATGGTCTTGAATGGTAGATAAGAACTTACAGCTTTTAGCAGAACCAGAAGATTCTATGTCTCACTGAATGTCTGGATAGTTGAAATCCCCCATAATAAGAACCCGATTATTATTATTAGCTGCCTTTTCAATTTGTTCCAGCATTTCACCCTCTATTTGTTCAGGTATGTTAGGAGGCTTATAGCAAAGTCCAATTAGCATTATTCCATTATTCCCCTCCCCATGTACATTTACCCATACTGACTCTACATTGTTGCTGTTCCCCTCAATGTCATCATACAACACAGGTTTTAGGTTAGATTTAATAAATATACACACCCCACCACCTTTTTGGCCTTTCCTGTCCTTCCTAAATGTACTATAACCCTGTATGTTTGTCACCCAGTCATGGCTTTCATCCAGCCAGGTTTCCGTAATGCCCACCACATCATAATCCATGGTTGACATAAGAGTCTCCAATTCATTAATTTTGTTTGCAAGACTTCTTGCATTTGCCAGTAGACATTTAATCCTATTAACACCTTTATTACTCCTAGCCTCCCTACGTTCCTTGTATGTCCCATCCCCCCCTAAGGCTAGGTTCGCACACTGCGTCTTTTTGACGCTGCGTTTTTGGCCGCTAAAAACGCACCTGCGTCGAAAAAACGCATCAAAAAACGCATGCGTTTTTGCCGCGATTTGGTGCGTTTTTGGCTGCGTTTTGCTGCGTTTTTGATCTCTGCGTTTTGCTGCGTTTTTCAAATGCATTGCATGGGCGGAAAACGCAGAAAAACGCAGGAAAGAACTGACATGTCCATTTTTTTTTTTTTAACTCAAAAACGCAGGTAAAAAAAACAGATGTGTGTGGACAGCAAAAATGAAAACTCATAGACTTTGCTGGGGAAGCAAAGTCCTTCAGTTTTAAGGCCAAAAACGCAGCCGAAAAACGCGCAAAAACGCCGCGAAAAACGCACTGTGCGCACATAGCCTTATCCTTCATTGACCCCTACCATCTCACTATCTCTATCTGCTCTATCTATCCCCTTATTTGCTCCACTACCCTCCCTCCCCCCCGATCCTAGTTTAAAAGCTCCTCCATCCGTCTGACCATTTTCTCCCCCAGCACAGCTGCACCTTCCCCATTGAGGTGCAGCCCGTCCCTACCGTAGAGCCTTTAGCCAACTGAGAAGTCGGCCCAGTTCTCCATGAACCCGAACCCTTCCTTCCTGCACCAATTTCTAAGCCACATATTTATCTCCCTAAGCTCCCGCTGTCTTTCTAGTGACGCTCGTGGCACCGGTAGTATTTCTGAAAACACCACCTTTGGAGGTCCTGGACTTCAGCTTCTCTCCTAGTTCCCTGTAATCATTTTTAAGGACCTTCCACCTGCCTCTAACTTTGTCATTAGTACCAATGTGCACCATGACCGCTGGGTTTTCCCCAGCCCCACCCAGCAATCTGTCTATCCGATCCACAATATGCCGAACCCGAGCACCCGGCAGACAACACACTGTTCGGCATTCACGGTCTCGGCGACAGATGACCCTGTCTGTCCGCCTAATTATAGAGTCCCCTACCACCAACATCTGTCTGGGTTTTGCTGCACTCCTATTTCCCTCCTTCCTACAGCAGTTGTTTTCCTGGTGGCTAGGAGCAATATCCTGCTGTAGTGACCCTAGTCCAGGCCCTTCATTCCTAATATCAGCCAAACAGGCATATTTACTAGGTTGTGCCAGGTCAGGACTAGGCTCCCTGACACTTTTCCCCCTACCTCTTCTTCTAACTGTTACCCAGCTACCTACCTCTGGGTCCTGATCTTCCCCACTTCCACCCTCCTCCATATCACTGGCCCCAGCCAGAGAAAGCTCAGTGAGCTCTAAACTCCTCTCCAGGTTTGCAATGCCCCTTAGTGTTGCAAGCTGCTTATTTAGATCAGTTACCTTGGCTTCCAAATACGCAACATGCTTGCATCGAGTGCAGACATAGTCACCCTCGAATGGCTGCTCAAGGCATGCATACATCTGACAAGATACACACCTGGTAGCATTGTCCATGGAGCACCTATCAAATGGGGATAAACAGTAAAGTAGAAAAACAAAGAGAAAAAAAAACGAAAAAAACCCAATGGGAAACGTATAAGGATAAATTCAAACTATGTTCTTGTGTCAAACTATGTAATTGTGTTGAAACTATGCACTTAACTTAAATTCAGCACTTTACTTCAGTTCAGCACCTCGCTCGCTCAGTGTGCTCAATGTGAATTAATGTAGAATTAGTTTCTCACTTCTCTGTGTTGGTGTAGTGGTAGGCTCTTTGCTTGGGCTATGAGAGGTTGTGGGTTTGACTCTGAGGCGAGGCCCATGGAATTTGTATGGCTGCATGTAATTGCCTAGTCCAATTGACTGTGTTACCTATGAGTTTCCATTGGATTGATAGGCCAGGTACTGTCTTTTGCTTTTGTTTGGAAATGTTTTGTGCGCAGTCACTAGGATTATGTGAATTAATGTAAAGTCAGGTTCTCACTTCTCTGTGTTCGTGTAGTGGTAGGCTGTTTACTTGGGCTGCGAGAGGTTTTGGGTTTGACTCTGAGGCAAGGCGCATGGACTTTGTATGGATGCATATAATTGTCTAGTCCAATCGACTGTGTTGCCTTTGAATTTCCATTAGATTGATAGACCAGGTACGGTCTTTTGCTTTTGTTTGGCCATGTAGTGTGCGCAGTCACTAGGATTATGTGAATTAATGTAGAATCAGTTTCCCACTTCTCTGTGTTGCTGTAGTGGTAGGGTCTTTGGTTGGGCTGCGAAAGTTTGTGGGTTTGACTCTGAGGCAAGGCCCATGAACTTTGTATGGATGCATGTAATTGCCTAGTCCAATGGACTGTGTTGCCTATGAGTTTCCATTGGGTTGATAGGCCAGGTACTGTCTTTTGCATTTGTTTGGCCACTTTGTTTGCGCAGTCACTAGGATTATGTGAATTAATGTAGAATCAGTTTCCTACTTCTCTGTGTTGGTGTAATTTTAGGCTCTTTGCTTGGGCTGCGAGAGGTTGTGGGTTTGACTCTGAGGCAAGGCCCATGGACTTTGTATGGCTGCATGTAATTGCCTAGTCCAATGGACTGTGTTGCCCATGAGTTTCCATTGGATAGATAGGCCAGGTACTGTCTTTTGCATTTGTTTGGCCACTTTGTTTGCGCAGTCACTAGGATTATGTGAATTAATGTAGTATCAGTTTCTCACGTCTCTTTGTTGGTGTAGTGGGAGGCTCTTTGCTTGGGCTGCGAGAGGTTGTGGGTTTGACTCTGAGGCAAGGCACATGGAATTTGTATGGCTGCATGTAATTGCCTAGTCTAATTGACTGTGTTGCCCATGAGTTTCCATTGGATTGATAGGCCAGGTACAGTCTTTTGCTTTTGTTTGGCCATGTTGTGTGCGCAGTCACTAGGATTATGTGAATTAATGTAGAATCACATTCCCACTTCTCTGTGTTGGTGTAGTGGTAGGCTGTTTACTTGGGCTGCGAGAGGTTTTGGGTTTGCCTCTGAGGCAAGGCGCATGGACTTTGTTTGGATGCGTATAATTGTCTAGTCCAATGGATTGTGTTGCCTATGAATTTCCATTGGATTGATAGACCAGGTACTGTCTTTTGCTTTTGTTTGGCCATGTAGTGTGCGCAGTCACTAGGATTATGTGAATTAATGTAGATGCAGTTTCCTACTTTTCTGTGTTGGTGTAGTGGTAGGGTCTTTGGTTGGGCTGCGAGAGTTTGTGGGTTTGACTCTGAGGCAAAGCCCATGAACTTTGTATGACTGCATGTAATTGCCTAGTCCAATGGACTGTGTTACCTATGAGTTTCCATTGGATTGATAGGCCAGGTACTGTTTTTTGTTTTTGTTTGGCCAAGTTGTGTGCGCAGTCACTAGGATTATGTGAAATAATGTAGAGTTAGTTTCCCACTTCTCTGTGCTGGTGTAGTGGTAGGCTCTTTGCTTGGGCTACGAGCGGTTGTGGGTTCGACTCTGAGGCAAGGCCCATGGACTTTGTATGGTTGCATGTAATTGCCTAGTCCAATGGACTGTGTTACCTATGCGTTTATATTGGATTGGTAGGCCAGGTACTATCTTTTGCTTTTGTTTGGCCAAGTTTTGTGCGCAGTCACCAGGATTATGTGAAATAATGTAGAGCTAGTTTCCCACTTCTCTGTGCTGGTGTAGTGGTAGGCTCTTTGCTTGGGCTGCGAGAGGTTGTGGGTTCGACTCGGAGGCAAGGCCCATGGACTTTGTATGGCTGCATATAATTGCCTTGTCCAATGGACTGTGTTGCCTATGCGTTTCCATTGGATTAATTGGACAGGTACTGTCTTTTGCTTTTGTTTGGCCAAGTTGTGTGCGCAGTCACTAGGATTATGTGAAATAATGTAGAGTTAGTTTCCCACTTCTCTGTGCTGGTGTAGTGGTAGGCTCTTTGCTTGGGCTACGAGCGGTTGTGGGTTCGACTCTGAGGCAAGGCCCATGGACTTTGTATGGTTGCATGTAATTTCCTAGTCCAATGGACTGTGTTACCTATGAGTTTCCATTGGATTGATAGGCCAGGTACTGTCTTTTGCTTTTGTTTTTGCCCATGTTGTGTGTGCAGTTACTAGGATTATGTGAATTAAAGTAGAGTCAGTTGCCTACTTCTCTGTGTTGGTATAGTGGTAGGCTCTTTGTTTGGGTTACGAGCGGTTGTGGGTTTGGCTCAGAGGCAAGGCCCATGGACTTTGTATGGCTGCATGTATTTGCCTAGTCAAATTGACTGTGTTGCCAGTGAGTTTTCATTGGATTGATAGGCCAGATCCTGTGTTTTGCTTTTGCTTGGCCACGATTTTTGCGCAGTCACTAGGATTATGTGAATTAATGTAGAGTCAGTTTTCCACATCTCTGTGTTGGTGTAGTGGTAGGCTCTTTGCTTGTTTGGTGTGAGGTTGTGAATTTGACTCTGTGGCAAGGCCCAAGGACCTTTTATGGCTACATGTAATTGCCTAGTCCAATGGACTGTGTTACCTATGAGTTTCCATTGGATTGATAGGCCAGGTACTGTCTTTTGCTTTTGTTTGGCCATGTTGTGTGCGCAGTCACTAGAATTATGTGAATTAATGTAGAGTCAGTTCCCCACAACTCTGTGTTCGTGTAGTGGTAGGCTCTTTCCTTGGGCTACAAGAGATTGTGGGTTTGATTCCGAGGCAAGGCCCTTAGACTTTGAATGGCTGCATATAATGTAATTGCCTAGTCCAATGGACTGTGTTACCTATGAGTTTTTAGTGGATTGATAGGCCAGGTACTGTCTTTTGCTTTTGTTTGGCCATGTTGTGTGCGCAGTCACTAGGATTATGTGAATTAATTGTAGAGTCAGTTCACCACAACTCTGTGTTCGTGTAGTGGTAGGCGCTTAGCTTGGGCTACAAGAGATTGTGGGTTTGACTTTGAGGCAAGGCCCATGGACTTTGCATGGCTGCATGTAATTGCCTAGTCCAATGGAATGTGTTGCCTATGAGTTTCCATTGGATTGATAGGCCAGGTACTGTCTTTCGCTTTTGTTTGGCAATGTTGTGTGCGCTGTCACTAGGATTATGTGAATTAATGTTGAGTCAGTTTCACACTTCTCTGTGTTGGTGTAGTGGTAGGCTCTTTGCTTGGGCTGCGAGAGGTTGTCAGTTCGACTCTGAGGCAAGGCCCATAGACTTTGTATGGCTGCATGTAATTGCCTAGTCCAATGGACTGTGTTGCCTATGAGTTTCCATTGGATTGATAGGCCAGGAACTGTCTTTTGCTTTTGTTTGGCCCTGTTGTGTGCGCAGTCACTAGGATTATGTGAATTAATGTAGAGTCAGCTTCCCACTTCTCTGTGTTGGTGTAGTGGAAGGCTCTTTGCTGGGGCTACGAGAGATTACGGGTTCAACTCTGAGGCAAGGCCCATGGACTTTGTATGGCTGCATGTAATTGCTTAGTCCAATGGATTGTGTTGCTTATGAGTTTCCATTGGATTGATAGACCAGGTACTGTCTTTTTCTTTTGTTTGGCCATATTGTGTGCGCAGTCACTAGGATTATGTGAATTAATGTAGAACTAGTTTTCCATTCCTCTGTGTTGGTGTAGTAGTAGACTCTTTGCTTGGGCTGCGAGAGGTTGTGGGTTTGACTCTGAGGCAAGGCCCATGGACTTTATATGGCTACATGAAATTGCCTAGTCCAATGAATTGTGTTGTCTATGAGTTTCCATTGGATTGATAGGCCAGGTGCTGTCTTTTACTTTTGTTTGACCATGTTGTTTGCGCAGTCACTAGGATTATGTGAATTATTGTAGTCAGTTTCCCACTTCTATGTGTTGGTGTAGTGGTAGGCTCTCTGCTTGGGCTACGAGAGGTTGTAGGTTCGACTCTGAGGCAAAGCCCATGGACTTTGAATGGCTGTATGTAATTGCCTAGTGCAATGGACTGTGTTGCCTATGAGTTTCTATTGCATTGATATGCCAGGTACTGTCTTTTGCTTTTGTTTGGCCATGTTGTGTGCGCAGTCACTAGGATTATGTGAATTAATGTAGAATACAATTCCCACTTCTCTGTGTTGGTGTAGTGGTAGGCTCTTTGCTTGACTGCGATAAGTTGTGGGTTCGACTATGAGGCAAGGCCCATGGATTTTGTATGGTTGCATGTAATTGTCTAGTCCAATGGACCGGTTTGTCTATGAGTTTCCATTGGATTGATAAGCCAGGTAAAGACTTTTGCGTTTGCTTGGCCATGTTGTGTGCGCAGTCACTAGTAGAGATGAGCAAACCGGTCGCGGTTCGGCTCGAGTTCGGTTTGCCGAACGGAGGTCTTGTACGAGTTTGGTTCGACGAACCCAACTCGAACCGCATAGGAAACAATGGCAGGCAATCACAAACACATAAAACACCTAGAAAACACCGTCAAAGGTGTTTAAAAGGTGACAAACAACTCACAACACAACACAAACACATGGGAAAGTGACAAGGACATATACTCATGCAAAAACAAATGAGCTGGACAAGGAAAAAGAGGAGGAGACACAGATATATGAGTATATGCAAGGAAACATCGATGCCATTACTGTGCAACTTGAGCCCTGCTCATTTTAGGCTTCCAATCTGGATAAATTGCCTGAGCTTGCCACGTACGCCTTGGGGATCTTGTCGTGTCCTGCAGCCAGCGTTTTCTCGGAACCTGTCTTCAGTGCTGCTGGGGGTCTGCTGGCAGATAAGCATACGTGTCTGTCCACTGACAATGTGGACATGGCTCTCAGAGGACTTTTCTTCCCCTGGGTCAGCCAGGGGAGGCCAAAGGCACGCGTGTTTTTTTGAGAGTGCTTCATGCAAACCATCTTTTTCTTTTTCAAAAGGGGGGTCAACTGATGCCAGTCAAGTGGGGTGTGTGTGGCCCAATTAGTGGAAACGAGGGAGACTGTGGTTGGAGTCCCCTCGCTTTTGAAAAAAGAACCAAGATGAACAAGTCATGGCTCTCAGAGGACTTTTCTTCCCCTGGGTCAGCCAGGGGAGGCCAAAGGCACGCGTATTTTTGAGAGTACTTCATGCAAAGCATCTTTTTCTTTTTCAAAAGGGGTGTCAACTGATGCCAGTCAAATGGGGTGTGTGTGGCCCAATTAGTGGAAACGAGGAAAACTGTGGTTGGAGTCCCCTCGCTTTTGAAAAAAGAACCAAGATGAACAAGTCATGGCTCTCAGAGGACTTTTCTTCCCCTGGGTCAGCCAGGGGAGGCCAAAGGCACGCATATTTTTGAGAGTGCTTCATGCAAAGCATCTCTTTCTTTTTCAAAAGGGGGGTCAACTGATGCCAGTCAAGGGGGGGGTGTGTGGCCCAATTAGTGGAAACGAGGGAGACTGTGGTTGGAGTCCCCTCGCTTTTGAAAAAAGAACCAAGATGAACAAGTCATGGCTCTCAGAGGACTTTTCTTCCCCTGGCTCATCCAGGGGAGGTGAAAGGCACGCGTATTTTTGAGAGTGCTTCATGCAAAGCATCTTTTTCATCTTGAAAATGGGGGTCAAATGATGCCAGTCAAGTGGGGTGTGTGTGGCCCAATTAGTGGAAACGAGGGTGACTGTGGTTGGAGTCCCCTTGCTGTGTTTTACATGCTTTTAGAAGGGCATGACATGGCTTAGAGGTTTACTTTCTGCATCTGCAAACTGTTGGCTACCAAAATGCTGCCTTTCCAACCTTTTTAACCGAGGATTTTCGAGACCTTATGCCCATCGCAGTGCCCCAAGAGCCGATGCCCAGGCGCCACTCCTTCTCCAACAAAGGCGTCCACGCGCTACACCAGCATGTCGCACCAAACATCACCGCTTCTTTGAGAAACTGTGTGACAGGGTGCATTTCACCAAAGATACTTGGCCCAGTAATCATGGACAGGGGCATTACATGTTGCTGACTGGGCAATGGGTTACTATGGGGAGAGATGTAGAAGGGTCTGCTGTACAAGTCTTGCTGTCCCCACGAGTTGTATCAATCCTTCCTCTGTATGTAGAAGTTAATACACTGCTTCTGCCTCCTCAACCTCGTGTGGGTCCTTCACCTCAGCCAAAACCCTGTGTGGTCAGGGCACCCTTCCTTGTAACTGCGCACAAGGAAAACCACACACCTCCTTACTATGCTGGCAGCAGAGCTCAATGCCATCATGCGGTCAAATGTTTACTTTGAAATGTATGGGAAATGTGAGTCACACCGCTGAGAAGTTGTGGACGGTTAGCTCTGGAGACCAAGTTTCATCAATGGATGTCTCCACTCAACCAGCAGCCAGGGAAGGGCGGGTGTGACAATGATGCAAACATGGGTGCGGCCCTTCGCCATGACAATGTGACACAAGTGCCTTGTGTGGCTCAAGTGTTGAATCTAATTCTCCAGCAAATTTTAAAACACCATCCCGGCCTACATGGCCTTCTGCAGCGGGTACGCTCGCTATGTGCTCACTTCCATCGTTTGTACACAGCAGCTCAACAACTTTCCTTGCTCCAGAAGTATTTAGGTCTGGTGGTTAAACGCCTGAAATGCGATGTGCCGACACGCAGGAATTTGAATCTGCACATGTTGCAGCGTTTGTTGCAGCACCGCCAAACCCTGCTGCAATACGTTATGACTAGAGATGAGCGAACCGGTCGCGGTTCGGCTCAAGTTCGGTTCGAGTTCTCGTTCGAGTTCGGTTCGTCGAACGTTCGACGAACCGAACTCGAACCGCATAGGAAACAATGGTAGGTAATCGCAAACACATAAAAACACCTAGAAAACACCCTGAAAGGTGCCCAAAAGGTTACAAAAAACTCACAACACAACACAAACACATGGGAAAGTGACAAGGACATATACTCATGCGAAAACAAAATAGCTGGACAAGGAAAAAGAGGAGGAGACACAGATATAGGCATGTCACGCCCTTCTAAAATCATGTAAAACACCGCAAGGTGACTCCAAGCGGAGTCTCCCTTTCTTTCCAAAAATTGAGCCACACAGACACTAACCCCTTCAGTGGCAGCACTTGTGCCCTAGTTGTACACTTCACAGGTAGATTTGCATCAAGCACATTCAAAAATACGCCATCCTTCACCGTCCCCAGGATGACACCAGGGAAGGTAGCTAAGTCTTTTTCTGATCCCAGCTCTGTTCATCTTTTCTCCTTTTAAAAAACACAGCAAGCAAGGGTTACTCCAAGCGGAGTCTCCCTTTTTTCCAAAAATTGGGCCACACACACACTCACCCATTCAGTGGCAGCACTTGTGCCCCAGTTGTACACTTCACAGCTAGATTTGCATCAAGCACATTCAAAAATACGCCATACTTAACCGTCCCCAGGATGACACCGGGGTAGGTAGCAAAGTCTTTGCTGAACCATGACTTGTTCATCTTGGCTCCTTTTAAAAAACAATGTAAGCAAGTGTGTCGCCAGGGGTTAAGGGGATACCCAGAACCAGGCCAAGGGGTCGCTTCTGGAAAGGGGATCACGGTGTCGTGACCCGGTCTGTGCTCCCTGGTTCCACAATAAAAAGGGGGGTTATGTTCGTGACGCCACCCGTGGAATGTGATCAGAGATGACCACCGCTGCTGCCGAACCTCCGGGGTGATGGAAGGCAGCTTGAGATGGGACGGCTCCCCACGGGTAGAGCCTTTTCCCCGGGGCAGTGTGTTAGTCTATGGGGGGAGTGCAGGACACGAGCACAATAAACAGGCAGACTCACGGTTTTGCAGTTTCTTTGTCCTTTACTGATGATGGTATTCAGCAGAGTACTGTCCACGGAGTCTGTGAGGGGTTCAGGGTTTCTCCCACCCAGCCGGGCCGTTTTGGCTTCCTTGTCTGCACTGTGTGTCTGTGGCCCTGCTGCTGTGTGAACTAGGCAGCCGGCTCTGCTCTGCTCCTAGGAACCGACATGACAGGCAACTCGAGTCCTTCCTAGTATGTTCCTGAACTCTCCTTTGTTGCTGTGTCTGTGGTACAGATAGAGAATGTGGAATCCTCACTTCTCTGGTGTTAACTGTACAGTATGTAACCTGCAGTCTCGGATCCAGCATCCGTTCTGTGTGCTCCACTGGGGTGAGCTCTGCAATGCTCTGCCTCCCAGGAATGTTCCTCTGTGTACTCTGTCTCCTTCCCTCAGACCCTCAGCTAGGCCTAGAAATGGTCAGTGGATCCTGAGGTGAGCTAAAGCCAGCTTCCAACCTGCAGATCCTTTCTCCTCAGTGCTCTGCACTGAACTTCCAAACTGAAACTACTGACCATTTCCCCTTCCCACCAGAATATACAGGGAAGCAGCTTGGTCTCCCCCTTCTGGCCAGGAGGTCTTGGTGTTGTGTGTGGGGAGTTAACCCTTTGTGTTGTTACTGTGGCAACCCTGGGGTGCCACATTCCCCCTTAGTGAAGAACAGTACTCCGGGACTGTGAAACAAACAAACAAGTTATCACAACAATTATATATATACAGAGTCTCAAAAGGAAAAAATACAAAAACCTTAAAGCTCAAAAAGAGTCCAAAATGTTCAAAAATATATAAGTGTTCATACAGGATAGTCTCTGTAGGTACTGGGCTTTTGGTCTTAACGTTGCAATTATATAAACATTTAAACAACCAAACGCTTCTTACAGGTGTCTCTACTCTGGTCGTAAGTGCAGTAGGCCTCACGGCCCTCGGGCCACCAACAATGTAATCAAGTTGTAACTCTCCGTGCTGCCACCTTACACCACTCTTCTCTCACCTTTTCTGTACACTAAACTGTTACGGTTTTTCATATAAACATTATAACATATGTACATTTTATATGCAATTCCACATTAGTCTTTATATCTTGCTGGTATCTGACCCTGAGTACTACGCTGTGACCTGCGTACTGCTGGTGTACTGGGTGTACTTAGCATTAGAGATGAGCGAACCGGTCCCGGTTCGGCTCGAGGTCGGTTCGCCGAACGGAGGTCCCGTTCGAGTTTGGTTCGTCGAACGTTCGACGAACCGAACTCGAACCGCATAGGAAACAATGGCAGGCATTCACAAACACATAAAAACACATAGAAAACACCCTCAAAGGTGTCCAAAAGGTGACAAACAACTCACAACACAACACAAACACATGAGAAAGTGACAAGGACATATACTCATGTGAAAACAAAAGAGCAGGACAAGGAAAAAGAGGAGGAGACACAGATATAGGCATGGCACGCCCTTCTAAAATCATGTAAAACACCGCAAGGTGACTCCAAGCGGAGTCTTCCTTTTTTCCAAAAATTGGGCCACACACACACCCACCCATTCAGTGGCAGCAGTTGTGCCCCAGTTGTACAATTCACAGCTAGGTTTGCATCAAGCACATTCAAAAATACGCCATAATTAACCGTCCCCAGGATGACACCAGGGTAGGTAGCAAAGTCTTTCCTGATCCCAGCTTTGTTCATCTTGGCTCCTTTTAAAAAACACAGCAAGCAAGGGTTACTCCAAGCGGAGTCTCCCTTTTTTCCAAAAATTGGGCCCCACACACACCCACCCCTTCAGTGGCAGCAGTTGTGCCCTAGTTGCAAACAGGATGTTTTGATTTGCATCAAGCACATTCCAAATCCACAAGCATTTACTCTCCCCAGGATGACACAGGAGTAGTAAATTCCTTCTGGATCCACGACTTGTTCATTTTGATGAACGTCAGTCTGTCCACATTGTCACTGGACAGACGCGTGCGCTTATCTCTCAGCACACACCCAGCAGCACTGAAGACACGTTCAGAGACAACGCTGGCAGCTGGACACGACAAAATCTCCAAGGCGTAACTGGAGAGCTCTGGCCATTTTTCTAGATTTGAAGCCCAAAAGGAGCAAGGCTCCATTTGCAAAGTCATGGCATCGATGTTCATTTGGAGATAATCCTGTATCATCCTCTCCAGCCGTTGACTATGTGTCAGACTTGTTGTCTCTGGTGGCCTTGCAAAAGAGGGTCTAAAAAAATTATGAAAAGATTCCATAAAATTGCTGTTACCAGCACCAGATACGGTCCTACTGGTACGGGTAGACTGTTGAAGATGACGAGACCGTCCCATGTTTGGCAAGTTACAACTGGGAGAATCACTCCCTGCACCTGCACGGTTGTTTGGTGGAAAAGCCGAGCTAAGATCGAGAAACAGCTTCTGCTGATACTCCTGCATACGTGCGTCCCTTTCTATGGCTGGAATTATGTCACAAAATTTGGACTTGTACCGGGGATCTAATAGTGTGGCAAGCCAGTAGTCATCATCACTTCTAATTTTGACAATACGAGGGTCATGTTGGAGGTAGTGCAACAAGTAGGCACTCATGTGTCTTGCGCAGCCATGCGGACCAAGTCCACGCTGTGTTTGTGGCATAGAGGTGCTAACCGTTCTTTCTTCCTCTGACATCTCCCGCCAACCTCTTTCAACTGAAATTTGACCAAGGTCTCCCTCATCTGCTGAGTCTTCCATGTCCATGGACAGTTCGTCCTCCATTTCTTCATGTTCTCCTGCACCTTCCTCAACATTTAGCCTGCTACTATGCGCCCTTGTTGATCCCTGTCCCCCATGGTCCCATGCCTGGCGCCTTGTTGATGATGAACGTCTGGACCTTGGTGATGTTGTTGTGTCTTGCGCATATGAATCCTCCTGTAGTTCATCCCCTTCCTGTTGTCCCACCCCCTGACTCCGAATAGTGTTTAGCGTGTGCTCCAGCATGTAAATGACTGGAATCGTCATGCTGATAATGGCATTGTCAGCGCTAAACATATTCGTCGCCATGTCGAAACTGTGCAGAAGGGTGCATAGGTCCTTGATCTGAGACCACTCCATCAGGGTGATCTGACCCACCTCTGCATCTCGTTGGCCCAGGCTATACGTCATCACGTATTGCACCAGGGCTCGGCGGTGCTGCCACAGTCGATGTAACATGTGGAGAGTTGAATTCCAGCGTGTCGCCACATCGCATTTCAGGCGATGAACCGGCAGGCCGAAAGACTTCTGGAGCGATGCAAGTCGCTCAGCTGCGGCGCTTGAACGGCGGAAGTGAGCAGACAGTTTTTGTGCCCTGTTCAGAAGGCCATCTAGGCCGGGATAGTGTGTTAAAAATTGCTGGACGACAAGGTTCAACACGTGAGCCATACAAGGTACGTGTGCCACCTTGCCCAGGTGAAGGGCCGCACCCAGGTTTGCAGCATTGTCGCACACGGCCTTACCAGGCTGCAGGTTGAGTGGAGACAACCATTTATTAAACTCGGACCGCAGAGCTGACCACAACTCCTCAGCTGTGTGACTCTTATTCCCAAGACATGTCAAGCTAAAGACCGCCTGATGCCGTTGCGCTCTGCTGCCAGCATAGTAATGAGGGGTGCGTGATTCCTTCTGCGCAGTGAGAACGCTGGTGGCCTGACCAGGCAGGCTTGGGGCGGAGGTGGAGGACCCAGATGAGGTGGAGGATGCAGAAGCAGTGGCGGACCTTGGACAGACAGAGGATTGACACACAAGTCGTGGGGACGGCAAGACTTGTGCAGCAGACCCTTCACCATCTATCACCATAGTTACCCAGTGCCCAGTCAGCGACATGTAACGTCCCTGTCCATGCTTACTGGTCCAAGTATCGGTGGTGAAATGCACCCGTTCACACACAGAGTTTCTCAAGGAAGTGGTGATGTTGTGTGCGACATGCTGGTGTAGCGCGGGCACACCTTTCTTAGAGAAGTAGTGGCGACTAGGCATCTGGTACTGGGGCACAGCGACAGACATAAGGTCTCTAAAATCCTGTGTGTCCACTAGGCGGAAAGGCAGCATTTCGGTAGCCAACAGCTTACAGAGGGATAGAGTCAACCTCTTAGCTTTGTCATGGGTCGCAGGAAGTGGCCTTTTATGTGACCACATCTGAGGGACAGAGATCTGGCTGCTGTGTGTAGACGGTGTTGAGTAGGGTGTCCCTGGAAAAATGCAGGTTTGTGAGGAAAGTGCAGGCGGAGACATGATGTTGCCTTCATCCAACGTTGGTGCTATCGATGTCTGAGAGAGCTGTACACACTCACTTGTTTCCCCTTCCAAACCAACTGACGACCTACCAAGCAAACTGCCTGTTGCGGTTACAGTGGTGGAAGTTGTGGGTGGAAAAACAGGTGTGACAGCTGTCCCCACAGTCCTAGAAGATGACGAGCGCGCGGATGCACTGGAAGGGGCAGGCGGTGGATGGTTCGCTCCGCTAGGCCGCATTGCAGCACGGTGAGCTTCCCACCGGGACATATGATATTTATTCATGTGACGATTCATGGAAGAAGTTGTCAAACTGCTGAGGTTTTGACCTCTACTAAGAGAACCATGACAAATTTTACAGATCACATAATTTGGGCGATCTTTTTCTATGTCAAAAAAGGACCAGGCTAGGCAAGGCTTAGAGGCCATGCGACCTGTTGATCCACCCCGAATAATGCTCAGAGGCAGAGTGGTGGCTGAGGATGCAGTTGTAGACGTGCTACCAGTACTCCGACTGTGTCCAGGAAGGCGCAAGGTAACTTCGTCATCAGTTGCATCCTCCTCCACCACCTCTGTTGACCTCCTCGAGTGCCTGACTGTGGGTTGACAGTAGGTGGGATCTAGAACTTCATCATCAATTGTTGTGTTTGCACTCCCCTCCCCCTCAGACCGAGCCTCTTCTTGCCCTGACCGAATATTTAAGTTGTCATCCCAATTGGGTATCTGCGTCTCATCTTCATCAGTATGTTCCTCATTGTCTATAACCACAGGTGTTACAGTTTGTGACAAAGGGTCAACATTATGCTCAGAAACTTGGTCCTCACGGCCTGAATCAGAGTCACAAAGGTTCTGGGCATCACTGCAGACCATTTCCTGTTCTGTACTCACTGTAGCTTGGGAGCAGACCTCTGATTCCCAGGCTATAGTGTGACTGAACAGCTCTGCAGACTCAGCCATCTCAGTTCCACCATACTGTGCAGGGCTGATGGAGACTTCAGAGCTGGGAGAAAGCAAGTTTGATTGGGATGACAACTCAGAGGACTGGTGTTTTTTGGATGCAGTACTTGAAGTGGCTGAGAGGGCACTTGTTGGACCACTTGAGATCCATTCAAGCATTTTCCTTTTTTGGCCATCATCTACCTTTGTTCCTGTTGTTCGTGTCCGTAAAAAAGGGAGCACATCGGATTGTCCACGGTAAGTAGTAGACATCTTACTTTTGCTGGTAGATGGTCTATCTTCAGCAGATGATAATGGAGCTTTGCCACCTTCCCCACGGACAAACCTTTTTTTTCCTTTTTCACCACGCCTCGTCCCCTTTCCACCAGCATCTGTCATTTTGCCACTCATGTTGATTGCGACAAGATTGTGCACTGAAAATGTGGCAGTAAAAATTGAGAGGTGGTGTAGATTGCAGCGGTGGTCTAGCTTTATTAACAGCAGAATATTAAAGAATAAATATCTCTGACAATGCAACTACGGCCCTTAAACTGGCAGCATCAATTGCTAGTATAATGACTTAGTTATAATGAGTTGGAGTGTGCAATGCAGGCAGAGGTGCTGCAAATATCTTTGCACTAGTGGGAATATAGCAAAGTCCAATAGCCACGTTTAGGATGCCACTAGGTACACTGAGTGTTTGCTAGTATAATGGCTTAGTTATAATGAGTTGGAGTGTGCAATGCAGGCAGAGGTGCTGCAAATGTCTTTGCACTAGTGTGACTAGACAAAAGTCCAATAGCCACGTTTAGGATGCCACTAGGTACACTGAGTGTTTGCTAGTATAATGGCTTAGTTATAATGAGTTGGAGTGTGCAATGCAGGCAGAGGTGCTGCAAATGTCTTTGCACTAGTGTGACTAGACAAAAGTCCAATAGCCACGTTTAGGATGCCACTAGGTACACTGAGTGTTTGCTAGTATAATGGCTTAGTTATAATGAGTTGGAGTGTGCAAAGCAGGTAGAGGTGCTGCAAATGTCTTTGCACTAGTGTGACTAGACAAAAGTCCAATAGCCACGTTTAGGATGCCACTAGGTACACTGAGTGTTTGCTAGTATAATGGCTTAGTTATAATGAGTTGGAGTGTGCAATGCAGGCAGAGGTGCTGCAAATGTCTTTGCACTAGTGTGACTAGACAAAAGTCCAATAGCCACGTTTAGGATGCCACTAGGTACACTGAGTGTTTGCTAGTATAATGGCTTAGTTATAATGAGTTGGAGTGTGCAATGCAGGCAGAGGTGCTGCAAATGTCTTTGCACTAGTGTGACTAGACAAAAGTCTAATAGCCACGTTTAGGATGCCACTAGGTACACTGAGTGTTTGCTAGTATAATGGCTTAGTTATAATGAGTTGGAGTGTGCAATGCAGGCAGAGGTGCTGTAAATATCTTTGCACTAGTGGGACTATAGCAAAGTCCAATAGCCACGTTTAGGATGCCACTAGGTACACTGAGTGTTTGCTAGTATAATGGCTTAGTTATAATGAGTTGGAGTGTGCAGAGGACAGGAGGGTACAGTGCCAGGATTGTGGGGCTCTGGGTAGAGGAATGGAAGCCTGCCTTTCTATTCCCTCCTAATGGGGAAATGCAGCGACGAAATCCCTGACCTTAGCTACACAGACGCTGTCTCTGTTTTCAGGACCTGTCACCTATGGCTCTGACCCTGCCGGTACGAGCCCTTAAAAGGACTGATGGAAAGTGCTATCCCTATGCTGTCCAGCGCTGTGTATGGAGCGCATACAGCTGTATCAGCGATAGGACTCAGGACGGAGCTGCGCCAGTGATGTCTGACACCAAGGACGCAGAAGGCAGATAATGGCGTCCTGGAGGAAAATGTCCGGTTTTATAATGCAGGGATATGTGACATGGACATCCTATCACACATGCCGTTGCTTCTCTGGCTAAACGTCCACTTAGCTGTGTGTGTGTCTGGGATTGGCTGACATAATGGCCCTCCCCACTACACGCGCGCGCTTAGGGAAGGAAGACAAGGAAAAAAAAAAAAAAAATGGCGATCGCCATTATACAAACAGGAGTGATCTGAAGGCGCTGTTCCCGCACACTATACACTGAAATGTCATAATAGTGTGAGTCACAGAGTGACTTACACTATTACAGCGGAAAGCCAGCTAGGAATTAGCTGTTTTTTTGCTGCTAGAACCGTTCTCGAACGTTTCTAGAACTATCAAGCTTTTGCAAAAAGCTCGAGTTCTAGTTCGATCTAGAACAGGCCCCAAAATCACTTGAGCCTAGAACTGGAGAACCTCGAACCTCGAACCGCGCTCAACTCTACTTAGCATAATGGTGTGAGTGGAAGTGTACCTATTTGGTGTTTCTGGTACTTGTGAGGATGGGGGGCTGACTGTAGGACTGGCAAGCTCACTGGGACCAGGAATCCGTTCTTCCTCTACGGTTTCTACTTCCAGTTCTTCTTGTCTTGAGACTTCTTGTGGTACGAGTTCTGATGCTGGTTCCACCACTTGAGGGAAGGCGATCATTGGGACTACTACTGCTCCATAGTAATTTGGCCATGTTTTTGGGAAATCTCCTAAGACTGTATGGAATACATCTTCTTCCTTCTTGACAGGTTGTACCTGTATGGGTAAGGTGACTGCTGGTGTCTTCAGGGTTTCAGGACACGGTTTGAGTTGATCTCTTGACACGACAGTTGATGTCCTTCCTTCATCCTTACTGATGAGACACACTTTGGGATTATCCATACTGGATGGTAAGACTGTATATGGGGTGGTTTCCCACTGATTATCCAATTTGTTTGTGCGCCGTTTCCTCTTGAGAACTTGGTCACCAGGTTGCAATGGGGTTGCTAGAGCATGCAGGTTGAAGTTTCTCTCTTGTCTTCCCCTAGCTTGTTGGAGACTTTTCTCTACGCACTCTTGTACTTGGCGATACTGCTGCTGACGTAGGGTATCCCAATTGGATTCTTGAACTTCCGCATCTGGCTTCAGAATTCCCATATCTAAATCAATTGGCAGTTTACCGGGCCTTGCACGCATAAGGTAAGCGGGGGTGCAGTTTGTAGAACTCACCGGGACATGATTGTACAAGTCCACCAAGTCTGGCAATTTCTCTGGCCATTGATTTCTTTCTGACTCTGGTAAGGTCTTCAACAGGTCAATCACAATATGGTTCATCTTCTCGCATAAGCCATTTGTTTGGGGATGGTATGCTGTTGTGCTGATCTTTTTACAGCCATACATGTTACAGAATTCTTGGAAGATCTGTGATTCAAAAGCTGGACCTTGATCTGCAAGGACTTGTTCTGGGTAACCATGGGGTCTGCAAAAGTACGTCTGGAATGCTTTAGCTGCTGTTCTAGCTGTAAGGTCTTTCACGGGTACCACCACTAAGAAGCGTGAGTAATGGTCTACGATGGTTAAGGCATAGACCGGCTTGGTGACAACTTGACGTGGTCTAATGCGACTAGCTCGAGTG
Source organism: Anomaloglossus baeobatrachus (assembly GCF_048569485.1). Taxonomy (NCBI): domain Eukaryota; kingdom Metazoa; phylum Chordata; class Amphibia; order Anura; family Aromobatidae; genus Anomaloglossus; species Anomaloglossus baeobatrachus. Next base: position 187,038,365 of record NC_134355.1, on the reverse strand, counting down.
GTTGCTTGGTTACTATGGACTGGAGTGGAGCTCTCTGGTTCTGTTGATCCTTTCTTCTGAGGTTGCACGGTCCGCATTTTCTACACCAATCTTCAATTGATTTTCTCATGCCAACCCAGTAGAATCTTTCTCTTAAGAGCACTTCCAACTTTTTCCAACCAAAATGACCAGCACTGTCGTGGTAAGCTTCCAGAACCACCTTGACGTCTCTCTTGGGCACGATGATCTGCCAGACCAACTCATGTGTTTTTGGATTGGTGTGCCTTCTACAGAGCTTCCCTTGGTACAGGAACAATTTACCTCTCTCTTTCCAGAGATGTTGTGTCTCAGCTGGGGCATTCTGATTAGGGTATGCACCTTGTTGTGTAAGCAGTTCTTTCTCTAGCTTCACAGCTGGATCGCTGTCTTGTGTGTCAGCCCATCCGTGGTGTGCTAATGGGTTGAGAGTCGCCTGCTGTTGTTTTTGGTAGACACTCGGTTGATACTGTCCCATCTTAGGAAGGTGAAAGGCCAGCAGCTCAATTTCTTCCAGTCCCTCCGGTTCCTCTTCCTCATCCCCTGAGTGTGGCATCCGGGATAAGGCATCTGCATTCCCATTCTTGTGGCCTGCCCTGTACTTGATGACAAAGTTGTAGTTTGACAGTCGGGCTATCCATCGTTGTTCGAGCGCACCTAATTTTGCCGAGTCCAGGTGGGTCAACGGATTGTTGTCAGTAAAGATGGTAAATTCTGCAGCTGCCAGGTAGTGTTTGAAATGCTCTGTTACAGCCCAAACTACTGCCAGTAGTTCTAACTTGAAGGAGCTGTAATTCTCTGGGTTTCTTTCTGTAGGCCGGAGCGTCCTGCTTGCAAAGGCAATAACTTTCTCCTTGCCTTCCTGCTTTTGAGACAATACTGCTCCCAGTCCTACGTTGCTGGCATCCGTGTACAAAATGAAGGGTTGATGGTAATCTGGATATGCCAGGATCCCTTCTCCTGTCAGTGCCCACTTCAACTTCTTAAAGGACTCTTCTTTCTCATCACTCCACTGGAAAGGAGGATTTCGGGCTGCAGACTTCTTTGACTGTCCTACCAGGATGTCTTGTAGGGGAGCTGCTAGCTTCGTGAACCCTTTTATAAATCTTCTACAGTAGCCTACCAGTCCCAGGAATTGCCTCACCTCTTTCACGCTGGTGGGTCTCGGCCAATCTCTGATTACGGTAACTTTTTCAGGATCTGGTGCTACCCCTTCTGAGCTCACGACATGTCCCAGGTACTGTTCCCTTGGCTTTAGAAGGTGACACTTGGATGGCTTGATTTTCATGCCGTATCCGGATAAGGCTTCAAACACTTCTGCCAGGTCTTGTAGATGCTGTTCATAGGTCTTGGAGTAGACTATGACATCATCCAGGTACAGGAGGACAATTTCAAAGTTTTTATGTCCTAGGCAGCACTCCATCATTCGCTGGAAGGTACCAGGCGCGTTGCAGAGTCCAAACGGCATACAATTGAACTCACAGAGGCCCATCGGCGTGGTGAACGCTGTCTTCTCCTTGTCAGCCTCTGCCACAGGAACTTGCCAATATCCACTAGTCAGATCTAGGGTGGAAAAGTAAGTAGCAGATTTTAATGCAGCCAATAACTCTTCTATCCTAGGTAATGGGTATGCATCCTTGTGTGTAATGCGGTTGATCTGTCGGTAGTCTACACACATCCTCATGGTCCCATCTTTTTTCTTAACTAGCACTAGTGGGGCTGCCCAGGGGCTACAACTGTCTCTTATTACCCCTGCTTCTTTCATTTCTTTGAGCATGTCTTTGGCGCATTGGTAGTGAGCTGGTGGTACTGGTCTATACCTCTCCTTTATTGGTGGATGGTTACCTGTGGGTATAGTGTGCTCTACCCCTTTGATCTGCCCAAAGTCTAATGGGTGTTTGCTGAATATTTGTTCATATTCTTTCACTACTCGGTATACTCCATGCTTTTGATGGGAGGGTGTAGAATCGGTACCTACATGTAGCTTTTGGCACCAATCCTCCAGCTTTCCCTCTGAGCCATTGTCCTCCGCCTGACTTGATGGCTTCAAGGGCTCCACGGTGGTGATGGCGTTGTTATCAACCGTATATAGCTTAGGCATGGTAGCATACTTTGGTAGGGTGACCTCATCTTCCCCACAATTTAGAAGGCGTATTGGCACTCTTCCCCTGTGTACCTCAACTATTCCTCTGGCCGTCAGTACAGTGGGCCTACTGTCTGAGTACACGGGTTCTACCAGGGCCTGATAGTCTCGCCCTCTGATGCCTATTGCGGCTCTACACCAGACCAGCATTTCTGTTATGGGAGGAATTACAATAGGTATTGGGTCACTTACCCTTGCACTGCCAATTTCACCTCCTGACATTTCTACCTGCTGCTTCAGCATCAAGGCTTTAATTTCCTTCTGCAGGAGTCTCTGTTGCCCAGGTTTGGCAGTCTCGACGATCTGCTGCAAGACAGTAATTACCTCTGCAAAACAATTTTCAATTACATTCATTCCTAGCAGCATAGTTGGTTCACGTTCTCGTCGGTCAACATCAACAATGATAATACCCTGATTCTGCAATTCTACTCTCCCAATCTTAATGGTCATTTCTCTGAAACCAACCTGTGGTACTAATTCACCATTGCTAGCCCATATATTCAATGCAACATTAGATGGACCACTGCTAACGTCTGAATCAGCCCAGTACCTCTTATAAAGGACATGCGGAATTGATGTTATTTGGGAACCAGTGTCCAGCAAGGCATTGAGCGGAATGCCATCCAGCACGATTGGGTTGAGAGTCGCCTGCTGTTGTTTTTGGTAGACACTCGGTTGATACTGTCCCATCTTAGGAAGGTGAAAGGCCAGCAGCTCAATTTCTTCCAGTCCCTCCGGTTCCTCTTCCTCATCCCCTGAGTGTGGCATCCGGGATAAGGCATCTGCATTCCCATTCTTGTGGCCTGCCCTGTACTTGATGACAAAGTTGTAGTTTGACAGTCGGGCTATCCATCGTTGTTCGAGCGCACCTAATTTTGCCGAGTCCAGGTGGGTCAACGGATTGTTGTCAGTAAAGATGGTAAATTCTGCAGCTGCCAGGTAGTGTTTGAAATGCTCTGTTACAGCCCAAACTACTGCCAGTAGTTCTAACTTGAAGGAGCTGTAATTCTCTGGGTTTCTTTCTGTAGGCCGGAGCTTCCTGCTTGCAAAGGCAATAACTTTCTCCTTGCCTTCCTGCTTTTGAGACAATACTGCTCCCAGTCCTACGTTGCTGGCATCCGTGTACAAAATGAAGGGTTGATGGTAATCTGGATATGCCAGGATCTCTTCTCCTGTCAGTGCCCACTTCAACTTCTTAAAGGACTCTTCTTTCTCATCACTCCACTGGAAAGGAGGATTTCGGGCTGCAGACTTCTTTGACTGTCCTACCAGGATGTCTTGTAGGGGAGCTGCTAGCTTCGTGAACCCTTTTATAAATCTTCTATAGTAGCCTACCAGTCCCAGGAATTGCCTCACCTCTTTCACGCTGGTGGGTCTCGGCCAATCTCTGATTACGGTAACTTTTTCAGGATCTGGTGCTACCCCTTCTGAGCTCACGACATGTCCCAGGTACTGTTCCCTTGGCTTTAGAAGGTGACACTTGGATGGCTTGATTTTCATGCCGTATCCGGATAAGGCTTCAAACACTTCTGCCAGCTCTTGTAGATGCTGTTCATAGGTCTTGGAGTAGACTATGACATCATCCAGGTACAGGAGGACAATTTCAAAGTTTTTATGTCCTAGGCAGCACTCCATCATTCGCTGGAAGGTACCAGGCGCGTTGCAGAGTCCAAACGGCATACAATTGAACTCACAGAGGCCCATCGGCGTGGTGAACGCTGTCTTCTCCTTGTCAGCCTCTGCCACAGGAACTTGCCAATATCCACTAGTCAGATCTAGGGTGGAAAAGTAAGTAGCAGATTTTAATGCAGCCAATAACTCTTCTATCCTAGGTAATGGGTATGCATCCTTGTGTGTAATGCGGTTGATCTGTCGGTAGTCTACACACATCCTCATGGTCCCATCTTTTTTCTTAACTAGCACTAGTGGGGCTGCCCAGGGGCTACAACTGTCTCTTATTACCCCTGCTTCTTTCATTTCTTTGAGCATGTCTTTGGCGCATTGGTAGTGAGCTGGTGGTACTGGTCTATACCTCTCCTTTATTGGTGGATGGTTACCTGTGGGTATAGTGTGCTCTACCCCTTTGATCTGCCCAAAGTCTAATGGGTGTTTGCTGAATATTTGTTCATATTCTTTCACTACTCGGTATACTCCATGCTTTTGATGGGAGGGTGTAGAATCGGTACCTACATGTAGCTTTTGGCACCAATCCTCCAGCTTTCCCTCTGAGCCATTGTCCTCCGCCTGACTTGATGGCTTCAAGGGCTCCACGGTGGTGATGGCGTTGTTATCAACCGTATATAGCTTAGGCATGGTAGCATACTTTGGTAGGGTGACCTCATCTTCCCCACAATTTAGAAGGCGTATTGGCACTCTTCCCCTGTGTACCTCAACTATTCCTCTGGCCGTCAGTACAGTGGGCCTACTGTCTGAGTACACGGGTTCTACCAGGGCCTGATAGTCTCGCCCTCTGATGCCTATTGCGGCTCTACACCAGACCAGCATTTCTGTTATGGGAGGAATTACAATAGGTATTGGGTCACTTACCCTTGCACTGCCAATTTCACCTCCTGACATTTCTACCTGCTGCTTCAGCATCAAGGCTTTAATTTCCTTCTGCAGGAGTCTCTGTTGCCCAGGTTTGGCAGTCTCGACGATCTGCTGCAAGACAGTAATTACCTCTGCAAAACAATTTTCAATTACATTCATTCCTAGCAGCATAGTTGGTTCACGTTCTCGTCGGTCAACATCAACAATGATAATACCCTGATTCTGCAATTCTACTCTCCCAATCTTAATGGTCATTTCTCTGAAACCAACCTGTGGTACTAATTCACCATTGCTAGCCCATATATTCAATGCAACATTAGATGGACCACTGCTAACGTCTGAATCAGCCCAGTACCTCTTATAAAGGACATGCGGAATTGATGTTATTTGGGAACCAGTGTCCAGCAAGGCATTGAGCGGAATGCCATCCAGCACGATAGGGATGACTGGACGTCCCCCCACATACTTGTCATGCCAGGGTGAGGGACCTTGAGAGTTCATTCCTGAGGAGCGGCCCGCCTCCCCAGGGGATCCCCATTTAAAGCACATTCACGGGCAAAGTGACCTGGCTCATTGCAACGGCGGCAAATGGGCTGTCCATCCGGCTGGTAGCGGTCGCTGGGTCGTCCTCTCGTCGCTTGGTATCTCCTAGGCCTCATCCATGGGACATCCTCCTTGCTGGTCGCCAGCTCAATCTTGGGTGCAGACTTGGATCCACGCAGCTCCTGGACGATTCTAGCCATGGAAGCAACAGTGTCTGTCAGGGCATCAAGCCGTCCCATCTCAAGCTGCCTTCCATCACCCCGGAGGTTCTGTAGCAGCGGTGGTCATCTCTGATCACATTCCACGGGTGGCGTCACGAACATAACCCCCCTTTTTATTGTGGAACCAGGGAGCACAGACCGGGTCACGACACCGTGATCCCCTTTCCAGAAGCGACCCCTTGGCCCGGTTCTGGGTATCCCCTTAACCCCTGGCGACACAACTTTGGCGTCACGAACAGGATGCGGACTGGACCCGGCTGCAACCCGGGTGACGTGTGCCTGTAAAGACTTATTGCATCGCATAAAAGACTTGCTCTGTGAATTGTTGCAACAAAGAACGGACTTTGAACTTTGCAAAGATACCTGGAAGAATCCAAAATCATTGGTAAAATTTTCCAGGCGCCATCTTTAATCGCTCCATTAGCTGCTACGCGCGGGAAAACATTGCGCCTAAATTAAGACTCTGCCTACCGCTTGCAGAGAAGGTGCGCTCGGTGCTGCGACCCGAACGAAAACGCAGAAAAGTGTCCCAGGCTTGCTGTCAAGAAGACTGGTGAAATTAACTAAGGGGGCGCAAAGATGTCGCAGCAGGGAGACGCTGTTGTACCCGGCGGTGCAGCGGCACCTATCATGCCGTTCCTGATGCCGTACACCCCGGGTGCAGTGTGGCTGCCGCAGTACTCAGGTGAGCCCAACACACTTAATGACTTTATCGGAAAGCTAAAAATCTACTACAGCAGCATGTACCCCCTGACAGAAAAACAGCGTGTTGGTATGCTTATGGGACAGTTAACTGGCAATGCCCAGCGGAAGGCTACATCCTGGCCGGACGATGCAAAGGACACTGTAGAGCATATAATAGCTGGACTAAAAGCAGCTTTTGAATCCACTGCTGGCAGCCGGGCTAAAATGAGGTTCTTTGGATGCAAGCAAAAACCTAGAGAGAGCGCAAGAGACTGTGCCTTAAACTTGCAGGAGGCGCTCAGAGCACTTAAATTAGCAGAACCTGCCTTAGCCCCTGGAGCAGATAAGCTGCTGATAGACCAATTCCTGGATGGACTCTCATCCCCTTCCCACCGGGGACAACTGAGCATGATGGTGATCCAGGATCCAGGACTAACATTTGCCCAGCTAAAGGATAGAGCCATCCGCCTCCAGCAGGTGGAGGAGCCGCAGGATATAGACTCTGTTCAACACCTTACAGTGGCACCCCAGCAACCAGTAGTGCCGGTGACATCGGCCATGTCAGCGGCTGCTGCTAACCACCTGGAGCCGATCACTAATGAGGCAGCCGGCTCTGCTCTGCTCCTAGGAACCGACATGACAGGCAACTCGAGTCCTTCCTAGTATGTTCCTGAACTCTCCTTTGTTGCTGTGTCTGTGGTACAGATAGAGAATGTGGAATCCTCACTTCTCTGGTGTTAACTGTACAGTATGTAACCTGCAGTCTCGGATCCAGCATCCGTTCTGTGTGCTCCACTGGGGTGAGCTCTGCAATGCTCTGCCTCCCAGGAATGTTCCTCTGTGTACTCTGTCTCCTTCCCTCAGACCCTCAGCTAGGCCTAGAAATGGTCAGTGGATCCTGAGGTGAGCTAAAGCCAGCTTCCAACCTGCAGATCCTTTCTCCTCAGTGCTCTGCACTGAACTTCCAAACTGAAACTACTGACCATTTCCCCTTCCCACCAGAATATACAGGGAAGCAGCTTGGTCTCCCCCTTCTGGCCAGGAGGTCTTGGTGTTGTGTGTGGGGAGTTAACCCTTTGTGTTGTTACTGTGGCAACCCTGGGGTGCCACACAAGGGTTACTCCAAGCGGAGTCTCCCTTTTTTCCAAAAATTGGGCCACACACACACCCCATCAGTGGCAGCACTTGTGCCCTAGTTGTACACTTCACAGGTAGATTTGCATCAAGCACATTCAAAAATACGCCATCCTTCACCGTCCCCAGGATGACACCGGGGTAGGTAGCTAAGTCTTTCCTGATCCCAGCTCTGTTCATCTTGGCTCCTTTTAAAAAACACAGCAAGCAAGGGTTACTCCAAGCGGAGTCTCCCTTTTTTCCAATAATTGGGCCACAAACACCCACCCATTCAGTGGCAGCACTTGTGCCCTAGTTGTACACTTCACAGGTAGATTTGCATCAAGCACATTCAAAAATACGCCATACTTAACCGTCCCCAGGATGACACCGGGGTAGGTAGCAAAGTCTTTGCTGAACCATGACTTGTTTATCTTGGCTCCTTTTAAAAAACACAGCAAGCAAGGGTTATTCCAAGCGGAGTCTCCCTTTTTTTCCAAAAATTGGGCCACACAGACACTAACCCCTTCAGTGGCAGCACTTGTGCCCTAGTTGCAAACAGGATGTTTTGATTTGCATCAAGCACATTCCAAATCCACAAGCATTTACTCTCCCCAGGATGACACAGGGGTAGTAAATTCCTTGTGGATCCATGACTTGTTCATTTTGATGAACGTTAGTCTGTCCATATTGTCACTGGACAAACGCGCACACACCCAGCAGCACTGAAGACACGTTCAGAGACAACGCTGGCAGCTGGACATGACGACAAAATCTCCAAGGCGTAAGTTGAGAGCTCTGGCCATTTTTCAAGATTTGAAGCCCAAAATGAGCAAGGCTCCATTTGCAAAGTCATGGCATCGATTTTTATTTGGAGATACTCCTGTATCATCCTCTCCAGCCGTTGACTATGTGTCAGACTTGTTGTCTCTGGTGGCCTTGCAAAGGAGCGTCTAAAAAAATTATGAAAAGATTCAATAAAATTGCTGTTACCAGCACCAGATATGGTGCTACTGGTATGGGTAGACTGTTGAAGATGACGAGACCGTCCCATGTTTGTCAAGTTACAACTGGGAGATTCACTCCCTGCACCTGCACGGTTGTTTGGTGGAAAAGCCGAGCTAAGATCGAGTAACAGCTTCTGCTGATACTCCTGCATACGTGCGTCCCTTTCTATGGCTGGAATTATGTCACAAAATTTGGACTTGTACAGGGGATCTAATAGTGTGGCAAGCCAGTAGTCATCATCACTTCTAATTTTGACAATACGAGGGTCATGTTAGAGGTAGTGCAGCAAGAAGGCACTCATGTGTCTTGCGCAGCCATGCGGACCAAGTCCACGCTGTGTTTGTGGCATAGAGGTGCTAACCGTTCTTTCTTCCTCTGACATCTCCCCCCAACCTCTTTCAACTGAAATTTGACCAAGGTCTCCCTCATCCGCTGAGTCTTCCATGTCCATGGACAGTTCGTCCTCCATTTCTTCATGTTCTCCTGCACCTTCCTCAACATTTCGCCTGCTACCATGCGCCCTTGTTGATCCCTGTCCCCCATGGTCCCATGTCTGCCGCATTGGTGATGATGAACGTCTGGACCTTGGTGATATTGTTGTGTCTTGCGCATATGAATCCTCCTGTAGTTCCTCCCCTTCCTGTTGTCCCACCCCCTGACTCCGAATAGTGTTTAGCGTGTGCTCCAGCATGTAAATGACTGGAATTGTCATGCTGATAATGGTATTGTCAGCGCTAAACATATTCGTCGCCATGTCGAAACTGTGCAGAAGGGTGCATAGGTCCTTGATCTGAGACCACTCCATCAGGGTGATCTTCCCCACCTCTTCATCTCGTTGGCCCAGGCTATACGTCATCACGTATTGCACCAGGGCTCGGCGGTGCTGCCACAGTCTCTGTAACATGTGGAGAGTCGAATTCCAGTGTGTCGCCACATCGCATTTCAGGCAATGAACCGGCATGCCGAAAGACTTCTGGAGCGATGCAAGTCGCTCAGCTGCGGCGGTTGAACGGCGGAAGTGAGCACACAGTTTTCGTGCCCTGGTCAGAAGGCCATCTAGGCCGGGATAGTGTGTTAAAAATTGCTGGACAACAAGGTTCAACACGTGAGCCATACAAGGCACGTGTGTCACCTTTCCAAGGCGAAGGGCCGCACCCAGGTTTGCAGCATTGTCGCACACGGCCTTACCAGGCTGCAGGTTGAGTGGAGACAACCATTTACCAAACTCAGTCTCCAGAGCTGCCCACAACTCAGTCGATGTGTGATTCCTATTTCCAAGACATGTCAAGCTAAAGACCGCCTGATGCCGTTGCGCTCTGCTGCCAGCATAGTAATGAGGGGTGCGTGATTCCTTCTGCGCAGTGAGAACGCTGGTGGCCTGACCAGGCAGGCTTGGGGCGGAGGTGAAGGACCCAGATGAGGTGGAGGAGGCAGAAGCAGTGGCGGAACTTGGACAGGCAGAGGATTGACACACAAGTCGTGGGGACGGCAAGACTTGTGCAGCAGACCCTTCACCATCTATCCCCATAGTTTCCCAGTGCCCAGTCAGCGACATGTAACGTCCCTGTCCATGCTTACTGGTCCAAGTATCGGTGGTGAAATGCACCCGTTCACACACAGAGTTTCTCAAGGAAGCGGTGATGTTGTGTGCGACATGCTGGTGTAGCGCGGGCACACCTTTCTTAGAGAAGTAGTGGCGACTGGACATCTGGTACTGGGGCACAGCGACAGACATAAGGTCTCTAAAATCCTGTGTGTCCACCAGGCGGAAATGCAGCATTTCGGTAGCCAAGAGCTTACAGAGGGATAAAGTCAACCTCTTAGCTTTGTCATGGGTCGCAGGAAATGGCATTTTATTTGTCCACATCTGAGGGACAGAGATCTGGCTGCTGTGTGTAGACAGTGTTGAGTAGGGTGTCCCTGGAAAAATGCAGCTTTGTGAGGAAAGTGAAGGCGTAGGCATGATGTTGCCTTCATCCAACGTTGGTGCTATCGATGTCTGAGAGAGCTGTACACACGTACTTGTTTCTCCGTCCAAACCAACTGACGACCTACCAAGCAAACTGCCTGTTGCGGTTACAGTGGTGGAAGTTGTGCGTGGAAAACCAGGTGTGACAGCTGTCCCCATAGTCCTAGAAGATGAAGAGCGCGCGGATGCACTGGAAGGGGCAGGCGGTGGATGGTTCGCTCCGCTACGCTGCATTGCAGCACGGTGAGCTTCCCACTGGGACATATGATATTTATTCATGTGACGATTCATGGAAGAAGTTGTCAAACTGCTGAGGTTTTGCCCTCTACTAACAGAATCACGACAAATTTTACAGATCAAAAAATTTGGGCGTTCTTTTGCTATGTCAAAAAAGGACCAGGCTAGGCAAGGCTTAGAGGGCATGCGACCTGCTGAGCCCCCCCGACTAGTGCTCAGAGGCAGAGTGGTGGCTGAGGATGCAGTTGTAGACATGCTACCAGTGCTCTGACTCTGTCCAGGAAGGCACAAGGTAACGTCGTCGTCGGTTGCATCCTCCTCCACCGCCTCTGTTGACCTCCTCGAGTGTCTGACTGTGGGTTGACAGTAGGTGGGATCTAGAACTTCATCATCAATTGTTGTGTTTGCACTCCCCTCACCCTCAGACCGAGCCTCTTCTTGCCCTGACCGAATATTTAAGTTGTCATCCCAATCTGGTATCTGCGTCTCATCGTCATCAGTATGTTCCTCATTGTCTATAACAACAGGTGTTACAGTTTGTGAAAAAGGGTCAACATTATGCTCAGAAACTTGGTCCTCACGGCCTGAATCAGAGTCACAAAGGTTATGGGCATCACTGCAGACCATTTCCTAGTCTGTACTCACTGTAGCTTGGGAGCAGACTTCTGATTCCCAGGCTATAGTGTGACTGAACAGCTCTGCAGACTCAGCCATCTCAGTTCCACAATACTGTGCAGGGCGGATGGAGACTTCAGAGCTGGGAGAAAGCAAGTTTGATTGGGATGACAACTCAGAGGACTGGTGTTTTTTGGATGCGGAAGTTGAGGTGGCGGAGAGGGCACTTGTTGGACCACTTGAGATCCATTCAAGCATTTCCTTTTTTTGGCCATCATCTACCTTTGTTCCAGTTGTTCGTGTCCGTAAAAAAGGGAGCACATCGGATTGTCCACGGTAAGTAGTAGATATCTTACTTTTGCTGGAAGATAGTCTATCTTCAGCAGATGTTAATGGAGCTTTGCCAACCTCCCCACGGACAAACCTTTTTTTTCCTTTTCCAACACGCCTCTTCCCCTTTCCACCAGGATCTGTCATTTTGCCACTCATTTTGATTGCGACAAGATTGTGCACTTAAAATGTGGTAGTAAAAATTGAGAGGTGGTGTAGATTGCAGCGGTGGTCTATCTTTATACAGCAGAATAAACAACAATAATTATCCCTGACAATGCAACTACGGCCCTTAAACTGGCAGCATAGTTTGCTAGTATAATGGCTTAGTAAGAATGAGTTTGAGTGTGCAATGCAGGCAGACGTGCTGCAAATATCTTTGCACTAGTGGGACAATACAGAAGTCCAACAGCCACTTTTAGGATGCCACTAAGTTTCCTCAGTGTTTGCTAGTATAATGGCTTAGTAACAATGAGTTTGAGTGTGCAATGCAGGCACACGTGACACATATTAATTCACATAATCCTAGTGACTGCGCACACAACATGGCCAAACGAAAGCAAAACACAGTACCTGGCCTATCAATCCAATGGAAACTCAAAGGCAACACAGTTCATTGGACTATGCAATTACATGCAGCCATACTAAGTCCATAGGCCTTGCCTCAGAGTCGAACCCACAACCTCTCACAGCCCAAGGAAGGAGCCTACCACTACACCAACACAGAGAAGTGGGAAACTGACTCTACAATAATTCACATAATTCTAGTGACTGCGCACACAACAAGGCCAAACAAAAGCAAGAGACAGTACCTGGCCTATCAATCCAATGGAAACTCATAGGCAACACAGTCCACTGGACTAGGCAATTACATGCAGCCATACAAAGTCCATGGGCCTTGCCTCAAAGACAAACCCACAACCTCTCGCAGCCCAAGCAAAGAGTCTACTACTACACCAAACAGAAAAGAGGGAAACTGATTTTACATTAATTCACATAATCCTAGTGACTGCGCACACAACATGGCCAAACAAAAGCAAAAGCCAATGCCTGGCCTATCAATCCAATGGAAACTCATAGGCAACATAGCCCACTGGACTAAGCAATCACAAGCAGTCATACAAAGTCCATGGGCCCTGCCTCAGAGTCAAACCCACAAGCTCTTGCAAACGAAGCAAAGAGCCTACCACTACACCAACACAGAGAAGTAGGAAACTGACTCTACATAAATTCACATAATCCTAGTGACTGCTCACACAACATGGCCAAACAAAAGCAAAAGACAGTTTTCATTGGATTGATAGGCCAGTTACTATCTTTTACTTTTGTTTGGCCATGTTGTGTGCGCAGTCACTAGGATTATTTCAATTATTGTAGAGGCAGTTTCCCTCTTCTCTGTGTTGGTGTAGTGGTAGGCTCTTTGCGTGGGCTGCGAGAGGTTGTGGGTTCGACTCTGGGGCAAGGCCCATAGTTTGTATGGCTGCATGTAATTGCCTAGTCCAATGGACTGTGTTACCTATGAGTGTCCCTTAGATTGATAGGCCAGGTACTGTTTTTTGCTTTTGTTTGGCCATGTTGTGTGCGCAGTCACTAGAATTATGTGAATTATTGTAGAATCAATTTCCCCCTTCTCTGTGTTGGTGTAGTGGTAGGCTCTTTGCTTGGGCTATGAGAGGTTATGGGTTTGATTCTGAGGCAAGGCCCATGGACTTTGTATGGCTGCAAATAATTGACTAGTCCAGTGGACTGTGTTGCCTTTGAGTTTCCATTTCATTGATAGGCCAGGTACCGTGTTTTGCTTTTGTTTGGCCGTGTTGTGTGCGCAGTCACCAGGATTATGTGAATTAATGTAGAATCAGTTTCCCACTTCTCTGTGTTGGTGTAGTGGTAGGCTATTTGCTTAGGCTACGAGAGCTTGTGGGCTCGACTCTGAGGCAAGGCCCATGGACTTTGTATGGCTGCATGTAGTTGCCTAGTCCTATGGACTGTGTTACCTATGAGTTTCCAATGGATTGATAGGCCAGGTACTGTCTTTTGCTTTTGTTTGGCCATGTTGTGTGCGCAGTCACTAGGATTATGAGAATTAATGTAGAATCAGTTTCCCACTTCTCTGTGTTGGTGTAGTGGTAGGCTCTTTGAGTGGGCTGTGAGAGGTTGTGGGTTTGACTCTGAGGCAAGGCCCATGGATTTTGAATGGTTGCATTTAATTGCCAAGTCCAATGGACTGTGTAGCCAATGAGTTTCCATTGGATTGATAGGCCAGGTACAGTTTATTGCTTTTGTTTGGCCATGTTGTGTGCGCAGTCACTAGGATTATGTGAATTAATGTAGACTTAGCTTCCCACTTCTTTGTGTTGGTGTAGTGTTAGGCTCTTTGCTTGTTCTGCTAGAGGTTGTGGGTTTGACTCTGAGGCAAGGCCCATGGATTTTGAATGGTTGCATGTAATTGCCTAGTCCAATGGACTGTGTTGCCTATGAGTTTCCATTGGATTGGTAGGCCAAGTACTGTCTCTTTCTTTTGTTTGTCCATGTTGTGTGCGCAGTCACTAGAATTATAAGAATTATTGTAGAGTCAGTTTACTACTTCTCTGTGTTGGTTCTGTGGTAGGCTCTTTGCTTGGGCTGCGAGAAGTTGTGAGTTCAACTTTGTATGGCTGAATGTAATTACCTAGTCCAATGAACTGTGTTGCCTATGAGTTTCCATTGGATTGATAGACCAGGTACTGTCTTTTGCTTTTGTTTGGCCATCTTGAGTGCGCAGTCACTAGGATTATGTGAAATAATGTAGAGTCAGTTTCTTGCTTCTCTGTGTTGGTGTAGTGGTAGGCTCTTTGCTTGGGATGTGAAAGGTTGTGGGTTTGACTCTGAGGCAAGGCCCATGGACTTTGTATGGCTGCATATAATTGCTAAGTACAATGGCCTGTGTTGCCTATGAGTTTCCATTGGATTGATAGGCCAGGTACTGTCTCTTAGTTTTGTTTGGCCATGTTGTGTGTCACTAGGATTATGTGAATTAATGTAAACTCAGTTTCCCACTTCTCTGTGTTGGTGTAGTGGAAGGCTCTTTGCTTGGGCTGCAAGAGGTTGTGGGTTTGACTTTAAGGCAAGGCCCATGGACTTTGTATGTCTGCATATAATTGCCTAGTCCGATGGACTGTGTGGCCTATGAGTTTCCATTGGACTGATAGACCAATTACTGTCATTTCCTTTTGTTTGGCCATGTTATGTGCGTAGTCACTAGGATTATGTGAATTAATGTAAACTCAGTTTCCCACTTCTCTGTGTTGGTGTAGTGGTAGGCTCTTTGCATTGGCTACGAGAGGTTGTGGGTTCGACTCTCAGGCAAGGCCCATGGACTTTGTTTGGCTTCATGTAATTGCTTAGTCCAATGGACTGTGTAGCCTATGAGTTTCCATTGGATTGATAGGCCAAGTACCGTCTTTTGCTTTTGTTTGGCCATGTTGTGTGCGCAGTCACTAGGATTATGTGAATTAATGTAGAGTCAGTTTCCCCCTTCTCTGTGTTGGTGTAGTGGTAGGCTCTTTGCTTGGGCTGCGAAAGGTTGTGGGGTCGACTCTAATGCTAGGCCCATGTACTTTGTATGGCTGCATGTAATTGCCTAGTCCAATGGACTGTGTTGCCTATGAGTTTCCATTGGATTGGTAGGCCAGGTACTGCCTTTTGCTTTTGTTTGGCCATGTTGTGTGCGCAGTCGGTAGGATTATGTGAATTAATGTGGAATCAGTTTCCCACTTCCCTGTGTTGGTGTAGTGGTAGGCTCTTTGCTTCGGCTGCGAGAGGTTGTGGGTTTGACTCTGAGGCAAGGCCCGTGGACTTTTTATGGCTGCATGTAATTGCCTTGTCCAATGGACTGTGTTGCCTATGGGTTTCCATTGGATTGGTAGGCCAGGTACTGCCTTTTGCTTTTGTTTGGCCATGTTGTGTGCGCAGTCACTAGGATTATGTGAATTAATGTAGACCCAGCTTCACACTTCATTGTGTTGGTGTAGTGGTAGGTGCTTTGCTTGATCTGCGCGAGGTTGTGGGTTTGACTCTGAGGCAAGGCCCATGGACTTTGTATGGCTGTATGTAATTTCCTAGTCTAATGGACTGTGTTGCCTATGAGTTTCCATTGGATTGATAGGCCTGGTACTGTCTTTTGCTTTTGTTTGGCCATTTTGTGTGCACAGTCACTAAGATTATGTGAATTAATGTAGAGTCAGTTTCCCTCTTCTCTGTGTTGGTGCAGTGGTAGGCTCTTTGCTTGGCCTGCGAGAGGTTGTGGATTCGATTCTGAGGCAAGGCCCATGGACGTTGTATGGCTGCATGTAATTGCCTAGTCCAATAGACTATGCTGCCTATGCGCTTCCATTGGATTGATAGGCCAGGTACTGTCTTTTGCTTTTGTTTGGCCATGTTTTGTGCGCAGTCACTAGGATTATGTGAATTAATGTAGAGTCAGTTTCCCACTTCTCTGTGTTGGTGTAGTGGTAGGCTCTTTGCTTGAGCTGCGAGAGGTTGTGGGTTTGACTCTGAGGCAAGGCCCATGGACTTTATATGGCTGCATATAATTGCTAAGTACAATGGACTGTGTTGCCTATGAGTTTCGATTGGATTGATAGGCCAGGTACTGTCTGTTGTTTTTTTTTGGCCATGTTGTGTGCGCAGTCACTAGGATTATATGAATTAATGTAGAGTTAGTTTCCTCCTTCTCTGTGTTGGTGTAGTTGTAGGCTCTTTGCTTGGGTTGCGAGAGGTTGTGGGTTTGAATCTGAGACAAGGCCCATGGACTTTGTATGGCTGCATATAATTGCATAGTCCAATGGACTGTGTTGCCTATGAGTTTCCATTGGATTGATAGGCCAGGTACTGCCTTTTGCTTTTGTTTGGCCACGTTGTGTGCGCAGTCACTAGGATTATGTGAATTAATGTAGACTCAGTTTTACACTTCATTGTGTTGGTGTAGTGGTAGGCTCTTTGCTTGATCTGCGAGAGGTTGTGGGTTTGACTCTGAGGCAAGGCCCATGGACTTTGTATGACTGCATGTAATTGCCTAATCCAATGGACTGTGTTTCCTATGAGTTTCCATTGGATTGATAGGCCAGGTACTGTCTTTTGCTTTTGTTTGGTCATGTTGTGTGCGCAGTAACTAGGATTATGTGAATTAATGTAGAGTCAGTTTCTCACTTCTCTGTGTTGGTGTAGTGGTAGGCTCTTTGCTTGGGCTACGAGAGGTTGTGGGTTCGACTCTGAGGCAAGGCCCATGGACTTTGTATGGCTGTATGTAATTGCCTAGTCCAATGTACTGTGCTACCTATGGGTTTCCAATGGATTGATAGGCCAGGTACTGTCCTTTGCTTTTTTGTGGCCATGGTTTGTGCGCAGTCACTAGGATTATGTGAATTAATGTAGAATTAGTTTCCCACTTCTCTGTGTTGGTGTAGTGGTAGGCTCTTTGGTTGGGCTGCGAGAGGTTGTGGGTTCGACTCTGAGGCAAGGCTCATGGACTTTCTATGGCTGCATGTAATTACCTAGTCCAATGGACTATGGTGCCTATGAGTTTCCATTGGACTGATAGGTCAGGTACTGTCATTTGTTTTTGTTTGTCCATGTTGTGTGCGCAGTCACTAGGATTATGTGAATTATTGTAGAATCAGTTTCCTATTTTTCTGTTTTTGTGTAGTGGTAGGCTCTTTGCTTGGGCTACGAGAGGTTGTGGGTTCGACTCTGAGGCAAGGCCCAAGGACTTTGTTTGGCTACATGTAATTGCCTAGTCCAATGGACTGTGTTGCTTATGAGTTTCCATTGGATTGATAGGTTAAGTACTGTCTTTTGCTTTTGTTTGGCCATGTTGTGTGCGCAGTCACTAGGATTATGGGAATTAATGTAGACTCAGCTTCCCACTTCTTTGTGCTGGTGTAGTGGTAGGCTCTTTGCTTGTTCTGCAAGACGTTGTGAGTTCGACTTTGAGGCAAGGTCCATGGACTTTGTATAGCTGCATGTAATTGCCTAGTCTAATGGACTGTGTTACCTATGAGTTTCCATTGAATTGATAGGCCAGGTACTGTCTTTTGCTTTTGTGTGGCCATGTTGTTTGCACAGTCACTAGGACTATGTGAATTAATGTAGAATCAGTTTCCTACTTCTTTGTGTTGGTGTAGTGGTAGGCTCTTTGCTTGGGCTGTGAGAAGTTGTGGGTTCAACTCTGAGGCAAGGCTCATGGGCTTTGTATGGCTGCATGTAATTACCTTGTCCAATGGACTGTGTTGCCTATGAGTTTCTATTGGATTGATAGGTTAAGTACTGTCTTTTGCTTTTGTTTGGCTATGTTGTGTGCGCAGTCACTAGGATTATGTGAATTAATGTACAAACAGTTTCCTACTTCTTTGTGTTGGTGTAGTGGTAGGCTCTTTGCTTGTGCTGTGAGAGGTTGTGGGTTCGACTCTGAGGCAAGGCTCATGGACTTTGTCTGTCTGCATGTAATTGCCTAGTCCGATGGACTGTGTTGCCTATGAGTTTCCATTGGATTGATAGGCCAGGTACTGTCTTTTGCTTTTGTTTGGCCATGTTGTGTGCGCAGTCACTAGGATTATGTGAGTTAATGTAGAATCAGTTTCCCACTTCTCTGTGTTGGTGTAGTGGTAGGCTCTTTGCTTGGCCTACGAGAGGTTTTAGGTGTGACTCTGAGGCAAGGCCCATGGACTTTGAATGGCTGCATGTAATTGCCTAGTCCAATGGACTGTGTTACCTATGAGTTTCCATTTGATTGATAGGCCAAATACTGTGTTTTGCTTTTGTTTGGCCATGTTGTGTGCGCAGTCACTAGGATTATGTGAATTAATGTAGACTCAGCTTCCTACTTCTTTGTGTCGGAGTAGTGGTAGGCTCTTTGCTTGGGCTGCTAGAGGTTGTGGGTGTGACTCTGAAACAAGGCCCATGGACCTTGTATGTCTGCATGTAATTGCCTAGTCCGATGGACTGTGTTGCCTATGAATTTCCATTGGATTGATAGGCCAGGTACTGTGTTTTGCTTTTGTTTGGCCATGTTGTGTGCGCAGTCACTAGGATTTTGTGACTTAATGTAGAGTCAGTTTCCCACTTCTATGTTTTGGTGTAGTGGTAGCCTCTTTGCTTGGGCTACGAGAAGTTGTGGGTTCGACTCTGAGGCAAGGCCCATGGACTTTGTATGGCTGCATGTAATTGCCTAGTCCAATGGACTGTGTTACCTATGAGTTTTCATTGGATTGATAGGCCAGGTACTGTCTTTTGCTTTTGTTTGGCCATGTTGTGTGCGCAGTCACTAGTATTATGAGAATTAATGTAGAATCAGTTTCTCGCTTCTCTGTGTTGGTGTAGTGGTAAGCTCTTTGCTTGGGCTGCGAGAGGTTGTGGGTTTGACTCTGAGGCAAGGCCCATGGACTTTGTATGTCTGCATGTAATTGCCTAGTCCGATGAACTGTGTTGCCTATGAGTTTCCATTGGATTGATAGGCAAGGTACTGTGTTTGGCCATGTTGTGTGCGCAGTCACTAGGATTATGTGAATTAATGTAGAGTCAGTTTCCCACTTCTCTGTTTTGGTGTAGTGGTAGGCTCTTTGCTTGGGCTACGAGAGGTTGTGGGTTCGACTCTGAGGCAAGGCCCATGGACTTTGTTATGGCTGCATGTAATTCCCTAGTCCAATGGACTGTGTTACCTATGAGGTTTCATTGGATTGATAGGCCAGGTACTGTCTTTTGCTTTTGTTTGGCCATGTTGTGTGCGCAGTCATTAGGATTATGTGAATTAATGTAGACTCAGCGTCCCACTTCTTTGTGTTGGTGTAGTGGAAGGCTCCTTGCTTGTTCTGCCAGAGGTTGTGGGTTTGACTCTGAGGCAAGGCTCTTGGACTTTGTATGGCTGCATTTAATTGCCCAGTCCAATGGACTGTGTTACCTATGAGTTACCATTGGATTGATATGCCAGGTACTGTCTTTTGCTTTTGTTTGGCCATGTTGTGTGCGCAGTCACTAGGATTATGTGAATTAATGTAGAGTCAGTTTCCCACTTCTCTGTGTTGGTGTAGTGGTAGGCTCTTTGCTTGGGCTGCGAGTGGTTGTGGGTTTGACTCTGAGGCAAGGCCCATATATTTTGTATGGCTGCATGTAATTGTCGCGGGCAGAGGAGGGGACGCCACGCTCTCCCACTGCTCGGGTCCGGCTACGACCTGCTGCTGCTCGGTGGCTCGAGCGATGGGCCGGATACCGGGGACTCGAGCGGCGCTCCTCTCCCGTGAGTGACAAGGGGATTGGTTTTTGGGATTGTTTATTGTCCGTGACGCTGTAACGGGGTGCCAGGGGTGCCTCGGGGGTTGTAGTCGTGGCCCCTTTTTCTATCAGGCTAACCCCCGGCTCCGCCGTCACTATTGGGACAGGAGATGGCTTGGTGGGGCAGAGTGTGGTGGTACTGAGAATGTTGTCAGACGTAGGGAGACTCTGCAGACGGAGATCAGTTGAATCAGAAGACATATTTATTGCACGTATCTTCATAACAAAGGCAGCAATTTGATAGCATCGATTCACACCTTCTGCTGGGGGAAAACTCTTCTGGTCGTATCCTCTCATGGGGCTGTGCCCGGCTACTCCACTTCACCTGGGCTCCCACTCCGGCTACCACAGACTTGACCCACCCAAACCTGTTTCACCACAGAGGACACTCTTTCTTTTCCTTCGCTAACTGTCCACCTAGCTTCCACACTCTGCCCCCGCTGTTCTTCTCTCCCGTCCCGGACTCGACTGACTCAAAAACTTCCTTCCTTCCTCTACCACACTCTCTCCCTCCCCCTTCTGCTGCCGGCTCCTCCTTTCTCTTGCCCTGTTTCTATGGGGACAGCCGTCCCACCCGGCCACTAGGGGAACCCATCTATACAGTGCAATTACAGTAAAACATACACATTAACATTAACGGCTTTGTCTACCCCAGCGTGGGGTATCTTCAGGGGGGAAAACTGTGCCTCTTTGTAAGGTGTCCGTCCACCCCTTACAACGCCACCCACGGTTGTGGTGATTGTGTGGACACCACCGCTGCTCTGTATGGGGATTCCGGGAGCGATGACAGGGAGCAGCAAAGTTGTTGGTTCTCCCCTCCGTGGGTAGGGGGTAGTTGTCCCGGGGCCCAGTGATGAGGTGGGTGATGAGGGATGGCGGGGCCGGTGCAGGGCTTGGTGGGGTGCAGGGACGCGGGGGCAGCGCTGTGCATTACGGCACTGTGGTACTCACTCAGCCTGAGACGGGGACACAGTTCTCGGTAAAACACACGGCTGGAAAGACGGTTCCCACGGACGGCTGCACTTGCTTTTCCCCAGTAATTGACGGTGACAGTCCCTTTTCCTGCACCTAAGATGATGATGGTAGCGATGGGTTCCCACCGGTAACCCGCTCCCCGACTTGGATATGGGCCGGAGGAGCCCTACTTTGCCCGCAGGCGCTGGCCCTGAGAAACTGGTGCCTTGGCGGTGGCGATGTCTCTCTCTAACGGTTGGACTGTTGCCTTCAATCGGGACTTGGTTGTTGGGAGACCCAGAGGTCCCCTTCACTGACGGATTTGGCAAATTCACGGCGACTCCTAGCCTTGCCGGGATCCGAAAGGCCCCTGCCAATGGTGCTGACTGATCTTCGTATACCGCTCCGGTACCGCCGGGCCACCACCCGTCCACGGTCCTTTCGGCAACCTCCAAGCAGCCTCTCCTGCAGACAGTCACCGCCGTCTGCTGACCTTGCTGTCTCAGCCCGGGGCACACACCCGGACCAACTTCAGGCTTTCAACCGTCACTTTTTCTTCCACCTTACTCCTCTCTCTTGCTCCTTTTCCACTTCACTTCTACTTCACTCACTGCTCTCTCCTTCACTTCCCTAACTGTTCTGCTTGATTTTCCCGCCTCCAGGGCTGTGAACTCCTCGGTGGGCGGAGCCAACCACCTGGCCCACCCCCTGGTGTGGACATCAGCCCCTGGAGAAAGGCAACAAGGATTTTTGTGTAGCTTTGGTGTACCTATCTGGGGTGTAGGGTGTGGTGGTGTTCTGACCTGTGACCCCGGCTTGCCCAGGGCGTCACATTCCCCCTTAGCAAAATGCAGACCGTCCGCGGGCTGCCCGTCCAACACCGGTTTTATTTTCTGAAAAGATATAAAATCATGACATACAAATAAAATAACTTCATCCCACATCGGGAGGTTCATTTCTTAAACGTTACGTAACATTAAAACGGTTGCTGCTGCCGCTCTCTCCCACCCAAGTAACCTGGCCCTGATGCTGCCCCTAAAACCCAGGCAGCACCCCTTGACCCCAGTCCTGAACCAAGTCACCCGAGCGGGATCTGTCCTTCCCCTCCAGAGGGTAGCCACCGGTTCCTGTGGTGGCTGGGCCCCAGCCTGCTTCACTGCGGGCCCTCCCTCCAACCTGCCTCTCCGGAGGCGGTAACGGTAGCTGCAAAAACATTTTTATTTACAAGCCACTAACGTTTGTGGTTGCCCTGCAAGTTCTCGGGCTTGTCCATAGGAGTTTCTATGCAGCTAGATGGTCCCCACGGGGACAACGGTGCCGGCAACGACTGGTTTCAATCACATGGCTAATCAGGTCAATCTTCGGTTATTATTCTCATTTTCACAACTTTTCAAACTTTTAAACACACATACTTTCTTCCCCCCCCTCTTTTTTTTTAAAGAACGGTTTCCCTGTACCTAAGTGGGGGCCTACCTAGGTTGGGACGGGTGGACCTCCGGGGTCCGGTGTCAGTGGGGCTAGGCAGTGGGGCAGAGGGAACAATCAGTTCCTCCTCCCTGCTATCGTGTGGGGCAAGCGGAGGCATAGGGGAGCTGGGCGCCGGTTCATCCCTGGGCACTGGCACTGGTTCTGGCTCACGGTTGACCGCCTCCATCACTTCTTCATCCACAGGTTGTGGGAACAGTATCACTGGAAGAATCACCGCGCTGTTCTGTGTGGGCCAGTCTGCTGGGAAGTCACCCATCACAGTGTGGATCACCTCTTTTGCCTTCTCTGCTGGTGGAGGAACCGGTACTTCAGCCGTTGCCCTCAATGCTGGTGGGCACCTCTTCAGATGGTCCCGGGAAACCGTGGCCAACGTGCCCCCTTGGTCACGACTGATCTGGTAGGCCTTCCCATCTTCCCATCCTGTGGGCTGTATGACGTATGGGGTTTGTTCCCATTGATCATCCAGCTTGTGGGTCTTCCTCTTCCGCTTTAACACCACATCTCCAGGCTGGAAAGGGCCTGCAGACGCCTTCTGATTGAAGCGCCGCTCCTGTTGTTCTCGACTATGACTTAAATTCTTCTCCACATACTCCTGAATCTGTCGGTACTGCGCCCTCCACCGGGTGTCCCATTCAGCCGTCGAGGGGAGTGTCTCTGGGGCTTCCAGTCCCATTTCCAGGTCCACCGGCAGTCGGCCGGGCCGAGCCCTCATCAGATGTGCTAGGGTGCACTTCGTTGAGCTAGACGGGATATTGTTGTACATATCGACCAAGTCAGGTAGCTTCTCCGGCCACAGGTTCCGCTCTTCTAGCGGCAACGTCTTGAGAAGGCCAAGGACCAAATGGTTCATCTTCTCACACATACCGTTGGTCTGGGCATGGTAAGGCGTGGTCCGGATCTTCTTGCAGCCATACAGCTGACAGAACTCATGGAACACCTCCGCTTCAAAGGCTGGGCCTTGGTCAGTAAGCACCTTCTCAGGGTATCCATGGGGTCGACAGAAGTAAGCTTGGAACGCTCTAGCGGCGGTACGGCCGGTTAGGTCTTTGACCGGGACAACCACCATGAACCGGGAGTAATGATCTACTATGGTCAGAGCGTAAGTGTACCCACTTCGGCTGGGGGTGAGCTTTACATGGTCCAAGGTGACCAGCTCCAGCGGTTGATGTGTAATGATCGGGCGTAGGGGCGCCTTCTGGCTAGCTTCGTCCTTCCTCCTCAGCGTACAAGGACCGCACTCTCGACACCAGGCCTCCAGAGACTCCCGCATCCCACTCCAATAAAACCGCTCCCTCAACAGCATCTCCAGCTTCTTCCATCCGAAGTGTCCGGCACCATCATGGTATGCCTGCAGAACAGTGGGTACATCAGCTTGGGGAATAACCAACTGGCGGATTTTCTCATGAGTCTTCGGGTTGATCAGCTCACGGTACAACTTCCCTTGATGTAGATACAGCCGGGTCCGTTCCTTCCACAAGCGTTGGGCTTCAGCTGGGGCGGCAGGGTCAATCCCAGCAGCGCCTTGCTCCACCAGGGT
This sequence comes from Anomaloglossus baeobatrachus, assembly GCF_048569485.1. Lineage (NCBI taxonomy): Eukaryota > Metazoa > Chordata > Amphibia > Anura > Aromobatidae > Anomaloglossus > Anomaloglossus baeobatrachus. The sequence continues at coordinate 187,014,654 of NC_134355.1, read as the reverse complement.
CTTGACTAGGCGGACAGCGGGTGCCTGATTTTGAGCTTCCTGCCACTCCTGACTGGGCAGCGGATCCAGGTTCACCCGTTGTTGGTGGACATGTACCTTCTCAGTTGGTGGCTGGTGAAATGTAGGCAACTCGATCTCTTCGAGGTCGTCATCCTCGCACCCTCCTTCTGACAAGTGGGGCATCCGAGAGAGTGCATCAGCATTAATGTTGACACGACCGGCCCTGTATTTGATTGTGAAGTCATAGTTGGCTAGCCTGGCCACCCACCGCTGCTCCAACGCGCCCAACTTGGCCGTGTCCAGGTGAGTCAACGGATTGTTATCCGTGAAAGAGGTGAATTTTGCTGCGGCCAAGTAGTGGCGGAACCGCTCGGTGATAGCCCATACCAGTGCCAGGAGCTCGAGCTTGAAGGAGCTGTAGTTCTCAGGGTTCCTTTCAGTCGGCCGGAGTTTTCGGCTAGCATAGGCAATCACTTTCTCCTTTCCGTCCTGGACCTGGGACAGGACTGCCCCCAAACCCACATTGCTGGCGTCTGTGTAGAGCAGGGGTGGGGAACCTCTGGCCTGCGGGCCGTATACGGCCCGTGACAACTTTTTATGCGGCCCCCAGGCACATTCCCAGGGACCGCTGTGCTCTGGCAGCAGCCGCGCTTTTCCCGGCTGCCGGCCTTTTAAATCTCACTGCCTGATGCCTTGAGGGTAGATGCTAGAATGTACGGGCTCTATCCAGATCCTGACTTCCAGGACCTGACTGCAGCCCATACATTCTAGGCTTAACCCCGGCCTGTGCTAGTGTGCTCTGGTGGGCGGGGTAAACAGCACGCTGCGATATGTCACAGAAGAGCTGCAGCAGATTTACCAGCCTCCCGGACCTGCTGTGTGTGTGACTCCTCCTCCCCCTCACTGTGAGTACGCAACCCATCGCTGCCGCCCCCCCCCCCCCCCGCTAAGTGCTGTGTACTCCCTCGTGCTGTGTGTACCCCTCAATGCTGTGTACCCCCCAGTACTGTGTACCCCCTCGTGCTGTGTGTACCTCCCAGTGCTGTGTATCCCCTAATGCTGTGTGTATCCCCTAATGCTGTGTGTATCCCCTAATGCTGTGTGTACCCCCCAGTGTTGTGTACCCCTCCAGTGCTGTGTGTACCCCCTAATGCTGTGTGTACCCCCTAATGCTGTGTGTACCCCCTAATGCTGTGTGTACCCCCTAATGTTGAGTACACCCCTAGTACAGTGTGTACCCCCTAGTACTGTGTGAGCTCCACTAGTGCTGTCTGTACCCCTTGGGTGATGTCTATGCCCCCCCAGTGCTGTCCGCACCACCTAATGCTGTCCATGCCGCCACCAGTGCTGTCCATGCCACGGTCAGTGCTGTCTGTGCCCCCTTATGCTGTCCGTGCTCCCCAGTGCTGTGTGCCACCCCTCAGTACTATGTACCCCCCAGTGCTCTGAACTTGCTACTGCTGTCTGTGCCCTCCTGTTGATGTCTATGCTCCCCCAGACTTCTCTGTGTCTCCCTAGTGATGCCACCTAGTGCAGTCCGTGTTGCCTCCTAGTGCAGTCCGTGCTGCCTCCTAGTGCAGTCCGTGCTGCCTCCTAGTGCAGTCCGTGCTGCCACCTAGTGCAGTCCGTGCTGCCACCTAGTACAGTCCGTGCTGCCACCTAGTACAGTCCGTTCTGCCACCTAGTGCAGTCCGTGCTGCCACCTAGTGCAGTCCGTGCTGTCACCTAGTGCAGTCCGTGCTGCCACCTAGTGCAGTCCGTGCTGCCACCTAGTGCTGTCTGTGCCACAGCCAAGGCTGTCCATGCCCCCCTACTGATATATATGCCCCAGCCCCTCCTGTGATGTGTACTCCCAGTGTCTCCTGTAATTTATGCACCCCAGCCCCTCCTGTGATCTATATGCCCCCAGCATCTCCAGACCGAGACAAACCTAGAAAAAACAGCTGTGAGAAACAAGATGATCAATATCACCGAACATCACAGTCACACCAAACAGAAGCAGCTCCTGCCTCCACAGTAGGGGTGAGTTAATTAATCGTTTGACCAAATATAGCTGGGTTATTTTTCAAGTTGATAATGTTGTGCGGCCCCCAAAGGTTAGTAGGAAATTCCAAATGGCCCCCGGCAGTAAAAAGGTTCCCCACCCCTGGTGTAGAGGATGAATGGGCAGCCGTAGTCAGGGTACGCTAGGACCTCTTCTCCAGTCAAGGCCGCTTTCAGCTGGCGGAAGGATTCCTCATGCCTGTCTTCCCACACCAGTGGGGCTCCGATGGGTCTACCACCTTTGATCTGTCCCACGAGGAGGTCTTGCATGGGGGCAGCCATCTTCGTGTACCCCTTGATGAAGTGCCGGTAGTACCCCACCAGACCCAAAAACTGCCTTACTTCCTTCACGGTGGTTGGTCTTGGCCAGTCCTGGATGGCAGTGATCTTCTCAGGGTCGGGGGCAACACCTTCCGCACTCACCACATGCCCCAGGTACTGCACTCTGGGTTTCAGCAGGTGACACTTAGAGGGCTTCAACTTCATCCCGTATTTGGCAAGGGACGCGAACACCTCGGCTAGGTGCTCCAGATGGGCTTCATACGTCTGAGAGTACACGATCACATCATCCAGGTATAATAGGACGGTCTCGAAGTTTAGGTGTCCCAGACAGCACTCCATCAGCCGTTGGAAGGTTCCAGGGGCATTACACAGCCCAAACGGCATACTATTGAATTCACAGAGCCCCATTGGGGTGGTGAAGGCGGTTTTCTCCCGGTCCTCCGGGGCCACTGCCACTTGCCAGTACCCACTGGTGAGGTCAAGGGTAGAGAAGTAATTTGCGGTTCTCAGTGCGGCCAAAGACTCTTCAATACGGGGCAGTGGGTAGGCATCTTTATGCGTTATCTGATTAATCTTCCGGTAGTCCACACACATCCGCATGGTGCCATCCTTCTTCTTGACCAGTACCAACGGAGCGGCCCAGTGACTGCAGCTGTCCCGAATAACCCCTGCCTCTTTCATGTTCCTCAACATATCTTTGGCACACTGGTAATGCGCAGGGGAAATAGGCCTGTACCTCTCTTTGATAGGGGGTGCTCACCGGTGGGGATGTGGTGTTGGACCCCTTTGATCTGCCCAAAGTCTAGTGGATGTTTGCTGAAAACTTGCTCATACTCCCGCACCACCCTGTATACCCCTGCTTTGTGATGTGTAGGGGTATCGTCAGTGCCCACGTGTAGCTGTTGGTGCCACTCCTTTAACTCCCCTTGGGGCGGGGGAGTGCTGGTAGTAGGTGGGGAAACTGGGGGAGTTGCCTCGTGGATGGTGTGGGGATCCAGGGTGAGCAGCTTGGCAAGGGTGGCATACCGGGGAAGCCTGACTTCTTCCTCCCCACAGTTCAGTACCCTCACGGGCACTCTCCCCTTCTTTACGTCTACCACCCCTCGGGCGGCCATTACAGTGGGCCAGTGCTCGGAGGGCATGGGCTCCATCATGGCAGGGTAGTCACGCCCCTGAGGCCCTACTGCTGCTCTACACCAAATCATCATCTCACTCCTAGGGGGCACAATCAATGGAGCAACATCCATCACTCTCACTTCACCAATCTCTCCTCCTGTTGAGTTTACATGCTGGCGGTACATCAAGGCTCGGATCTCACGCTGCACAGCTCTCTGTTGGCTCCCCGCCGCCGTGGCGGCCAGCTGTTGCAGTAGGGCCAACACATCACCCATACAGTGCTCCATCACATTGGTTCCTAGCACTATCTTCGGGTTATGATCACTGGGTTCATTCATGACCACAATCATACCCTGGTGTTGCAGTTCAGCTCGCCCCACTGTCATAGCCACCTGTTTATACCCCACTTGGGTCAATGGGAGTCCATTAGCAGCAATCAGTGTTATACTAGTATCTGTGGGTGCCAGCTCGTCTATCCCCCAATACCGCTGGTACAATGTGTATGGTATGGTGGTTACCTGTGATCCAGTGTCCAAGAGAGCCATCACCGGTATGCCGTCCACAGCCACGGGGATGATGGGCCGGGCCCCGATATACCGGTCCCGCCAGTCTGGGGGGCCACGGGGTTCTACTCCTGAGGATTGGCCCGAGGCCCCAGGGGTTGTTCGTTTAACGGGCACTGTCGGAAGTAATGGCCAGGCTTACTGCACTTGTAACAGGTTGGAGGTCCGTTCCGCGAGTTGTTAGCATTTCTCCGCTGCATCCAGGGAACATCCTCAGGGCTGTAGGCAAGCTGTATCTTTGCTGGAGGCTGGGATCTGGTCAAAGGTTGGAGTGCAGCGAGGATCTTGGCGAGATCTCCGTCCATGCGGCGGACCTGGGCTGCCAGTTCTTCCATCGTGCTGCTTGGGGCTGTAGGTATTGTAGAGGTTGGTAGGGCAGGGGCCACCACGACAGGCGCCGTCTCAATGGGCCACGGGGCTGGCTCCAAGATGTCTGAAGCTGGGGGTTGCAGTGCTTTAATGGCCCGTTCCTTTAACACAGCAAAGTCCACATCAGGGTGTTCTAGGGCCCACAGCCGGAGTTGTTTGCGATCCTCAGGGGACCTCATCCCCTGCACAAATTGCTCTACTAACAACTTGTTGCTGTTCGCCTCATTGATAGTGTCCACCCGCTTTAGTGTGCGGAGGGCGGTTTGCAGACGTAAAGCATAGTCCCGAATGCTATCCACAGACCGTTGCCGGCACTGGTAAAACTGCATCCTCAGCTCAGCTTCGGTACGGGTCTCAAAGGCAGTCTGTAGCTTCTCAAAGATGGTGGCTACAGAGAACTGGTCCCCCTCAGCCCAGGTCTCTGCCTTCTGCTCAGCCGCGCCGGTTAGCTGGCCCAGCACTACCGCTGCACGTTGTTTATCAGTCAGGGGGTACAATTCCAGAAGCGGATTAAGCTTTTTCCGGAAGACCTGTAAAGCATCAGGTTTCCCGTCATACTGCGGTAGCCAGGTAGCTCCAGGCACATAGGGCAAGGAGAACGGCATCACCTGAGCGAGAGCGGGGACCGCGGCACCTCCCGCCAACACGGCCGGGACCTGGGCAGGCCCATTCCCATCCACGGGTGCCACTGCGGCTGCGACCACCGCTCCTCCAGTGGCTCCGTCGGGCGCAGACATCTTGTTTCCGTCCCCCTTAGCCTCTTTCCGGCCCCTCCTCTATCGGGGCGGGGTTTTGGCCTTCGCGCCTCCGCTACTCGAGAAGACGCTCGAGCGGGAACTCTTCGCGCCAAAGATGGCGGCTTCTGAAATTTTCTGGCCGGACACCTCCGGCGGTAAGAAGGCGCACCTCTACCAGACGGCAGAGCGGTAAGATCCTGTTCATGACGCCAAGTTGTCGCGGGCGGAGGAGGGGACGTCACGCTCTCCCACTGCTCGGGTCCGGCTGCCGCTGCTGCTGCGGCCTGCTGCTGCTCGGTGGCTCGAGCGATGGGCCGGATCTCGGGGACTCGAGCGGCGCTCCTCGCCTGTGAGTGAAAAGGGGATTGGTTTTTGGGATTGTTTATTGTCCGTGACGCCACCCACGGTTGTGGTGATTGTGTGGACACCACCGCTGCTCTGTATGGGGATCCCGGGAGCGATGACAGGGAGCAGCAAAGTTGTTGGTTCTCCCCTCCGTGGGTAGGGGGTAGTTGTCCCGGGGCGCAGTGATGCGGTGGGTGATGAGGGATGGCAGGGCCGGTGCAGGGCTTGGTGGGGTGCAGGGACGCGGGGGCAGCGCTGTGCCTCACGGCACTGTGGTACTCACTCAGCCTGAGACGGGGACACAGTTCTCGGTAAAACACAAGGCTGGAAAGACGGTTCCCACGGACAGCTGCAGTTGCTTTTCCCCAGTAATTGACGGTGACGGTCCCTTTTCCTGCACCTAAGATGATGATGGTAGCGATGGGTTCCCACCGGTAACCCGCTCCCCGACTTGGATATGGGCCGGAGGAGCCCTACTTTGCCCGCAGGCGCTGGCCCTGAGAAACTGGTGCCTTGGTGGTGTCTCTCTCTAACGGTTGGACTGTTGCCTTCAATCGGGACTTGGTTGTTGGGAGACCCAGAGGTCCCCTTAACTGACGGATTTGCCAAATTCACGGCGACTCCTAGCCTTGCCGGGATCCGAAAGGCCCCTGCCAATGGTGCTGACTGCTCTTCGTATACCACCCGTCCACGATCCTTTCGGCAACCTCCAAGCAGCCTCTCCTGCAGACATTCACCACCGTCTGCTGACCTTGCTGTCTCAGCCCGGGGCACACACCCGGACCAACTTCAGGCTTTCAACTGTCACTTTTTCTTCCACCTTACTCCTCTCTCTTGCTCCTTTTCCACTTCACTTCTACTTCACTCACTGCTCTTTCTTTCACTTCCCTAACTGTTCTGCCTGGTTTTCCCGCCTCCAGGGCTGTGAACTCCTCGGTGGGCGGAGCCAACCACCTGGCCCACCCCCTGGTGTGGACATCAGCCCCTGGAGAAAGGCAACAAGGATTTTTGTGTAGCTTTGGTGTACCTATCTGGGGTGTAGGGTGTGGTGGTGTTCTGACCTGTGACCCCTGGCTTACCCAGGGCGTCACATAATTGCCTAGTCTAATGGACTGTGTTGCCAATGAGTTTCCATTGGATTGATAGGCCAGGTACTGTCTTTTGCTTTTGTTTAGCCATGTTGTGTGCGCAGTCACTAGGATTATGTGAATTAATATAGAATCAGTTTCCCACTTCTCTGTGTTGGTGTAGTGGTAGGCACTTTGCTTTGGCTGCAAGAGATTGTGGGTTGGACTCTGAGGCAAGGCCCATAGACTTTGTGTGGCTGCATGTAATTGCCTAGTCTAATGGACTGTGTTGCCTATGAGTTTCCAATGGATTGACAGGCCAGGTACTGTCTTGTGCTTTTGTTTGGCCATGTGGTGTGCACAGTCACTAGGATTATGTGAATTAATGTAGAATCAGTTTCCCACTTCACTGTGTTGGTGTAGTGGTAGGCTCTTTGCTTGGGCTGCAAGAGGTTGTGGGTTGTGGACTAGGCAATTACAAAAAGCAATAGATTGTACCTGGCTTATCAATCCAATGGAAACTCATAGGTAACACAGTCCATTGGACTTGGCAATTACATGCAACCATACAAAGTTCATGGGCCTTGCTTCAGAGTCAAACCCACAACCTCTCACAGCCCAAGCAAAGAGCCTATCACTACACCAACACAGAGAAGTGAGAAACTGACTCTACATTAATTCACATAATCCTTGTGACTAGAGATGAGCGAACCGGTCCCGGTTCGGCTCGAGTTTGGTTTGCCGAACGGAGGTCTCGTTTGAGTTCGGTTCGTCGAACCGAACTCGAACCGCATAGGAAACAATGGCAGGCAATCACAAACACAGAAAAACACCTAGAAAACACCCTCAAAGGTGTCCAAAAGGTGACAAACAACTCACAACACAACACAAACACATGGGAAAGTGACAAGGACATATACTCATGCGAAAACAAAAGAGCTGGACAAGGAAAAAGAGGAGGACACACAGATATATGAGTATATGCAAGGAAACATCGATGCCATTACTGTGCAACTTGAGCCCTGCTCATTTTAGGTTTCCAATCTGGATAAATTGCCTGAGCTTGCCACGTACGCCTTGGGGATCTTGTCGTGTCCTACAGCCAGCGTTCTCTCGGAACCTGTCTTCAGTGCTGCTGGGGGTCTGCTGGCAGATAAGCACACGTGTCTGTCCACTGACAATGTGGACATGGCTCTCAGAGGACTTTTCTTCCCCTGGGTCAGCCAGGGGAGGCGAAAGGCACGCGTATTTTTGAGAGTGCTTCATGCAAAGCATCTTTTTCTTTTTCAAAAGGGGGTCAACTGATGCCAGTCAAGTGGGGTGTGTGTGGCCCAATTAGTGGCAACGAGGGAGACTGTGGTTGTAGTCCCCTCGCTGTGTTTTACATGATTTTCAAAGGGCATGACATGCCTAAGAGGTTGAATTTCATCATCTGCAACTTGTTGGCAACAGAAAGGCTGCCTTTACACCCTTTTGAGACCGAGGATTTTCGAGACCTTATGCCCATTGCAGTGCCCCAAGAGCCAATGGCCAGTCGTCACTCCTTCTCCAAGAAACGCGTGCCCGCGCTACCACAGCAGGTCGCACACAACCTCACCGATTCCTTGAGAAACTCTGTGTGTGACAGGGTGCATTTCACCACAGATACTTGGACCAGTAAGCATGGACAGGGGAGTTACATGTTGCTGACTGGGCACTGGGTAACTATGGTGAGAGATGGAGAAGGGTTTGCTGTACAAGTCTTGCCATCCCCACGACTTGTGTGTCAATCCTTCCTCTGTATGTACAAGTTCCTCCACTGCTTCTGCCTCCTCAACCTCGTGTGGGTCCTTTACCTCGGCCCAAACCCTGTGTGGTCAGGCCACCCTTCCTTGTAACTGCGCCCAAGGAAGCCCACACACCTCCTTACTATGCTGGCAGCACAGCTCAACAGCATGATGCAGTCGACTCTTTACTTAGAAATGTCTGGGAAATGTGAGTCACACCGCTGAGGAGTTGTGGACGGTAAGCTCTGGAGAGTGAGACCGAGTTTCATCAATGGTTGTCTCCACTCAACCAGCAGCCAGGGAAGGTCGGGTGCGACAATGATGCAAACCAGTCTGCGACCCTTCTTCAGGGCAATGTGACACACGTGCCTTGTATGGCTCACGTGTTGAACCTGGTTGTCCAGCAATTTTTAAAACACTATCCCGGCCTACATGGCCTTCTGCAGAGGGCACGGTGTAACGCCTGCCTGGATCGACACACTCAGATGGGCTGTAAATGATAGGCTAGAGGCAAGCCACTCACCAAGCTGGACACCCAGAACCCTGAAACCCTTTAACCCCTATACAGTGATTTGGAATTACACAGGGCCCAAGTTGATCAATACCTGAAGAAGGCTGCAGTTCAAGAGAATAGTAGTCATGCAGGGTCAAAAACATTATTTGAGGAAGAGGAACAGAATGGGATGGCCAGGACTTAATCAGAAAACAAGCAGAGGTGAAATGCGGATCGGCCAACGAGGTACATAAACAGCAAGCAGGAAAAGTAGTCACAGGTAACAAGCACACAAAATCATAAAACTGAACTGGGGGTAACAGTAACAAGAGGTTCATAGCTTTGTCTGGCAGTGGTCTGCAGACAGGAGGGGCCTAAAAAAGGGTGTGGTGTCTTCCCATTGGTTGTAGCTGAATGATGGTACTTCATCTGTGAGATACCCACCACCTACATTCAGCCTGTGGTTCTGTATCTGTCAAGGTAACGCAACCCAGTGGGTGACCATAACCTGTGTCCACCTGCGCCGCTGGCATCGACTCCTTTCCCATCATCAGCACTATGCACGAAAGGAACACGTTGTCACCTGGCGACCGGAGTACAAATTGATTGAGTGGACTACGTTGGTGACTTAACAGCCGTGTGCGGCAATGATGCAAACCTGTCTGCGGCCCTTCGTCAGGGCAATGTGACACACGTGCCTTGTATGGCTCACGTGTTGAATCTTATTCTCCAGCAATTTTTAAAATACCATCCCGGCCTACATGGCCTTGTGCAGCGGGCACGCTGCTAGGTGCTCACTTTCATCCTTCGCACCCAGCAGCTCAACACCTTTCATCGCTCCTGAAGTCTTAGGGTCTGGCGGTTAAACGCCGGAAATGCGATGTTCCGACACGCAGGAATTGGAATCTGCACATGTTGCAGCGTCTGTGGCAGCACCGCAGTGCCCTGCTGAAATACGGTATGACGTATACCCTGGGCTAACTTGATCCAGAGGTGGTGCAGATCACGCTGCTGGAGTGGTGTCAGATCAAGGACCTATGCACCCTTCTACACAGTTTACAAATGTCGATGAAGATGTTTAGTACTGGCGATGCCATTCTCAGCGTGACAATTCTGGTCATCTACAAGATGGAGCACACTGTAAGCATTATTCGGAGTCAGGTGTTGGTCCAAGAGGAAGGGGAGGAAGTACAGGAGGAGTCATATGCAGAAGGGATAATAAGATCTACAAGAAGGTCTAGACGGTGAGCGGCACCTAGGCGGAATTCAAGGGACGGTGGGGGAGAGGGATTAACAAGGGCGCATAGTATCAGCAAAAATTGTTGAGGAAGGTGCAGGAGCCCATGAAGAAATGGAGGACGAACTGGCGATGGGCATGGAAGACTCAGCAGATGAGTGAGAGCTTGCTCACATTTTGGTTGTGCGAGGTTGGGGGGAGAGGGCAGAGGAAGGAGGCACGATTCTCACCTCTCTGCCACCAACACACCAAGGACTTGGTCCTCCTGGATGCACAAGACACATGAGCGCCTTCTTGCTGCACTACCTACAACATGACCCTCGGATTGTACGAATTTGAAGTAATGCTAACTACTGGGTTGCCACACTGTTAGATCCCTGGTACAAGACAAAATTTGGCGAAATAATTCCTGCCATAGAAAGGGACGCACGTATACAGGAGTATCTGCAGAAGGTGGTACGGATTCTTAGATCTGCTTTTCCAGTAAACACCAGTGCTGCACAGAGTGAATCTCTACGCTTTGTCATGGATAGGAGGAAATGGTCTTTTACTTGTCCACATCTGAGGGACCGAGGGCTGGCTGCTGTGCTGAGATGGCATTGAGTATGGTGTCCCTGCAGAGTTGCACTTTTGGTCATATACCAAATGAGTTGAAAAAGGACAGATGCTGGTGGAAAGGGGAACAGTTGTGTTGGAAAGGGGAAAAAAGTTTTTGTCCGTGGGTTTGGTGGTTAAGCAAAAGTAACATTTGATGAAGAAACACCATCTGTTACGGTGGGACTGGCAGATTTGGATAAGGTGGTATATACTATATTACCGCTATATAACGAAAATTAATAATAAAAGAGAGAGAAAGGTATATATCCCCATCAGCAGTCAATGTCCACCGTGCTCCCAGATGGAAAAGGAGAGGTTGGCAACTGGAAGGTTAGGTGGAGGATACAGATCTGTGTGGCTATGAAACTAATAGTTGCCTGAACCGAGTTAGACGCCACTCGGATCTGGAGACTGGGAGCCCTGTTAGCGTCACAGGGTCCACACGCCCACCCAGCCCAGGAACTCCCTGTTAACATCACAGGGGCCATTCAGAACGCTGACCGTGTGCATTGGGGCCACACCTGTGGACAGCAGGCGCATCAGCAGCAGCAGGCCTGTTAATGCCACTGGGCTGCACAAGCAGGACTTGTAGTACAGGAGCTGGTTTTAACCGTTCTGCGTTACCAACTGTGGTGGCGGCCTGCATCGACGCCCTATCCCTGCCTACCTCTGGCCTAAAGCTGCAATGGGTTCAACACATGGAGGTGTGCTCTTTCGGAGCATAATAGAAGACTGCGCACCTCCTTGTTGGCTCAAGCCCGTTTTACAACTTGGGTTCGCCCCAAACCAGGGTGGACCACAATGTACCTCCTGGAGACAAAAGCAGAGTGACACGTCATGAGTGGCATAACTAGCGTCCTATTTGGAACCGCAACTTCAATAATGACCTGATGGCTGCCACGACACAAACACCTCACCAGTGATCGTCTGACCATCAATAATGAGGTGACAAGTCATAGGGGCGGGCCTCTGCAAGCCATTTGGGAGTGGCCTGGCCACATCGTCAGGACACCTGATGCCCTGTGGTCTATATGGGCCCCCCCACATCAGGGGCAGGGCCAAAGAGTTCATTACCGGACCTAGTCTCTGATGCAGTAAGTGCCTGAGCATGCTCAGTAGCATGAAATACAGTCTCTGAAAAAAGACTATCAGCTTTAGCATGGTGTCTAGGCACAAAACAGGACTTAGACCCGGCACGGAATGCAAGTACCCGTGCAAAGAGGCTTTTCGCACTAAGTGTGGGAGCATGCGCTGTATCCCGAAATGAAGACTTAGCCTCAGGAATGGCACAGTCAGGCTGAGCATACTCACTAGGCGAAACACTGTAGTTAGGCTGCGGCTGGGGTAAATCGGCACACGCATCCGCACTAGCTGCCTCTCCACACTTAGACGTGAAGGAGAAATTGCTCTTCGGGTGTGGACTTGGAGATGCTGTCTATGAACAGAAGGAAAAGCTAAAGGAAGCCTCACTTTCTATCCGTCCGAATGATCAAATGCAGCAATGAATTCCCTGAGTTTGCTATAAAATTAGCGTAGCAAAATGTGCATGAGGGTGTCATGCAGAGGTGCTGCAAATAGATTTGCACCAGTGGGACACAAATGGAAGTCCAACAGTCACTTCTTGTACGCCACTAAATGGCAGCATTTTTTGCTATCATTATAGCTTATTAAAAACAGAGCAGGAGGGTGTCCTGCACAGGTGCTAGAAATAGCTTGGCACCAGTGGGACAATAATGGAAGTCCAACAGCCACTTTTAGGATGCCACTAAGTTCACTCAGTGTTTGCTAGTATAATGGCTTAGTAACAATGAGTTTGAGTGTGCAATGCAGGTAGACGTGCTGCAAATATCTTTGCACTAGTGGGACAATACAGAAGTCCAACAGCCACTTTTAGGATGCTACTAAGTTCACTCAGTGTTTGCTAGTATAATGGCTTAGTAACAATGAGTTTGAGTGTGCAATGCAGGCAGACGTGCTGCAAATATCTTTGCACTAGTGGGACAATACAGAAGTCCAACAGCCACTTTTAGGATGCCACTATGTTCACTCAGTGTTTGCTAGTATAATGGCTTAGTAACAATGAGTTTGAGTGTGCAATGCAGGCAGACGTGCTGCAAATATCTTTGCACTAGTGGGACAATACAGAAGTCCAACAGTCACTTTTAGGATGCCACTAAGTTCACTCAGTGTTTGCTAGTATAATGGCTTAGTAACAATGAGTTTGAGTGTGCAATGCAGGCAGACGTGCTGCAAATATCTTTGCACTAGTGGGACAATACAGAAGTCCAACAGCCACGTTTAGGATGCCACTAAGTTCACTCAGTGTTTGCTAGTATAATGGCTTAGTAACAATGAGTTTGAGTGTGCAATGCAGGCAGACGTGCTGCAAATATCTTTGCACTAGTGGGACAAAACAGAAGTCCAACAGCCACGTTTAGGATGCCACTAAGTTCACTCAGTGTTTGCTAGTATAATGGCTTAGTAACAATGAGCTTGAGTGTGCAAAGGGCAGGAGGGTACAGTGGCAGGGTTGTGGGTCTGGGTAGAGGAAAGGAAGCCTGCCTTTCTATCCCTCCTAATGGGGAAATGCTGCGAGGAAATCCCTGACCTTAGCTACACAGACGCTGTCATCTTGTTTTGCTGTTAAACTCTATTTGAAACTCTGTCACCTATGGCTCTGACCCTGCCGGTATGAGCCCTTAAAAGGACTGATAGAAACTTCTATCCCTATTCTGTACAGCGCTGTGTATAGAGCGTACACAGCAGTATCGGAGATAGGAGCTGCGCCAGCGGTGTCTGACACCAAGGACGCAGAAGGCAGATAATGGCGTGCTGGAGGAAAATGTCCGTTTTTATAATGCAGGGACATGTGACATGGACATCTGTCACGCTCCCCAGTTCCTCTGCCATGCTCCCCGGCTCCCCTGCCTTGCTCACCGGCTCCCCTGCCACGCTTCCCCGCTCTCAGGTTACGCTCCGCCACTCCCGTGCCAGGCTTCCCGGTCCCCCGCTCCACAGCCTTCATGCCCCATCACCTGCGGTCCCCAGGCAGCCCGGTCCCCGCTCCCGGCGCCCATCGGTAACGCTGAGCCAGCCCGGCACTCCTGCCTCCTGTGCACCGCTCCCTGCTCTGGCTTCTGGCACCCGGGCCTCGCGCATGCGCATTAGGGCGCGCGCGCGGTCATTGACCCTCTCTTAAAGGGCCAGTGTCCTCTAACAGGATATTGAAGAATCAGGTACAGGGTATATAGGGGGATCCTTTCCAAGTGGGCAGGGCCTGTTCTTCGTGTTTGCTAAGCTAGGAGTCAGGTCTCCTTGTGTCTTGTGCCATACTTACCTATCTGTCTTGTAGAGTCGCCCCTGTCTCGCCAACCGGTCCTGACGACTCCCGAACCCCGAACGGTGACTGCCTGCCATCCCGTCAGTCCCTACCATCTCCGATCCCTGGATCCGTGTGGTGACCCAGCTCCTTGCTCCGTTGGTTCCGGATTCTGCCTGATGTCATCTCGGCCTCCGAACCTGAGCTCCGTCACCCGGACTACCTTCAGAGACTCCGTGGTCCCAGGGACTTCTTCACTCCACTCCTCTGAACGGACTGTCCTGCTACCTGTAGTGCTCCGGCTACCTTGCCCTCGGTGAGGTGTTCAGCCCAGTGGATCCACCTCCTGGGCCTACCCGTCCTCTTGGTCCTAACAGTAAGAACATGCCATGGATCCCGCCGAAGCACTAGCGGCCCAGCTGGGCAACTTGCAGCAGGAACTCGGACGACAGCGCGAGACCCAGTCCCGCATGCTGGCCTTCATGTCCTCGGTGGATACCCGCCTGAACACGCTGCAAGCAACTGCCACGTCCCTGGCATCTCAGGCTTCAACAGCACAGGCCACGGCCACGGCCACAGTTCCCGTGGCGGCTACCTCGGAAGCTTCTAAACTCCGCTTGGCCTCTCCACCCCGCTATGCCGGAGATCCCAAGACCTGCAGAGGATTCTTAAATCAGTGCTCCCTCCACTTTAAGCTGCTTCCGCACCTGTTTGCCTCCGACCAAGCCAAGGTGGCGTTTGTGATGTCCCATCTGGAGGGTGAGGCACTGGCCTGGATGAGCCCCTTGTGGGAGAAGGAGGACCCTTTAACTGTGAACATCCAGGACTTCCTTCAGGCGTTTAGAACCACCTTTGACGAACCCGTACGTGCCGCCGCATCCGCCTCATCACTCCTCAGGCTACGTCAGGGGACCCTGACGGTGGGGCAGTATGCCATCCGCTTTCGCACCTTGGCCTCAGAATTGGGGTGGAACAATGAAGCCCTCACTGCCGCCTTCTGGGAAGGACTCTCCAGTCGTATTAAGGACGAGCTGGCAGGCCGCGATGTTCCTTCCACACTGGATGCCCTAATTGCATTAGCCACCCGCGTGGACCTCAGATTCCAGGAACGATCCAAAGAGGTGTCCCGCGAGAGACGCCCGATACGGCATTCCTCTCCTCCGCAGAAGCCCGTCGTACCTCAGTCGGCATCGTCTGGCGTCTCTGTCCACGAACCCATGCAGATTGACCGTCTGAGGCAGTCCGAACAACGCCGAGCAGAACGGCTCGCTAAGGGTCTCTGCTTCTACTGCGGAGAGGGCACACACCTGCTACGTTCCTGTCCAGAAAGACCTGGAAACTCCAAAGCCTAGGGTTGGTAGGAGAGGCCACCCTATGTGCTGGGACTCTCTCAGACCCGGTTACGTGGACCGTTCAAGTGACAACGGGAGAGACGCGGTTCACCTCGACTCCGGGGCAGCAGGCAATTTCATCCAGCAGGCCACGGTGGACAAGTACCAGGTGCCGGTTACTCCACTCGACAAACCCCTCGTGATTGCCTCTGTAGATGGGAGACCCCTCTCTCACACAATCTCGTGGATCACCAAGCAAGTAGGACTACGTATCGGTGCCCTGCACACCGAGAACATCACTCTCTACGTCCTCCCACACATGTCTCATCAAATCCTGCTGGGACTCCCCTGGTTACGGACACACGAACCGTCGGTCAGCTGGTGTACTGGTGAAATTACCCGATGGGGCTCCTCTTGCCACGAGAACTGCCTGAAATCCATACAGCCCATCCAACGACCTCCGGTTCCGGAGTCCCTACCAGGACTGCCTTCGGCCTACTGGTCCTACGCGGACGTCTTTGATAAAAAGGAGTCAGAGGTACTGCCGCCACATCGTCCTTACGACTGTGCCATCGACCTACTCCCGGGAACTACACCACCTCGAGGACGGATATATCCTTTGTCTCCTGCTGAAACAAGGGCCATGTCTGCCTACATCACTGAGAACCTGGCAAGGGGATTCATCCGGAGATCCTCCTCTCCTGCCGGAGCAGGCTTCTTCTTCGTTAAGAAGAAAGAGGGTGACCTACGCCCATGCATTGACTACCGGGGATTAAACCAAATCACTGTAAAAAATAAATACCCCCTGCCGCTCATCCCCGAATTGTTTGATCGGCTTAGAGGAGCTCGTGTGTTTACCAAGTTGGATCTTCGGGGTGCCTACAACCTGGTCCGCATCCGCTCTGGGGACGAATGGAAGACCGCATTCAATACTCGCGATGGGCACTACGAATACTGTGTGATGCCCTTCGGTCTGTGTAACGCACCAGCAGTCTTTCAGGAATTGGTGAACGACGTGTTCCGGGACCTTCTCTACGTCTGTGTGGTGGTGTATCTGGATGACATCCTGGTCTTCTCTCCGGACCTCCAGACCCACAGAGAGAACGTGCAGCTGGTACTACAAAGACTGAGAGAGAATCGTCTGTACGCCAAGTACGAGAAGTGTGTCTTCGAGCAGTCCTCTCTTCCCTTCCTGGGTTACATAATCTCCGATACCGGTCTGCAGATGGACCCAGAGAAGGTCTCTTCCATTCTCAACTGGCCCCCTCCTTCCGGACTGAAGGCAATCCAACGGTTTCTTGGATTTGCGAACTATTACCGTCAGTTCATCCCTCACTTCTCTGCCCTGACTGCGCCTCTCTCCGCCTTGACCAAGAAGGGGGCTAATCCAAAGGACTGGTCACCTGCGGCCGACGCCGCGTTTTGCTCCCTGAAACAGGCGTTTGCTTCCTCTCCTGTGCTCCACCGTCCTGAGTTAAACCGACAGTTCACCTTGGAGGTGGATGCCTCCTCCTCGGGAGCCGGAGCAGTGCTCATGCAGAAGTCCTCCTCTGGGAAGATGGTTACTTGCGGTTTCTACTCCAAGAGCTTCTCAGCGCCTGAACGCAACTACACCATCGGTGACCGAGAGCTATTAGCAGTCAAGCTGGCTCTGGAGGAGTGGCGCTACCTTCTGGAGGGAGCAGTGTACCCCGTGATCATTTACACGGACCACAAGAACCTGGAATACCTGCGGTCTGCTCAGCGACTGAACCCACGACAAGCCAGGTGGTCCTTGTTCTTTGCCAGGTTCGATTTTCAGCTCCATTTTCGGCCCGCGGATAAGAATGTACGAGCAGATGTCTTGTCCAGGTCATTCGTGCCCATGGAACAGGAGGAGGAGACATCCCAGCCCATCATCTGCCCAAGTAAAATCATTCCGGTGGCCCCTGTCACCTTGGCCCAGATACCGCCCGGGAAGACCTATGTCTCTGAGACTGACAGACAAAAAGTGTTGCATTGGGGTCATGCCTCGAGAATAGCCGGCCATGCTGGTCAGAAGAGAACATGGAGTACAATTGTACATCACTACTGGTGGCCATCCCTTCGCACGGACGTCGCGTCCTTTGTCTCAGCCTGCTCCTTTTGTGCCCGGAACAAGACGCCCAAACACCTGCCATATGGTCGCCTTCTGCCTTTGCCAATTCCCTCCGTTCCGTGGCAACACATTGCTATGGACTTTATTACAGACTTGCCCTTGTCCGCCGGACACACAGTCATATGGGTCGTGGTGGATCGGTTCTCCAAAATGGCTCATTTCGTCCCTATGGCTGGATTGCCCTCTGCCCAGGAACTCGCTGACGCCTACATACAGCACATCTTCCGATTGCATGGCTTTCCATCACACATTGTGTCCGACAGAGGAACTCAGTTTACCTCCCGCTTCTGGAGGGCCCTCTGCAAACATCTGGGAGTGGCTCTGGACTTTTCTTCAGCCTACCATCCTCAGTCGAACGGCCAAGTGGAACGAGTCAATCAGATCCTGACCTCCTTCTTGCGTCACTACGTTAATACCCATCACGACGACTGGTCCATGCTTCTTCCTTGGGCTGAATTCTCCCATAACCACCACGTCAGTGAGTCCTCCTCCAGCTCTCCCTTCCATGTCGTTTACGGACTTCAGCCTTCCATCCCATTACCTGTATCTTCTTCCTTGGATGTCCCTGCTGCTGATGCTGTAGTCCGTGACTTTACAACAATTTGGGACTCTGTCAAGACGTCCCTTGGACGTGCCTCCCTGCGGATGAAGAGACACGCAGACAAGAGGCGCCTGGATCCTCCGTGTTTCTCTCCAGGAGATCTGGTCTGACTTGCTTCCAAGTACGTCCGATTGAAGCTACCATCATACAAGCTGGGTCCTCGCAACATCGGGCCGTTTAAAGTCATCAGCAAGATCAATGAGGTCTCCTACAAGCTGCAGCTCCCGGCCACGATGAGGATACCCAACTCCTTCAACGTCTCCCTGCTCAAGCCAGTTGTCCTTGGTCCCTTCTCCGCTGTTGCCAGTTCTGCTCCTCCTCCTATTGCTGATGATGACATCTATGCGGTAAGGGATATCGTGGCCATGAAGACCGTGCGGGGCCGACAGTTCTTCCTGGTGGACTGGGCTGGGTATGGTCCTGAGGATAGGTCCTGGGAACCCCGGGACAATGTGGGTACTCCTCTGATACGTGCCTTCCTGTCCCGGTTGCGGGGAGGGGGGGCGTGGGGGAGGGGGGTACTGTCACGCTCCCCGGTTCCTCTGCCATGCTCCCCGGCTCCCCTGCCTTGCTCACCGGCTCCCCTGCCATGCTTACCCGCTCTCAGGTTACGCTCTGCCGCTCCCGTGCCAGGCTTCCCGGTCCCCCGCTTCTCAGCCTTCATGCCCCATCATCTGCGGTCCCCAGGCAGCCCGGTCCCCGCTCCCGGCGCCCATCGGTAATGCTGAGCCAGCCCGGCACTCTTGCCTCCTGTGCACCGCTCCCTGCTCTGGCTTCTGGCACCCGGGCCTCGCGCATGCGCATTAGGGCGCGCGCGCGGTCATTGACCCTCTCTTAAAGGGCCAGTGTCCTCTAACAGGATATTGAAGAATCAGGTACAGGGTATATAGGGGGATCCTTTCCAAGTGGGCGGGGCCTGTTCTTCGTGTTTGCTAAGCTAGGAGTCAGGTCTCCTTGTGTCTTGTGCCATACTTACCTATCTGTCTTGTAGAGTCGCCCCTGTCTCGCCAACCGGTCCTGACGACTCCCGAACCCCGAACGGTGACTGCCTGCCATCCCGTCAGTCCCTACCATCTCCGATCCCTGGATCCGTATGGTGACCCAGCTCCTCGCTCCGTTGGTTCCGGATTCTGCCTGACGTCATCTCGGCCTCCGAACCTGAGCTCCGTCACCCGGACTACCTTCAGAGACTCCGTGGTCCCAGGGACTTCTTCACTCCACTCCCCTGAATGGACTGTCCTGCTACCTGTAGTGCTCCGGCTACCGGGCACCTTGCCCTCGGTGAGGTGTTCAGCCCAGTGGATCCACCTCCTGGGCCTACCCGTCCTCTTGGTCCTAACAACATCCTTTCACACATGCCGTTGCTTCTCTGGCTAAAAGGCCACTTAGCTGTGTGTTTGTCTGGGATTGGCTGACATGCTGGCCCGCGCCCCACTACACGCGCGCGCTTAGGGAAGGAAGACAAGGAAAAAAAAAAAAAATGGCGATCGCCATTATACATACAGCAGTGATCTGAATGCGCTGTTCCCGCACACTATACACTGAAATTTCATAATAGCGTGAGTCACAGAGTGACTTACACTATTACAGCAGAAAGCCAGCTATTAATTAGCTGGTCTTTTTGCTGCTAGAACCGTTCTCGAACGTATCTAGAACTATCGAGCTTTAGCAAAAAGCTCGAGTTCTAGTTCAATCTAGAACAGCCCCCAAAATCACTTTAGCCGCGAACTGGAGAACCTCGAACCTCGAACCGAGAACCGGGCTCAACTCTACTAGTGACTACGCAGACAACATGGCCAAACAAAAGCAAAAGACAGTACCTGGCCTATCAATCCAATGGAAACTCCTTGGCAACACAGTCCATTGGACTAGGCAATTACATGCAGCCATACAAAGTCCATGGGCCTTACCTCAGAGTCAAACCCACAACCTCTCGCAGCGCAAGCAAAGAGCCTACCACTACACAAACACAGAGAAGTGGGAAACTTCCTCTACATTAATTCACATAATCCTAGTGACTGCGCGCACAACATGGCCAAACAAAAGCAAAAGACATTACCTTGCCTATCAATCCAATGGAAACTCATAGGCAACACAGTCTATTGGACAAGGCAATTACATTCAGCCATACAAAGTCCATGGACCTTGCTTCAGAATCAAACCCACCACCTCTCATAGCCCAAGCAAAGAGCCTACCACTACACCAACAAAGAAAATTGGGAAACTGACCCTACAATAATTCACATAATACTAGTGACTGCGCAAACAACATGGCCAAACAAAAGCAAAAGACAGTACCTGGCCTATTAATCCAATGGAAATTCATAAACAACAAAGTCCATTGGACTAGGCAATTACATGCTGCCATACAAAGTCTATGGGCCTTGCCTCAGAATCAAACCCACAACCTCTCGCAGCCCAAGCAAAGAGCCTACCACTACACCAACACAGAGAAGTGGGAAACTGATTCTACATTAATTTACATAATCCTACCGACTGCACACACAACATGGCCAAACAAAAGCAAAAGACTGTACCTAGCATATCAATCCAATGGAAACACATAGGTAACACAGTCCATTAGACCAGGAAATTATATGTAGCCATACAAAGTCCATGGGCCTTGCCTCAGAATCAAACCCACAACCTCACGTTGCCTAAGCAAAGAGCCTACCACTACACCAACACAGAGAAGTAGGAAACTGATTCTACATTAATTCACATAATCCTAGTGACTGCGCACACAACATGGCCAAAGAAAAGCAAAAGACAGTACCTGGCCTTTCAATCCAATGGAAACTCATAGGTAACACTGTCCATTGGACTAGGCAATTACAAGCAGCCATACAAAGTCCATGGGCCTTGCCTCATAGTCAAAAGCACAACCTATCGCAGCCCAAGCAAAGAGCCTACCACTACACCAGCATAGAGAAATTGGAAACTGACTCTACATTAATTCACATAATCCTAGTGACTGCGCACACAACATGGCCAAACAAAAGCAAAAGACAGTACCTGGCAAATCAATCAAATGGAAACTCTTAGGCAACACAGTCCATTAGACAAGGAAATTAAATGCAGCCATACAAAGTCCATGGGCCTTGCCTCAGAGTCGAACCCACACCCTCTCGCAGCCCAAGCAAAGAGCCTACCACAACACCAACACAGAGAAGTGGGAATCTGACTTTACATTATTTCACAAAATCCTGGTGACTGTGCACACAACTTGACCAAACAAAAGCAAAAGACATTACCTGGCCTATCAATCCAATGGAAACGCCTAGGTAACACTCTCCATTAGACTCGGCAATTACATGCAGCCATACAAGGTCCATGGGCTTTGCTTCAGAGTCGAACCCACAACCTCTTGCAGCCCAAGTAAAGAGCCTACCACAACACCAAAACACAGAGAAGTAGGAAACTGACTCTACATTAATTCACATAATCCTAGTGACTGCGCACACAACATGGCCAAACAAAAGCAAAATACAGTACATGGCCTTTCAATCCAATGGAAACTCATAGGTAACACTGTCCATTGGACTAGGCAATTACATGCAACCATACAAAGTCCACGGGGCTTGCCTCAGAGCCAAACCCACATCCGCTCGTAGCCCAAGCAAAGAGCCTACCACTACACCAACACAGAGAAATTAGAAACTGACTCTACATTAATTCACATAATCCTAGTGACTGCGCACAACACATGGCCAAACAAAAGCAAAACACAGTACCTGGCCTTTCAATCCAATGGAAACTCATAGGCAACACAGTCCATTGGACTAGGAAATTACACGCAGCCATACAAAGTCCATGGGCTTTGCCTCAGTGTCAAACACACAACCTCTCGTAGCCCAAGCAAAGAGCCTACCACTACACATTCACAGAGAAGTGGGAATCTGATTCTACATTAATTCACATAATCCTAGTGACTGCGCACACAACATGGCCAAACAAAACCTAAGACGGTACCTGGCCTATCAATCCAATTGAAACTCATAGGCAACACAGTCCATTGGACTAGGCAATTACATGCAGCCATACTAAGTACATATGCCTTGCCTCAGATTCGAACCCATAACCTCTCGCAACCCAAGCAAAGAGCCTACCACTACACCAACACAAAGAAGTGGGAAACTGACTCTACAATAACTCACATAATCCTAGTGACTGCACACACAACATGGCCAAACAAAAGCAAAAGACATTACCTGTCCTATCAATCCAATGGAAACTCATAGAAAACACAGTCCGTAGGACTAAGCAATTACATGCAGCCATACAAAGTCCATGGGCCTTGCCTCAGAGACGATCCCACAACCTCTCGCAGCCCAAGCCAAGAGCCTACCACTACACCAACACAGAGAAGAGGGAGTCTGACTCTACATTAATTCACATAATCCTAGTGACTGCGCACACAACATGGCCAAACAAAAGCAAAAGACAGTACCTGGCCTGTCAATCCAATGGAAACTCATAGGCAACACAGTTAATTGGACTAGGCAATTACTTGCAGCCATACAAAGTCCATGGACCTTGCCTAAGATTCGATCCCACAATCTCTCACAGCCCAAGCAAAGAGCCTACCACTACACCAACACAGAGTAGTGGAAAGCTGACTCTACATTATTTCACATAATCTTAGTGACTGCACACACACAACATGGCCAAACAAAAGCAAAAGACAGTACCTGGTCTATCAATCCAATGGAAAGTCATAGGCAACATTATCCATTGGATGAGGCAATTACATGCAGCCATACAAAGTCCATGGGACTTGCCTCAGAGTCAAACCCACAAGCTCTCGTAGCCCAAGCATAGAGCCTACCACTACACCAACACAGAGAAGTGGGATATTGACTCTACATTAATTCACATAATCCTAGTGACTGCACACACAACATGGCCAAACAAATGCAAAACACAGAACCTGGCCTATCAATCCAATGGAAACTCATAGCAACACAGTTCATTGGACTAGGAAATTACATGCAGTCATTCAAAGTCCATGAGCCTTGCCTCAGAGTTGAACCCACAACCTCTAACAGCCCAAGCAAAGAGCCTACCACTACACCAACACAGAGAAATAGGAAACTTACTCTACATTAATAAACATAATCCTAGTGACTGCGCACACAACATGGCCAAACAAAAGCAAAAGACAGTACCTGGTCTATCAATCCAATGGAAACGCATAGTTATCACGGTCCATTAGACTAGGCAATTACATGCAGCCATACAAAGTCCATGGGCCTTGCCTCAGAGTTGAACCCACAACCTCTTGCAGAACAAGCAAAGAACCTACCTCTACACCAACACAAAGAAGTGGGAAGCTGAGTCTACATTAATTCACATAATCCTAATGACTGCGCACACAACATGGCCAAACAAAAGCAAAAGACAGTACCTGGCCTATCAATTAAAAGGAAACTCAAAGGCAACACAGTCCATTGGACTTGGCAATTAAAAGCAGCCATACAAAGTCCATGAGCCTTGCCTCAAAGTCGAAACCACAACCACTCGAAGCCCAAGCAAAGAGCCTACAACTACACCAACACAGAGAAGTAGGAAACTGACTCTACTTTAATTCACATAATCCTAGTGACTGCGCACACAACATGGCAAGACAAATGAAAAAGACAGTACCTGGCCTATCAATCCAATGGAAACTCATTGGCAACACAGTCCATTGGACTAGGAAATTACATGCAGCCATACAAAGTCCATGGGCCTTGCCGACGAACCCACAAACTCTCGTCGCCCAAGCAAAGAGGCTACCACTACGCCAACACAGAGAAGTGGGAAACTGACTCTACATTAATTCACATACTCCTAGTGACTGCGCACACAACATTGCCAAACTAAAGCAAAAGACAGTACCTGGCCTATCAATCCAAAGGAAACTCATAGTTAACACAGTCCATTGGACTAGGCAATCACATGCAGCCCTACAAAGCCCATGGGACTTGCCTCAGAGTTGAGCCCATAACCTCTCATGGCCCAAGCAAAGAGCCTACCACTACACCAACACAGAAAAGTGGTAAACTGACTCTGCATTAATTCACATAATCCTAGTGACTGCGCACACAACTTGGCCATAAAAAAAAAAAAAAAAAGTACCTGGCCTATCTGTCAAAAGGGAACTCATAGGCAACACAGTCCATTGGACTACGCTATTACATGCAGCCTTACAAAGTCCATGGGCCTTGCCTGAGAGTCAAACACACAACCTCTCGCAGAGCAAGCAAAGAGCCTACCACTACACCAACACAGATAATTGCAAAACGATCTCTACATTATTTCACATAATCCTAGTGACTGCGCACACAACATGGCCAAACAAAAGCAAAAGACAGCACCTGGCCTATCAAGCCAATGGAAAGTCACAAGCAACATAGTCCATTAGACTAGGCAATTACATGCAGCCATACAAAGTCCATAGGCCTTGCCTCAGAGTCAAACCCACAAGCTGTCATAGCCCAAGCAAAGAGCCTACCACTACACCAACACAAAGAAGTAGGAAACTGGCTCTACAATAGTTCACATAATCCTTGTGACTGCGCACACAACATGGCCAAACAAAAGCTAAAGACAGTACCTGGCCTATCAATCCAATGAAAACTCATTGGCAACACAATCCATCGGACTAGGCAATTACATTAAGCCATACAAAGTCCATGGGACTTGCCTCAGAGTCAATCCCACAACCTTTCGTAGCCCAAGCAAGAGCCTACCACTACACCAACACAGAGAAGTGGGAAACTGACTCTACATTAATTTACATAATCCTACTGACTGCGCACACAACATGGCCAAACAAAAGCAAAAGACAGTACCTGGCCTATCAATCCAATGGAAACTCATAGGCAACACTGTCCATTGGACTAGGCAATTACATGCAGCCATACAAAGTCCATGGGCATTGGCTCAGAGGCGAACCAACAACCTTTCATAGCCCAAGCAAAGAGCCTACCACTACACCAACACAGAGAAGTAGGAAACTGATTCTACATTAATTCACATAATCCTAGTGACTGCACACACAACATGGCCAAACAAAAGCAAAAGACAGTACCTGGCCTATCAATCCAATGGAAATTCATAGGCAACACAGTCCATTGGACTAGGCAATTACATGCAACCATGTAAAGTCCATGAGCCTTGCCTCAGAGTCAAACCCACAACCTCTCACAGAATAAGCAAAGAGCCTAAAGGTCCAGTCACACTAAGCAACTAACCAGCGATCCCAAAAACAATAGGGATCGCTGGTAAGTTGCTAGGAGGTTGCTGGTGAGATGTCACACTGCGACGCTCCAGCGATCCCACCAGCAACCTGACCTGGCAGGGATCGCTGGAGCGTCGCTACACGAGTTGCTGGTGAGCTCACCAGCAACCATTGACCAGCCCCCAGCGCCGCGTGGAAGATGCTGCGCTTGGTAACTAAGGTAAATATCGGGTAACCAACCCGATATTTACCTTGGTTACCAGTGCACGGAGCTACACGTGCAGAGAACAGGGAGCAGCGCACACTGAGCGCTAGCTCCCTGCTCTCCTAGTTACAGCACACATCGGGTTAATTACCCGATGTGTGCTGCAGCTAAATGTGCACAGAGCAGGGAGCAGCGCACACTGCTTAGCGCTGGCTCCCTGCTCTCCTAGCTACAGCACACATTGGGTTAATTAACCGATGTGTCCTGCAGCTACATGTGCACAGAGCAGGAGCCGGCACTGACAGTGAGAGTGGTGGCGGAGGCTGGTAACGAAGGTAAATATCGGGTAACCAAGGACAGGGCTTCTTGGTTACCCGATGTTTACATTGGTTACCAGCCTCCGCAGAAGCCGGCTCCTGCTACCTGCACATTTAGTTGTTGCTGTCTCGCTGTCACACACAGCGATCTGTGCTTCACAGCGGGACAGCAACAACTAAAAAATGGCCCAGGACATTCAGCAACAACCAACGACCTCACAGCAGGGGCCAGGTTGTTGCTGGATGTCACACGCAGCAACATCGCTAGCAAAGTCACAAAAGTTGTTCGTTAGCAGCGATGTTGCTAGCGATGTTCCTTAGTGTGATGGGGCCTTCAAACTACACCTACACAGAGAAGTGGGAAACTGTCTCTACATTAATTCACATAATCCTAGTGACTGCGCACACAACATGGCCAAACAAAAGCAAAAGACAGTACCTGGCCTATCAATCCAAAGGAAACTCCTATGCAACATAGTCCTTTGGACTAGGCAATTACATGCAACCATACAAAGTCCATGGGCCTTGGCTCAGAGTCGAACCCACAACCTCTCGTAGCCCAAGCAAAAAGCCTACCACTACACCAACACAGAGAAGTGAGAAACTGACTCTACATTAATTCACATAATCCTAGTGACAGCGCACACAACATGGCCAAACAAAAGCAAAAGACAGTACTTTGCCTATCAATCCAATGGAAACTCAAAGGTAACACAGTCCATTGAACTAGGCAATTACATGCAGCCATACAAAGTCCATGGGCCTTGCCTCAGAGTCAAACCCACAACCTCCCGCTGAACAAGCAAAGAGCCTACCACTACACCAACACAAAGAAGTGGGAAGGAGCGGGGCATGGCCTAATGATGGACAACACAGGACGTATCTTTTAATTGCTGCTGTATCTCTAACCTCAAAAGCGACGTAGAAGAAGATAAAACTCATCCATTTCTGGTAAAAAAAGAAGTATAAAAGCTTCAGGAAGACATGAGGAGCCTTTAGAGACTACATTTGACAGATTTCACATCAAAATAGTTGTAACCCAGGTCTCCTTAAGCTGTAAGTGGCGCATGGAGGTGCCTCTGTGACAGGACAATTATTCTACTACTAAACACCAGAGAAGATAATTTCTCACAAAATAATTTAATATTCTTTATCTGCTTTTATCAATAATCTAAATTATCCCACAATTAATGGATAATCTCCTCACACTGCTGAATAACATCCCTCTGAGGAGACAGCAAACTGCCTTTATGTAGTGAGGGAGCCATCTAGTTGTCATGCCAGGGAGTGTCTTTTGCTTTTGTTTGGCCAGGTTGTGTGCGCTGTCACTAGGATTATGTAAATTAATGTAGATTCAGTTTCTCACTTCTCTGTGTTGGTGTAGTGGTAGGCTCTTTGCTTGGGCTGCGAGAGGTTGTGGCTTCGACTCTGAGGCAAGGCCCATGGACTTTGTATGGCTGAATTTAATTGCCTAGTCCGAAGGACTGTGTTGCTTATGAGTTTCCATTGGTTTGAAAGGTCAGGTACTGTCTTTTGCTTTTGTTTGGCCATGTTGTGTGCGCAGTCACTAGGATTATGTGTTTTAATGTAGAGTCAGTTTCCCACTTCTCTGTGTTGGTGTAGTGGTAGGCTCTTTGCTTGGGCTGCGAGAGGTTGTGGATATGACTCTGAGGCAAGGCCAAAGGATTTTGTATGGCTGCATGTAATTGCCTAGTCCAGGGGTCTCAAACACGCGGGCCGCATGCGGCCCCTGAGACTGTTTGTTGCGGCCCGCAGACCCTGTGACAATCGTGGTGCCATGCTGAGGGTCGGCACCTTACTACAGGGCACACGGATGGGGACATTACTGCAGCATGGGCACATTACTACAAGATTTTGGCTAAGATTACTATATGATGCTGCTAATTGTAAAACAATTACAAGAAGGTGATAAAATGTAAAAAAAAAAAATCCTAAAGCATGACATTTTTTTTATTTACATTAAAAATGCTTTTCTGTATATAAACTTAACAAAAAAAGTGCACGTTTGTTATAATAAACAAGCGAAAAATGTTTACAAAAGTGATCCAAGATGTATAGAAAAAAAAACATGGATTCATTTAAAATGTTCACTTTGTCCTGCAAATAATGCGGCCCCCCTCATTTTTTTTTTTCTATATGCGGCCCATACACCCAGCTGAGTTTGAGACCCCTGGCCTAGTCCAATGGACTTTGTTACAGTCTTTTGCTTTTGCTTGGCCATGTTGTGTGCGCAGTCACTAGGATTATGTGAATTAATTGTAGAGTCTGTTTCCCACTTCTTTGTGTTGGTGTAGTGGTAGGCTCTTTGCTTGGGCTATGAGAGGTTGTGGGTTTGACTTTAAGGCAAGGCCCATGGACTTTGTATGGCTGCATGTAATTGCCTAGTCCAATGGACTGTGTTGCCTATGAGTTTCCATTGGATTGATAGGCCAGGAACTGTCTTTTGCTTTTGTTTGGCCATGTTGTGTGCGCAGTCACTAGAAATATGTGAATTAATGTAGAGCTAGCTTCTCACTATTATGTGTTGGTGTAGTGGTCGGCTCTTTGCTTGGGCAGCGAGAGGTTATGGCTTCGACTCTGAGACAAGGCCCATGGGCTTTGTATGGCTGCATGTAACTGCTTAGTCCAATGGACTGTGTTGCCTATGAGATTCCATTGGATTGATAGGCCAGGTACTGTCTTTTGCTTTTGTTTGGCCATGTTGTGTGCTCAGTCACTAGGATTATGTGAATTAATGTAGAGTCAGTTTCCCACTTCTCTGTGTTGGTGTGGTGGTAGGCTCTTTGCTTGGGCTATGAGAGGTTTTGGGTTTGACTCTGAGGCAAGGCCCATGGACTTTGTATGACTGCATGTAATTACCTAGTCCAATGGACTTTGTTACATATGAGTTTCCATTGGATTAATAGGCCAGGTACTGATTTTTGCTTTTGTTTGACCATGTTGTGTGCGCAGTCACTAGGATTATGTGAATTAATGTAGAGTCAGTCTCCCACTTCGCTGTGTTGGTGTAGTGGTAGGCTCTTTCCTTGGGCTGCGAGAGCTTGTGGGTTTGACTCTGAGGCAAGTCCCATGGACTTTGTATGGCTGCTTGTAATTGCCTAGTCCATGGACTGTATTGCCCATGAGTTTCCATTGGATTGATAGGCCTGGAACTGTCTCATGCTTTAGTTTGGCCATGTTGTGTGCGCAGTCACTAGAATTATGTGAATTAATGTAGAGTCAGTTTCCCACTTCTCTGTGTTGGTGTAGTGGTAGGCTTTTTGCTTGGGCTACGAGAGGTTGTGGGTTGGACTCAGAGGCAAGGCCCATGGACTTTGCATGGCTGCATGTAATTGCTTAGTCCAATGGACTGTGTTGCCTATGAGTTTCCATTGGATTGATAGGCCAGGTACTGTCTTTTGGTTTTGTTTGGCCATGTTGTGTGCGCAGTCACTAGGATTATGTGAATTAATGTTGAATCAGTTTCTGACTTCTCTGTGTTGGTGTAGTGGTAGGCTCTTTGCGTGGGCTGGGAGAGGTTGTGGGTTTGACTCGGAAGCAAGGCCCATGGACTTTGTTTGGCAGCATGTAATTGCCTAGTCCAATGGACTGTGTTGCATATGAGTTTGCATTGGATTGATAGGCCAGGTACTGTCTTTTGCTTTTGTTTGGCCATGTTGTGTGCGCAGTCACTAGGATTATGTGAATTAATGTAGTGTCAGTTTCCTACTTCTCTGTGCTGGTGTAGTGGTAGGCTCTTTGCTTGGGCCGTGAGAGGTTGTGGTTTCGACTCTGAGGCAAGGCCCTTGGACTTTGTATGGCTGCATGTAATTGCCTAGTCCAATGGACTTTGTTACATATGAGTTTCCATTGGATTGATAGGCCAGGTACTGTCTTCTGCTTTTGTTTGACCGTGTTGTGCGCAGTCACTAGGATTATGTGAATTAATGTAGAGTCAGTTTCCCAATTCTCTGTGATGGTGTAGAGGTAGGCTCTTTGCTTGGGTTGCGAGAGGTTGTGGGTTCGACTCTGAGGCAAGGCCAAAGGGCTTTGTATGGCTGCATGAAATTGCTTAGTCCCATGGACTTTGTTACGTATGAGTTTCTATTGGATTGATAGGCCAGGTGCTGTCTTTTGCTTTTGTTTGTCCATGTTGTGTGCGCAGTCACTAGGATTATGTGAATTAATGTAGAGTCAGTTTACCACTTCTCTGTGTTGGTGTAGTGGTAGGCTCTTTGCATGGGCTACGAGAGGTTGTGGGTTTGACTCAGAGGCAAGGCTCATGGACTTGAAAGGCTGCATGTAATTGCCTAGTTCAATGGACTGTGTTACCTATGAGTTTCCATTGGATTGATAGGCCAGGTACTGTCTTTTGCTTTTTTTTGGCCATGTTATGTGCGCAGTCACTAGGATTATGTGAATTAATGTAGAAGCAGTTTCACACTTCTCTGTGTTGGGGTAGTGGTACGCTCTTTGCTTGGGCTGTGAGCGATTGTGGGTTCGACTCTGAGGTCAAGGCCCATGGACTTTGTATGGTTGCATGCGATTGCCTAGTCCGATAGACTGTGTTGCCTATGAGTTTCTGTTGGATAGATAGGCTAGATACTGTCTTTTGCTTTTGTTTGGCCATGTTGTGTGCGCAGTCACTATGATTATGTGAATTAATGTAGTCATTTTCCAACTTCTCTGTGTTGGTGAAGTGGTAGGCTCTTTGCTTGGGCTGCAAAGGTTGTGGGTTTGACTCTGGGGCAAGGCCCATGGGCTTTGTATGGCTGCATGTAGTTGCCTAGTCCAATGGACTGTGTTACCTATGAGTTTTTTTGGATTGATAGGACAGGTACTGTCTTTTGCTTTTGTTTGGCCATGTTGTGTGCGCAGTCACTAGGATTATGTGAATTAATGTAGACTCAGCTTACCACTTCTTTGTGTTGTTGTAGTGGTAGGCTCTTTGCTTGTTCTTCAAGAGGTTGTGGGTTCGACTCTGGGGCAAGGCCCATGGGCTTTTTATGGCTGCATGTAATTGCCTAGTCTAAAGGACTGTGTTACCTATGAGTTTCCATTGGTTTGATAGGCCAGGTACTGTCTTTTGCTTTTGTTTGGCCATGTTGTGTGCGCAGTCACTAGGATTATGTGAATTAATGTAGAGTCAGTTTCCTACTTATTTGTGTTGGTGTAGTGGTAGGCTCTTTGCTTGGGCTACGAGAGGTTGTGAGTTCGACTCTGAGGCAAGGCCCATGGACTTTGTATGGCTGCATGTAATTGCCTAGTCCAATGGACTATGCTGCCTATGCTTTTCCATTCGATTGATAGGCCAGGTACTGTCTTTTGCTTTTGTTTGGCCATTTTGTGTGCGCAGTCACTGGGATTATGTGAGTTAATGTAAAGTCAGTTTCCCACTTCACTGTGTTGGTGTAGTGATAGGCTCTTTGCTTGGGCTGCAAGAGGTTGTGGGTTGTGGACTAGGCAATTACAAAAAGCAATACATTGTACCTGGCTTATCAACCCAATGGAAACTCATAGGTAACACAGTCCATTGGACTTGGCAATTACATGCAACCATACAAAGTTCATGGGCCTTGCTTCAGAGTCAAACCCACAACCTCTTGCAGCCCAAGCAAAGAGCCTACCACTACACCAACACAGAGAAGTGAGAAACTGACTCTACATTAATTCACATAATTCTTGTGACTAGAGATGAGCGAACCAGTCCTGGTTCGGCTCGAGTTCGGTTCGCCGAACGGAGGTCTCGTTTGAGTTCGGTTCGTCGAACGTTCGACGAACCGAACTCGAACCGCATAGGAAACAATGGCAGGCAATCACAAACACAGAAAAACACCTAGAAAACACCCTCAAAGGTGTCCAAAAGGTGACAAACAACTCACAACACAACACAAACACATGGGAAAGTGACAAGGACATATACTCATGCGAAAACAAAAGAGCTGGACAAGGAAAAAGAGGAGGACACACAGATATATGAGTATATGCAAGGAGACATCGATGCCATTACTGTGCCACTTGAGCCCTGCTCATTTTAGGTTTCCAATTTGGATAAATTGCCTGAGCTTGCCACGTACGCCTTGGGAATCTTGTCGTGTCCTGCAGCCAGCGTTCTCTCGGAACCTGTCTTCAGTGCTGCTGGGAGTCTGCTGGCAGATAAGCACACGTGTCTGTCCACTGACAATGTGGACATGGCTCTCAGAGGACTTTTCTTCCCCTGGGTCAGCCAGGGGAGGCGAAAGGCACGCGTATTTTTGAGAGTGCTTCATGCAAAGCATCTTTTTTTTTTTCAAAAGGGGGGTCAACTGATGCCAGTCAAGTGGGGTGTGTGTGGCCCAATTAGTGGCAACGAGGGAGACTGTGGTTGGAGTCCCCTCGCTGTGTTTTACATGATTTTCAAAGGGCATGACATGCCTAAGAGGTTGAGTTTCATCATCTGCAACTTGTTGGCAACAGAAAGGCTGCCTTTACACCCTTTTGAGACCGAGGATTTTCGAGACCTTATGCCCATTGCAGTGCCCCAAGAGGCAATGGCCAGTCGTCACTCCTTCTCCAAGAAAGGCGTACCAGCGCTACCACAGTAGGTCGCACACAACCTCACCAATTCCTTGAGAAACTCTGTGTGTGACAGGGTGCATTTCAACACAGATACTTGGACCAGTAAGCATGGACAGGGGAGTTACATGTTGCTGACTGGGCACTGGGTAACTATGGTGAGAGATGGAGAAGGGTTTGCTGTACAAGTCTTGCCGTCCCCACGACTTGTGTGTCAATCCTTCCTCTGTATGTACAAGTTCCTCCACTGCTTCTGCCTTCTCAACCTCGTGTGGGTCCTCCACCTCGGCCCAAACCCTGTGTGGTCAGGCCACCCTTCCTTGTAACTGCGCCCAAGGAATCCCACACACCTCCTTACTATGCTGGCAGCAGAGCTCAAGGCCATCAGGCGGTCAAATGTTTACTTTGAAATGTAGGGGAAATGTGAGACACCGCTGAGGAATTGTGGATGGTTAGCTCTGGAGAGTGAGACCGAGTTTCATCAATGGTTGTCTACAGTCAACCAGCAGTCAGGGAAGGTCGGGTGCGACAATGATGCAAACCAGTCTGCGACCCTTCTTCAGGGCAATGTGACACACGTGCCTTGTATGGCTCACGTGTTGAACCTGGTTGTCCAGCAATTTTTAAAATACCATCCCGGCCTACATGGCCTTGTGCAGCGGGCACGCTGCTGTGTGCTCACTTTCATCCTTCGCACCCAGCAGCTCAACAACTGTCATCGCTCCGGAAGTCTTAGGGTCTGGCGGTTAAACGCCGGAAATGCAATGTTCCGACACACAGGAATTGGAATCTGCACATGTTGCAGCGTGTGTGGCAGCACCGCAGAGCCCTGCTGAAATACGGTATGACGTATACCCTGGGCTAACTTGATCCATAGGTGGTGCAGATCACGCTGCTGGAGTGGTGTCAGATCAAGGACCTATGCACCCTTCTACACAGTTTACAAATGTCGACGAAGATGTTTAGCACTGGCAATGCCATTCTCAGCGTGACAATTCTGGTCATCTATATGATGGAGCACACTGTAAGCATTATTCGGAGTCAGGTATTGGTCCAAGAGGAAGTTGAGGAAGTACAGGAGGAGTCATATGCAGAAGGGATAATAAGATCTACAAGGTCCATACGGTAAGCGGCACCTAGGCAGCAGTTATGGTGGGGGATAGGGATTAACAAGGGCGCATAGTATCAGCAAAAATTGTTGAGGAAGGTGCAGGAGCCATGAAGAAATGGAGGACGAACTTGCGATGGGCATGGAAGACTCAGCAGATGAGTGAGAGCTTGCTCACATTTCGGTTGTGCGAGGTTGGGGGGAGAGGGCAGAGGAAGGAGGCACGATTCTCACCTCTCTGCCACCAACACACCAAGGACTTGGTCCTCCTGGATGCACAAGACACATAAGCGTCTTCTTGCTGCACTACCTACAACATGACCCTCGGATTGTAGGAATTCGAAGTAATGCTAACTACTGGGTTGCCACACTGTTAGATCCTCGGTACAA
The DNA here is from genome assembly GCF_048569485.1 of Anomaloglossus baeobatrachus. Taxonomy (NCBI): domain Eukaryota; kingdom Metazoa; phylum Chordata; class Amphibia; order Anura; family Aromobatidae; genus Anomaloglossus; species Anomaloglossus baeobatrachus. The sequence goes on along the minus strand of NC_134355.1, from coordinate 186,980,851 downwards.
GACAAAATTTGGCGAAATAATTCCTGCCATATAAAGGGACGCACGTGTACAGGAGTATCTTCAGAAGGTGTTACGCAATCTTCGATCTGCTTTTCCAGTAAACACCAGTGCTGCACAGAGTGAATCTCAACGCTTTGTCATGGATAGGAGGAAATGGTCTTTTACTTGTCCACATCTGAGGGACCGAGGGCTGGCTGTTGTGCTGAGATGCCATTGAGTACGGTGTCCCTGCAGAGTTGCACTTTTGGTCATATACAAAATGAGTTGAAAAAGGACAGATGCGAGTGAAAAGGGGAACAGGTGTGTTGGAAAGGGGAAAAAAGTTTTGGTCCGTGTGTTTGGTGGTTAAGCAAAAGTAACATTTGATGAAGAAACACCATCTGTTACGGTGGGACTGGCAGATTTGGATAAGGTGGTATATACTATGTTACCGCTATATAACGTAAATTAATAAGAAAAGAAAGAGAAAGGTATATATCCCCATCAGCAGTCAGTGTCCACCGTGCTCCCAGATGGAAAAGGAGAGGTTGGCAACTGGAAGGTTCGGTGGAGGATACAGAGCTGTGTGGCTATGAAACTAATAGTAGCCTGAACCAAGTTAGACGCCACTCGGATCTTGAGACTGGGAGCCCTGTTAGCGTAACAGGGTCCACACGCCCACCCAGCCCAGGAACTCCCTGTTAACATCACAGGGGCCATTCAGGACGCTGACCGTGTGCATTGGGGCCACACCTGTGAACAGCAGGCGCATCAGCAGCAGCAGGCCTGTTAATGCCACTGGGCTGCACAAGCAGGACTTGTAGGACAGGAGCTGGTCTTAACCGTTCTGCGTTACCAACTGTGGTGGCGGCCTGCATCGACGCCCTATCCCTGCCTACCTCTGGCCTAAAGCCGCAATGGGTTCAACACATGGAGGTGTGCTCTTTCGGAGCATAATAGAAGACTGCGCACCTCCTTGTTGTCTCCAGCCCCTTTTATAACCTGGGTCCGCCACAAACCAGGGTGGACCACAATGCACCTCCTGGAGACAAAAGCAGAGTGATACGTCATGAGTGGCATAACTAGCGTCCTATTTGGAACCGCAACTTCAATGATGACCTCATGGCTGTCATGACCCAAACACCTCACCAGTCATCGTCTGACCATCAATAATGCGGTGACAAGTCATAGGGGCGGGCCACTGCAAGCCATTTGGGAGTGGCCTGGCCACATCGTCAGGACACCTGATGCCCTGTGGTCTAAATGGGCCCCCCACATCAGGGGCAGGGCCAAAGAGTTCATTACCGGACCTAGTTTCTGATGCAGTAAGTGCCTGACAATGGTCAGTTGCATGAAATACAGTCTCTGAAAAAAGACTATCAGCTTTAGCATGGTGTCTAGGCACAACACAGGAGTTAGACCCGGCACGGAGTGCAAGTACCTGTGCAAAGAGGCTTTTTGCACTAAGTGTGGGAGCATGCGCTGTAGCCCGAAATGAAGACTTAGCCTCAGGAATGGCACAGTCAGGCTGAGCATACTCACTAGGCGAAACACTGGAGTTAGGCTGCGGCTGGGGTAAATCGGCACACGCATGCGCACTAGCTGCCTCTCCACACTTAGACGTGGAGGAGAAAGCAGCCAGCTGGACAACCCGAGGCACAGGCCTAAATGGCAGCTGATGCCTGGGCGCAACTGAAACCGCAGCAGGCTGCTTGAGTTTAAGGCGTCACCGTTTTGTAACAACAAATAACATCAAAAAGAACAGGTGTACTTCTTCCCATGGATAATCTGATATGATCCCTTTTTTCATGGACACGACCATCGCTAACAAATGTAGATGAGGCCAAATCAGCAGCTGCTTCAATGGATCTGAATTGCTCCATAAAGTGGCCTCTCCTCCACCCCAATTTCAAGATCCCAAATACTCCATTCCTCTGTGGTGTCAATCCAATCGCACTTGCTTCCTAACAGCTCTCAAGTTTCCACCAGCCCTGCTGAGTATGGGGTAACAGAGATGGTTGAGTTTGCATAGCTGTTCAATCGCACTATAGCCTGGGAATCAGAGGTCTGCTCCAAAGCTGCAATGAGTACAGACAAGGAAGTTATTATTATTTTTATTATTATTGATTTATAGAGCACCATTGATTCCATGGTGCTGTACATGAGAAGGGGGTTACATACAGAATACATATACAAGTAACTATAGACAGACTGGTACAGAGGGAAGAGGGCCCTGCCCTTGCGGGATTACATTCTAAAGGATTTTTGGGAGGAGACAGTAGGAGTTGTTTAGGTTGAGCGTCAAGTACGTATGGTGGTGGTGTCATTGAAGGTTATAGTCATTTCTGAACAGATGAGTTTTCAGATTCAGTTTGAAGCTTGCGTGTGTAGCATATAATCTAACGTGTTGAGGTAGCGAGTTCCATGAGACAGGGGAAATGATCTGCGCAGATAGCCTGAAGCTTTGTGACTGGGATCCAGGCCCCGATGAAGAAGGTGCTGTGCCTAATTTACACCCTCATTTCCAAAAATTAAATCCTCCTGGTGGAGACAATGGGGAACATGATGAGGAGCACAGATACCTGATTGGAAGGACAACTTTACTATTCGGTCAGGGCAGGAAGAGGTTGTCTCGGAGGACTCAGGACGAGGGGAATGAAAACACACAGGGTTATTGATGAGGTTGGAGACAACACTTACTGTCAAACCAAAGTCAGCCAGTCGATGAGGTCAGCAGAGGAGGTGGAGGAGGATGCTACTGACGACGAGGTTACGTTGCGTCTTCCTGGCCAGAGACAAAGTACTGGAAGCACGTCAACAACTGAATCCTGGACCACAACTTTGACTCTGAGCAGATGTCGTGTTGGCTATGCAGGTCGCATGGGCTGTAAGCCTTTCCTAGCCTGTGAATTTTTGGACATCGCAAAGGATCACCAAAGTCATGTAATCTGTAAGATTTGTCAACAATCTGTAAGTAGAAGGCAAAAACTCACACTTTTGAGTACTTCCTCCATGAAGTATCACATGGATATGAATTGACAGCGTGAAGGTGTATTGCTCAGCTTTAGCAACTGTCAACGCAATATGCTTATTTGCCGTTCATTGCATGCATTTTTGCAGACTACACACAAGGGGCTGCTGTTTTTTTGGATCTGCCTTTGGTCACTATAGCAATATAAAATTGCTCTTCGGGTGTGGACTTGGAGATGCTGTCTATGAACAGAAGGAAAAGCTAAAGGTGTGTGTTACAGCAAGGAGCCACCGCGGAAACAGTTCGTTCAATTGTGAGGGGAGTTGTGTTGTACTTTGATGATGAGCACTGTAATGTCAGTGAGCAGCATCCTGTGCCACAGACCAACATTCTTACGGTGCTGTCTATACTGTTTACCGTGAGAGGAGCGTAAAGTCTGTATTTCTGGCAACTGGACATCACAGTACCCGGGTACGGTAGGCTGTGCCCAGACAATAATGCGGGCACGCAACACTTTGTTTTATTAGCAAAACACATATCTGTTCTGGGTAGGCCGACTATTTATAGACAATAAGACTTGCTGCCTCTGCACTGTCAAATTGTCACATACAGTTTAAATCATAGAGGGACAGCAACACATGTTTGCATTGACTGTTGCTTTTTAAGATTTCCATGACTGTGTTGCAGAGCTGTGTGGTTTGCATTCACACTGTTATCATCTGCATTATCTGTGAGGCTTCAGCTAACAAGGGTATTCAGGGGGGGTCATGTGTTTTGTCTATGTTTAGGTAGATAACTTGTAAGCTCTTGTGATGCGCCACTGGTAAGTCGTGTTCGCACACACACACACACACACACACGCACAAACACACAATTACTGTTACACAGAGGGATTAGCAGGTAATAGGCAACAGAATAGATTGTTCAATTATTTAAATTGTATGCATGGTTCTTATTGTTTGTTTTGGTAAAGTTAAACAATCATTTATCAACCCAACTGCCTAGAGTCCTTTTCCTTTTGCCTGGTTTTGCTGCATACTGGGGAGCCCACCCTGTACATGACTTAAAATGAAGCATAAGTCGCAATGTGAATTTCACTGTGCTACAATGCGGCCTAGCGTGCCTGTGCAACCACCGCCTGCCCCATCAAGTGCATCTGCGTGCTCTTCATCCTCTGTGACTGTGGGGACAGCAGTCACACATGGTTTTTCACACTGAACTTCCACTCCTTAACCCGCAACAGGGAGTGTGATTGGCAGGTCATCAATTGTGTTGGAAGTGGAAACAGAACGTATTGTTGAGCTGTCAGACATCGAGAGAACCATCATTGGATGCAGGCTACATTATATCCACGCCTGCACCTTCGTCACAGATTGCCTGGACTACCTGCAGTTAATAATTGCATTCCAGAAATGGAAAGGAGTGTAGAATGCACATGTGTTGTACCTTGCTTAGCAGCAAAGAAACACTAACTTAGTATTCCAGACAATTTTAGGAAGGCAGAAAAAGAGTCAGCTCTTTGTGCAAATTAAATAGCGTGGCAAAAGTGGACAGATGGGTACAGTGGCCGTGTTCTGTGGGTACCAGGACAGTAAAAGAAGCCTCACTTTCTATCCCTCTTAATGATCAAATGCAGCAAGGAATTCCCTGAGTTTGCTATAAAATTAGCATAGCTAAATGTGCAGGAGGGTGTCATGCAAAATGAGAAAAACAAAATCTCAAATGAGATTTGCCGTGACATGGCGAGGCAGCTCAAGAAATTGCAATTTTTTTTGCCAAAAATCTCAAAATTTTTATAAGTACAGTTTGGAATGTTTAGTGCTGAAGTGCACATTTGGTGCTGGCTTTTTGTTTTTTCTTCATTGAATTGGTCGGTGGTTGACCTCCACCTTGCTATGCACCCCTATTTGGGATGTATTCCATCTGTCTAGATTTTGGCGGTTGGTGACTGTTCACATTAAGTCATCAGGCTTTGTCCACAGGCTATTTACTTCATGCAGCATTTGCTTGGACCTGTCCCGCCCACAGCCATGACTCAGTCATGGGTACGGGATTGAAATAGACCAGGTGAGTGCTGCTAAGAGCAGTTCTACTATTCATATGTGAGGCCGTATGGCACATTTTTTAAAAATATTTTAGTGTAGGACTGCCTCAAATGAGATTTGCCGTGACGTGGCGAGGCAGCTCAAGAAATTGCAATTTCTTTTGCCAAAAATCTCAAAATTTTTATAAGTACAGATTGGAATGTTTAGTGCTGAAGTGCACATTTGGTGCTGGCTTTTTGTTTTTTCTTCATTGAATTGGTCGGTGGTTGACCTCCACCTTGCTATGCACCCCTATTTGGGATGTATTCCATCTGTCTAGATTTTGGCGGTTGGTGACTGTTCACATTAAGTCATCAGGCTTTGTCCACAGGCTATTTACTTCATGCAGCATTTGCTTGGACCTGTCCCGCCCACAGCCATGACTCAGTCATGGGTACGGGATTGAAATAGACCAGGTGAGTGCTGCTAAGAGCAGTTCTACTATTCATATGTGAGGCCGTATGGCACATTTTATAAAAATATTTTAGTGTAGGACTGCCTCAAATGAGATTTGCCATGACGTGGCGAGGCAGCTCAAGAAATTGCAATTTTTTTTGCCAAAAATCTCAAAATTTTTATAAGTACAGTTTGGAATGTTTAGTGCTGAAGTGCACATTTGGTGCTGGCTTTTTGTTTTTTCTTCATTGAATTGGTCGGTGGTTGACCTCCACCTTGCTATGCACCCCTATTTGGGATGTATTCCATCTGTCTAGATTTTGGCGGTTGGTGACTGTTCACATTAAGTCATCAGGCTTTGTCCACAGGCTATTTACTTCATGCAGCATTTGCTTGGACCTGTCCCGCCCACAGCCATGACTCAGTCATGGGTACGGGATTGAAATAGACCAGGTGAGTGCTGCTAAGAGCAGTTCTACTATTCATATGTGAGGCCGTATGGCACATTTTATAAAAATATTTTAGTGTAGGACTGCCTCAAATGAGATTTGCCGTGACGTGGCGAGGCAGCTCAAGAAATTGCAATTTTTTTTGCCAAAAATCTCAAAATTTTTATAAGTACAGTTTGGAGTGTTTAGTGCTGAAGTGCACATTTGGTGCTGGCTTTTTGTTTTTTCTACATTATATCCACGCCTGCACCTTCGTCACAGATTGCCTGGACTACCTGCAGTTAATAATTGCATTCCAGAAATGGAAAGGAGTGTAGAATGCACATGTGTTGTACCTTGCTTGGCAGCAAAGGAACACTAACTTAGTATTCCAGACAATTTTAGGAAGGCAGAAAAAGAGTCAGCTCTTTGTGCAAATTAAATAGCGTGGCAAAAGTGGACAGATGGGTACAGTGGCCGTGTTCTGTGGGTACCAGGACAGTAAAAGAAGCCTCACTTTCTATCCCTCCTAATGATCAAATGCAGCAAGGAATTCCCTGAGTTTGCTATAAAATTAGCATAGCTAAATGTGCAGGAGGGTGTCATGCAGAGGTGCTAGAAATAGCTTGGCACTAGTGGGGCACTAATGGAATACAACAGCCAGTTCTATGATGCCACTAAATGGCAGTATTTTTTGCTATCATTATAGCTTATTAAAAACAGAGCAGGAGGGTGTCATGCAGAGGTGCTGCACATAGATTTGCACCAGTGGGGCACTAATGGAGTCCAACAGCCACTTCTTGTATGCCACTAGGTACACTGAGTGTTTGCTAGTATAATGGCTTAGTAACAATGAGTTTGAGTGTGCAATGCAGGCAGACGTGCTGCAAATATCTTTGCACTAGTGGGACTATAGCAAAGTCCAATAGCCACGTTTAGGACGCCACTAGGTACACTGAGTGTTTGCTAGTATAATGGCTTAGTTATAATGAGTTGGAGTGTGCAATGCAGGCAGAAATGCTGCAAATATCTTTGCACTAGTGGGACTAGACAAAAGTCCAATAGCCACGTTTAGAATGCCACTAGGTACACTGAGTGTTTGCTAGTATAATGGCATAGTAACAATGAGTTTGAGTGTGCAATGCAGGCAGACGTGCTGCAAATATCTTTGCACTAGTGGGACTAGACAAAAGTCCAATAGCCACGTTTAGAATGCCACTAGGTACACTGAGTGTTTGCTAGTATAATGGCTTAGTAACAATGAGTTGGAGTGTGCAATGCAGGCAGACGTGCTGCAAATATCTTTGCACTAGTGGGACTAGACAAAAGTCCAATAGCCACGTTTAGAATGCCACTAGGTACACTGAGTGTTTGCTAGTATAATGGCTTAGTTAAAATGAGTTGGAGTGTGCAATGCAGGCAGAGGTGCTGCAAATATCTTTCCACTAGTGGGACTAGACAAAATTCCAATAGCCACGTTTAGAATGCCACTAGGTACACTGAGTGTTTGCTAGTATAATGGCTTAGTAACAATGAGTTGGAGTGTGCAATGCAGGCAGAGGTGCTTCAAATATCTTTGCACTAGTGGGACTATAGCAAAGTCCAATAGCCACGTTTAGGATGCCACTAGGTACACTGAGTGTTTGCTAGTATAATGGCTTAGTTATAATGAGTTGGAGTGTGTAATGCAGGCAGAGGTGCTGCAAAAATCTTTGCACTAGTGGGACTATAGCAAAGTCCAATAGCCACGTTTAGGATGCCACTAGGTACACTGAGTGTTCGCTAGTATAAAGGCTTAGTTATAATGAGTTGGGGTGTGCAATGCAGGCAGAGGTGCTGCAAATATCTTTGCACTAGTGGGACTATAGCAAAGTGCAATAGCCACGTTTAGGATGACACTAGGTACACTGAGTGTTTGCTAGTATAATGGCTTAGTAACAATGAGTTTGAGTGTGCAATGCAGACAGACGTGCTGCAAATATCTTTGCACTAGTGGGACTAGACAAAAGTCCAATAGCCACGTTTAGAATGCCACTAGGTACACTGAGTGTTTGCTAGTATAATGGCTTAGTAACAATGAGTTTGAGTGTGCAATGCAGGCAGACGTGCTGCAAATATCTTTGCACTAGTGGGACTAGACAAAAGTCCAATAGCCACGTATAAAATGCCACTAGGTACACTGAGTGTTTGCTAGTATAATGGCTTAGTAACAATGAGTTGGAGTGTGCAATGCAGGCAGAGGTGCTGCAAATATCTTTGCACTAGTGGGACTATAGCAAAGTCCAATAGCCACGTTTAGGATGCAACTAGGTACACTGAGTGTTTGCTAGTATAATGGCTTAGTTATAATGAGTTGGAGTGTGCAATGCAGGCAGAGGTGCTGCAAATATCTTTGCACTAGTGGGACTATAGCAAAGTCCAATAGCCACGTTTAGGATGCCACTAGGTACACTGAGTGTTTGCTAGTATAATGGCTTAGTTATAATGAGTTGGAGTGTGCAATGCAGTCAGAGGTGCTGCAAATATCTTTGCACTAGTGGGACTATAGCAAAGTCCAATAGCCACGTTTAGGATGCCACTAGGTACACTGAGTGTTTGCTAGTATAATGGCTTAGTAACAATGAGTTTGAGTGTGCAATGCAGGCAGACGTGCTGCAAATATCTTTGCACTAGTGGGACTAGACAAAAGTCCAATAGCCACGTTTAGAATGCCACTAGGTACACTGAGTGTTTGCTAGTATAATGGCTTAGTAACAATGAGTTTGAGTGTGCAATGCAGGCAGACGTGCTGCAAATATCTTTGCACTAGTGGGACTAGACAAAAGTCCAATAGCCACGTTTAGAATGCCACTAGGTACACTGAGTGTTTGCTAGTATAATGGCTTAGTTATAATGAGTTGGAGTGTGCAATGCAGGCAGAGGTGCTGCAAATATCTTTGCACTAGTGGGACTATAGCAAAGTCCAATAGCCACGTTTAGGATGCCACTAGGTACACTGAGTGTTTGCTAGTATAATGGCTTAATTATAATGAGTTGGAGTGTGCAATGCAGGCAGAGGTGCTGCAAATATCTTTGCACTAGTGGGACTATAGCAATGTCCAATAGCCACGTTTAGAATGCCACTAGGTACACTGAGTGTTTGCTAGTATAATGGCTTAATTATAATGAGTTGGAGTGTGCAATGCAGGCAGAGGTTTGCACTAGTGGGACTATAGCAAAGTCCAATAGCCACGTTTAGGATGCCACTAGGTACACTGAGTGTTTGCTAGTATAATGGCTTAGTTATAATGAGTTTGAGTGTGCAATGCAGGCAGACGTGCTGCAAATATCTTTGCACTAGTGGGACTAGACAAAAGTCCAATAGCCACGTTTAGAATGCCACTAGGTATACTGAGTGTTTGCTAGTATAATGGCTTAGTTATAATGAGTTGGAGTGTGCAATGCAGGCAGAGGTGCTGCAAATATCTTTGCACTAGTGGGACTATAGCAAAGTCCAATAGCCACGTTTAGGATGCCACTAGGTACACTGAGTGTTTGCTAGTATAATGGCTTAGTAACAATGAGTTTGAGTGTGCAATGCAGGCAGACGTGCTGCAAATATCTTTGCACTAGTGGGACTAGACAAAAGTCCAATAGCCACGTTTAAAATGCCACTAGGTACACTGAGTGTTTGCTAGTATAATGGCTTAGTAACAATGAGTTTGAGTGTGCAATGCAGGCAGACGTGCTGCAAATATCTTTGCACTAGTGGGACTAGACAAAAGTCCAATAGCCACGTTTAGAATGCCACTAGGTACACTGAGTGTTTGCTAGTATAATGGCTTAGTTATAATGAGTTGGAGTGTGCAATGCATGCAGAGGTGCTGCAAATATCTTTGCACTAGTGGGACTAGACAAAAGTCCAATAGCCACGTTTAGAATGCCACTAGGTACACTGAGTGTTTGCTAGTATAATGGCTTAGTAACAATGAGTTTGAGTGTGCAATGCAGGCAGACGTGCTGCAAATATCTTTGCACTAGTGGGACTAGACAAAAGTCCAATAGCCACGTTTAGAATGCCACTAGGTACACTGAGTGTTTGCAAGTATAATGGCTTAGTTATAATGAGTTGGAGTGTGCAATGCAGGCAGAGGTGCTGCAAATATCTTTGCACTAGTGGGACTAGACAAAAGTCCAATAGCCACGTTTAGAATGCCACTAGGTACACTGAGTGTTTGCTAGTATAATGGCTTAGTTATAATGAGTTGGAGTGTGCAATGCAGGCAGAGGTGCTGAAAATATCTTTGCACTAGTGGGACTATAGCAAAGTCCAATAGCCACGTTTAGGATGCCACTAGGTACACTGAGTGTTTGCTAGTATAATGGCTTAGTTATAATGAGTTGGAGTGTGCAGAGGACAGGAGGTTACAGTGCCAGGATTGTGGGGCTCTGGGTAGAGGAATGGAAGCCTGCCTTTCTATTCCCTCCTAATGGGGAAATGCAGCGACGCAATCCCTGACCTTAGCTACACAGACGCTGTCTCTGTTTTCAGGACCTGTCACGTATGGCTCTGACCCTGCCGGTACGAGCCCTTAAAAGGACTGATAGAAAGTGCTCTCCCTAAGCTGTCCAGCGCTGTGGAAGGAGCGCATACAGCTGTATCGGCGATAGGATTTAGGACGGAGCTGTGCCAGTGATGTCTGACACCAAGGAGGCAGATAATGGCGTGCTGGAGGAAAATGTCCTGTTTTATAATGCAGGGACATGTGACATGGACATCCTATCACACATGCCGTTGCTTCTCTGGCTAAAAGTCCACTTAGCTGTGTGTGTGTCTGGGATTGGCTGACATGCTGGCCCAACCCCACTACACGCGCGCGCTTAGGGAAGGAAGACAAGGGAAAAAAAAAAAAGGCGATCGCCATTATACAAACAGCAGTGATCTGAAGGCGCTGTTCCCGCACACTATACACTGTAATGTCATAATAGTGTGAGTCACAGAGTGACTTACTCTATTACAGCGGAAAGCCAGCTAGGAATTAGCTGTTTTTTTGCTGCTAGAACCGTTCTCGAATGTATCTAGAACTATCGAGCTTTTGCAAAAAGCTCGAGTTCTAGTTCGATCTAGAACAAGCCCCAAAATCACTCGAGCCTAGAACTGGAGAACCTCGAACCGCATTTAACTCTATTGCCTAGTCCAATGGACTGTGTTAGTTATGAGTTTCCATTGCATTGATAGGCCAGGTACTGTCTTTTGCTTTTGTTTGGCCATGTTGTGTGCGCAGTCACTAGGATTATGTGAATTAATGTAGAAGCAGTTTCCTACTTCTCTGTGTTGGTGTAGTGGTCGGCTTTATGCTTGGGCTGTGAGAGGTTGTGGGTTTGACTCTGAGGCAAGGCCCATGGACTTTGTATGGATGCATGTAATTGCCTAGTCCAATGGACTGTGTTGCCTATGAGTTTCCATTGGATTGATAGGCCAGGTACTGTCTTTTGCTTTTGTGTGGCCATGTTGTGTGCGCAGTCACTAGGATTATGTGAATTAATGTAGAATCAGTTTCCCACTTCTCTGTGTTGGTGTAGGGGTAGGCTCTTTGCTTGGGCTGAGAGAGGTTGGGGGTTTGACTCTGAGGCAAGGCCCATGGACTTTGTATGGCTGCATGTAATTGCTTAGTCAAATGGACTGTGTTGCCTATGAGTTTTCATTGGATTGAAAGGCCGGATATTGTTTTGTGCTTTTGTTTGGCCATGTTGTGTGCGCAGTCACTAGGATTATGTGAATTAATGTAGAATCAGTTACCCAAATCTTTGTGTAGTGGTAGGCTCTTTGCTTGGGCTGAGAGAGGTTGTGGGTTTGACTCTGAGGCAAGGCTCATGGACTTTGTATGGCTGCATGTAATTGCCTAGTCCAATGGACTTTGTTGCCTATGAGTTTCCATTGGATTGATAGGCCAGGTACAGTCTTTTGCTTTTTTTTGGCCATGTGGTGTGCGCAGTCACTAAGATTATGTGAATTATTGTAGAGTCAGTTTCCCACTTCTCTGTTTTGGTGTAGTGGTAGGCTCTTTGCTTGGGCTTCGAGAGATTGTGGGGTCGACTCTGAGGCAAGTCCCATGGACTTTGTATGGCTACATGTAATTCCCTAGTCCAATGGGATGTGTTGCCTATGAGTTTTCATTGGATTGATAGGCCAGAAACTTTGGTTTGCTTTTGTTTGGCATGTTGTGTGCGCAGTCACTAGGATTATGTGAATTAATGTAGGATCAGTTTCCCACTTCTTTGTGTTGGTGTAGTGGAAGGCTCTTTGCTTGGGCTGCGAGAGGTTGTCGGGTCGACTCTGAGGCAAGGCCCATGGACTTTGTATGGCTGCATGTAATTGCCTAGTCCAATTGACTGTCTTACCTATGAGTTTCCATTGGATTGATAGGCCAGGTACTGTCTTTTGCTTTTGTTTGGCCATGTTGTGTGCGCAGTCATTAGGATTATGTAAACTAATGTAGAATCAGTTTTCCATTTCACTGTGTTGGTGTAGTGGTAGGCTCTTTGCTTGGTCTGCAAGAGGTTGTGGGTTTGACTCTGAGGCAAGGCCCATGGACTTTGTATGACTGCATGTAATGGCCTCGTTCAATGGATTGTGTTACCTATGAGTTTCCATTGGATTGATAGGCCAGGTATTGTCTTTTGCTTTTTATTTGGCCATGTTGTGTGCGCAGTCACTAAGATTATGTGAATTATTGTAGAATCAGTTTCCACTTCTCTGTGTTGGTATAGTGGTAGTCTCTTTGCTTGGGCTGCGAGAGATTGTGAGATTAACTCTGAGGCAAGAAAATATGAACCCCGGCACACTGTATGGTTTCCCACGAGAAAAACGGACACAAGTTCAGTAATCTTGATCTATTTTTTCTTTTTATTGTGAAGAAAATTCGCATAGTAGAAAGTCCACCTCAAGACAACGTTTCGGCATCAAGCCTTCATCTGGTCGGACAATCTGACTTTAATACATTTTACATGTGGAAAAACGTACAGAGAAAAAAATTGTGAGAATCATAAAAGACATACAGAGTGTGAGAAACGACAATAGTACATACGACCTGATTTAGACATATGTGAACACAAGATATAGAGACCAATGTCATACTAAATAAAGTAATTCTGAATAAAGTAGCTCTGAATATCTAATGACGAGGGATTAGGAAAACGTCTGTGAAAAGTATTGTGCTATATGGAGTCTAGGCTTAGGGGGATAAGATGCTCACCCATCTACGTCCGCATCCAGTGAGACGAGGATGGTAAAGAATTAGCAAAGGGTGTTTGCCTAAGAGGGAAGAGAAGAACGAGAAAAAAAAGAAAGAAAAAACATAGTAAAGGATTCTGTCTTGGTGTGATCTATGGATTGACATGGGGGAGGGAGAGAGGAGAAAAAGGGAGAGAGGACGGTGGAAGGGGAAAGCCATGCCTACCTGCCAAAGACCAGGGTCTAATGCACGTAACCCGTTGCGTAGGTAATATGTTGTGTAGGGTAATCCTATGGATGAGATGAATTGGATCAGTGAAGCCAATAAAACAGCAGCATATGTAAAGGTCGGGAATTCTATCTGGACACATAGGTATACCTGCGGATAGGGTTGTGACCTAAAGACCTAGTCACTGGTATGAGTATCCAATGGTCAGATATGTCAGAATTTGAATGTATTAGGTTCTAGAAGAAAATATACAAATTGAGAGAATATGGTAACAGGTTACTACATATCATTTGGAGAGGAATAAGGTGTAAGGGAACATTTGTAACATAAAAAGGTCACACCAGGTGAAGTACTCTATTGATTTGAACACAGGTAGTGTCATACAATAGTGTTTCGGGTATTATCCCTCTAAGGGAGATGAAAAATTATGGTTAGGGTGACCATATATACGAAAAGGTATGTGTCCGTGAGAACAGTGATGACATGGTATATGAAAGCACTGGCGATAGTGGACAAACATAATGACGTACCTGCGAGTCAATTGATAGCTGTAAACGTAGTAACGGGTATAGGAACCCAATGGTAAAGTATGTCAGACATCAAAGTTATAGATTCTAAAAAAGGGGGAATGTATAAGGGATAAACGAGATATGCTGCCTGGAAAAAAACAGGCACGTTGGGGCACACATACCATTAAGTGACATCACCCGGTGTAGCCGTCAGTTAATGCCAGCACAGATAATGTGGTAATGCTTCCGGTATTATCACTATGCGGGAGACAAAGGGTATAATTAGGGTGGGAGAATCGGGCCATTGGAACGTATACCAAGTAGGGGGATCTACCTTGATACGGAATAAACTATATTCGGGGATTAGACGTATTCTTGGTAGTGCCAAGGGTCCGGCCCAGTCTGTAACTCAAGATAGAAAATAGTGAATAGGTATCCTGTCACATAGGGGATTAATAGTGAGATATTACCGTTATATGTGGAAGGCTGGATCGAGTTCAGGATCTGGGTGTAGGAGCCTCGAATGTGGAAAAGGTATCTGGGCAGGGTGACCTGGCCAGGTAAGAAGAAATGGAAGGCAGGAGAGAGGAGAAGAAGACTATGAACAAGCATGAATAAGATCATGAGATGGGGATGCCGAAGTGTGTGGGCGAGCCACTTACCCTCCTTGTGTGGATGATCGTGCGTTCTGTGCGTCCTGTGCTGGTGGCGGCGCAGCCTCCGTGTTTAAATGGATGGTGCAATCAGGGGCGTAACTTCCGGTGATGACTGGGCGGAAGTGATGCGTGTCGGCGTGAACCGCACGCCGCGCATGCGCAGACAGCACGGATGCTTGTAGTGCCATGGATCATGGGAGCGGTACGTCATATCCGGTATTTGGAATGCAAGGAAGTGCTGGTGGTGGAACGCAAACAGCGCATGCTTATTGGATTCGGTATACTCTGGTGGAAAAAGGTGCTAGAAAGAGTGCTGTGCCGCTCCAATATAATGGGAAGCCATCGTCGGTATATCGGGTGAGGTAGGGCACTGGTGGAAAATAGTAGAGGTGCCTATGAACGGGACGGATAGTTCTGTAAACAAAATGGAAGGAGAATTAGAAATTTATCCAAAGCACAATAACACATACCAAAAGAAAGGTTAATCGGATCAATAAGATATAGGTACTATAATCTCTAAAAAAGGGAGAGATCCAAGTACTATATGTATACTAAGCACAAAAGCAAGTCATAGTGAAATGATAAAATAATTAATGAAAAGAACATTACAGAGGTCACACTTAGAGACCTGATTCGTATTTTCGATTGAGCCCATGGGGTTCCATGGTGCCCAAAATGTGTATCCATCTAGCTTCTAGTTCAAGGAGGCGCTTGATTCTATTGCCCCCTCTACGGTTCACACAGACCTGATCAATCACTTGATACCTAAGTTGGGAAACATTATGTGCCACTGTCAAAAAGTGATGAGGAATGGGTAATAATGTACGTCCGCAGCGAATATCGGATTTATGTTTGTTTATGCGGTCTCGGACATGTTGGGTAGTCTCACCAACATATCCGAGACCGCACGGACACTTGATGTAATAGATAACGTATGAACTGTCACACGTATAAAAATTCTTGATGTGAAAGATTCTACCGGTTCTAGGATGCGTGAATGTGTTACCTCTGGTAACGTTGGAACATTGCGCGCAACTCAGACACGGAAAGGTCCCGAACTGAGGATTACCAATAAACCGTTGCCGGGGAGAGGTGGTGGCGGAACCTATGTCTGCCCGAATGAGCTTATTTATCAGATTTGGAGATTTCTTATAACAGATTAGTGGTGGGTTATGAAATTCCTGGATGTGGGGATAGGACATTCCCAAAAGTGGCCAGTGTCTGAGAATAATGTTCTTGAGTAAGGGAGAAAAAGGATGGTAGGTGTTAATAAAATAAATACGATTCTTGGTGTCATGTGCTTTCACTGAGGATGTTATGGTCTTCTCGGCTATTTCCTGGGGATACCCCCTCTGGATAAATTTCCCACTCATTTCTTGGTGCCTGCTGGCTCTGGTCTCATTGTCACTAACCAATCTATCCACTCTCGTGTGCTGTGAAATGGGTAGGGACCGCTTGGTATGTCTTGGATGATTACTGGTGTAGTGAAGAAGACTATTACGGTCTGTGGGCTTGATGTAGATGTCGGTGGACAGTAGGCCTGTGATGTCTTTAATGACTAGACAATCCAAGAAATTGATCCTGTCAGGATCATGGTGTATGGAGAATGATAGACCTGGTAGGAAGCTGTTGATGTCCATATGGAAGGTGAGTAAGGACTCAAGATCACCATTCCAAACCATAAATATATCATCTATGTAGCGACGCCATAGGAGCGCGTGCTGAATAATGAGTGGGTGATTATGTACAAATTTTTCCTCAAAACGCGTCATGAATATGTTAGCGTAGGGGGGTGCAACATTTGAGCCTATTGCAGTCCCCCTGCGCTGAACATAGAATTGATCCTGGAACAGAAAGTAATTCTGTTCCAAGATGATAGTAAGCATGTCTATGCAGAAAGATCTGTTGTCGGCTGGTAAAGTGGTATACTGTTCTAGAAACCAGTCCACTGCTGAGAGTCCTATGTCATGATCTATACTAGTGTATAAACTATTGACGTCCATTGTTACCAAAAGGGATGATGGTGGTATCCGGTTTAAGTCTGTTAGGATTTCAAGAAAATGGGAGGTGTCTTTGATGTATGATTGGGTAAGTGGAATGAAAGGGGATAGAATTCTCTCAATAGTTTTGGCTACTGGTGAGAAGACGGAATCAGTAGAAGCTACGATAGGTCTGCCAGGTGGGTGAGTGAGATGTTTGTGAATTTTAGGGAGAGTATAAAAGACAGGAATGACGGGGTGTGAATTATGAAGGTAGTCTCTAAGTTTCTGATCAATGGTACCTAAATCAAAGTGACGTTTGGCGACAGAGGTAATCAATGAGGCAATTCTGGGAGTGGGGTCGCTACCAATGGGTTCGTACGTCAACCGATCTGACAACTGTCCCTGTATTTCGGAAATGTAATATGTCCGATCAAGGATGACGATGGCGCCACCCTTGTCGGCCGGTTTTATGATAATAGATGGATTGTTTTGAAGGGAGTTGAGTGCCCTGGATTCCTCTACTGTGAGGTTATGTTTAAGATGGAAATCTCCTGTGGAAATCTTTTTATTGAGTGCACTAACATCATTGGATACTAAAGAGACAAACGTCTCTACCGGATGGTATGATCTGGGCGGCATATAAGAGCTGGGAGATTGAAGATCAAGACCTTTTAAAGAAAAACACAGGTTATTAGAATCAGGTGTTACATTCAGGGTATTACTCTCACTCATCTTATCAAAGTGCGTCTTAAGGCGAATAGATCTAAATAAGCGGTTGAGTTCTTGTTCAACTCTAAACGTATCATATTGGGGAGTGGGACTAAACGAGAGCCCTTTCTGTAGGACTAGGTATTCGGTGGGGGACAGGGTATAGGACGAAACATTGTAGACCAAATCGGTTTTACCTGCGACCTCGTCCATACCCGATCCTCCCGGTGATAACGTGTGGTGTCTGCGTCCCCTCCTCGTCTTCTTCCTGACTGACGACGTTGCCCTAAAAAATGGGACTGTTGGCGAAGTGGTCGATAATCGTTGTCCGAACTTCCCGAGGAGGAGTAACCTGTGAATCTCGAAGGACGCCTTGTGCTGAACGAGTCTCCTGATCGCCATCGATAGACAGAGCCTCTCGTATAGTCCTCCTGGTCCCTCTGAAATTTCTGACGTTTTCTACTCTCTAAATTCTTCCTAAAGTCGGTGATGAGATCCTGAGTTTTGTTCCTAAGTTGATCAAACTCTGTGGTAGGGAGGACCTGTTTCAGCTGAATTTCGGTGGTCTTGATGTTAGTGGAAAGTTGTTCAATTTCTTTATATAGGTAATCGATTGTCAGGGTGATGATGTCCATAGAGCATTTATTTAATATGGCTTCAAACTTGTCACAATATTCATTGTTGTCAGAGAACAAAGTAGGTCTTAATGAGACACGTAGGCCCCGTGGTATGCGTTTCGTGCGGTGATATTCAGCCAATGTGCATAGATGAAGGTCAAATGCCGCGTGCCGCTGACACTCCTTTTCATAATCCCTCCTTCGAATCTCATCCGTCGGTATATTGAGAAAGGAGCTTGATGTTGTGACTTTGGAAACTATGTTACTAGTCTCTTCGTCATTGTATGAAAAGACTGAAAAATTGGGTTGAGACATTCGCTCAAATCAAGATTGTCGTACGAATCTGGGAACCAAGGGAGCTTAGGTCAAATAATGTCAATAAGAAAGAGTAGGACCTAGCATCACCTATTAGGACAGGTGCTCTGGGAAAAAAATCGTAGAGAAGAAAATATGAACTCCGGCACACTGTATGGTTTCCCACGAGAAAAACGGACACAAGTTCAGTAATCTTGATCTATTTTTTCTTTTTATTGTGAAGAAAATTCGCATAGTAGAAAGTCCACCTCAAGACAACGTTTCGGCATCAAGCCTTCATCTGGTCGGACAATCTGACTTTAATACATTTTAGATGTGGAAAAACGTACAGAGAAAAAAATTGTGAGAATCATAAAAGACATACAGAGTGTGAGAAACGACAATAGTACATACGACCTGATTTAGACATATGTGAACACAAGATATAGAGACCAATGTCATACTAAATAAAGTAATTCTGAATAAAGTAGCTCTGAATATCTAATGACGAGGGATTAGGAAAACGTCTGTGAAAAGTATTGTGCTATATGGAGTCTAGGCTTAGGGGGATAAGATGCTCACCCATCTACGTCCGCATCCAGTGAGACGAGGATGGTAAAGAATTAGCAAAGGGTGTTTGCCTAAGAGGGAAGAGAAGAACGAGAAAAAAAAGAAAGAAAAAACATAGTAAAGGATTCTGTCTTGGTGTGATCTATGGATTGACATGGGGGAGGGAGAGAGGAGAAAAAGGGAGAGAGGACGGTGGAAGGGGAAAGCCATGCCTACCTGCCAAAGACCAGGGTCTAATGCACGTAACCCATTGCGTAGGTAATATGTTGTGTAGGGTAATCCTATGGATGAGATGAATTGGATCAGTGAAGCCAATAAAACAGCAGCATATGTAAAGGTCGGGAATTCTATCTGGACACATAGGTATACCTGCGGATAGGGTTGTGACCTAAAGACCTAGTCACTGGTATGAGTATCCAATGGTAAGATATGTCAGAATTTGAATGTATTAGGTTCTAGAAGAAAATATACAAATTGAGAGAATATGGTAACAGGTTACTACATATCATTTGGAGAGGAATAAGGTGTAAGGGAACATTTGTAACATAAAAAGGTCACACCAGGTGAAGTACTCTATTGATTTGAACACAGGTAGTGTCATACAATAGTGTTTCGGGTATTATCCCTCTAAGGGAGATGAAAAATTATGGTTAGGGTGACCATATATACGAAAAGGTATGTGTCCGTGAGAACAGTGATGACATGGTATATGAAAGCACTGGCGATAGTGGACAAACATAATGACGTACCTGCGAGTCAATTGATAGCTGTAAACGTAGTAACGGGTATAGGAACCCAATGGTAAAGTATGTCAGACATCAAAGTTATAGATTCTAAAAAAGGGGGAATGTATAAGGGTTAAACGAGATATGCTGCCTGGAAAAAAACAGGCACGTTGGGGCACACATACCATTAAGTGACATCACCCGGTGTAGCCGTCAGTTAATGCCAGCACAGATAATGTGGTAATGCTTCCGGTATTATCACTATGCGGGAGACAAAGGGTATAATTAGGGTGGGAGAATCGGGCCATTGGAACGTATACCAAGTAGGGGGATCTACCTTGATACGGAATAAACTATATTCGGGGATTAGACGTATTCTTGGTAGTGCCAAGGGTCCGGCCCAGTCTGTAACTCAAGATAGAAAATAGTGAATAGGTATCCTGTCACATAGGGGATTAATAGTGAGATATTACCGTTATATGTGGAAGGCTGGATCGAGTTCAGGATCTGGGTGTAGGAGCCTCGAATGTGGAAAAGGTATCTGGGCAGGGTGACCTGGCCAGGTAAGAAGAAATGGAAGGCAGGAGAGAGGAGAAGAAGACTATGAACAAGCATGAATAAGATCATGAGATGGGGATGCCGAAGTGTGTGGGCGAGCCACTTACCCTCCTTGTGTGGATGATCGTGCGTTCTGTGCGTCCTGTGCTGGTGGCGGCGCAGCCTCCGTGTTTAAATGGATGGTGCAATCAGGGGCGTAACTTCCGGTGATGACTGGGCGGAAGTGATGCGTGTCGGCGTGAACCGCACGCTGCGCATGCGCAGACAGCACGGATGCTTGTAGTGCCATGGATCATGGGAGCGGTACGTCATATCCGGTATTTGGAATGCAAGGAAGTGCTGGTGGTGGAACGCAAACAGCGCATGCTTATTGGATTCGGTATACTCTGGTGGAAAAAGGTGCTAGAAAGAGTGCTGTGCCGCTCCAATATAATGGGAAGCCATCGTCGGTATATCGGGTGAGGTAGGGCACTGGTGGAAAATAGTAGAGGTGCCTATGAACGGGACGGATAGTTCTGTAAACAAAATGGAAGGAGAATTAGAAATTTATCCAAAGCACAATAACACATACCAAAAGAAAGGTTAATCGGATCAATAAGATATAGGTACTATAATCTCTAAAAAAGGGAGAGATCCAAGTACTATATGTATACTAAGCACAAAAGCAAGTCATAGTGAAATGATAAAATAATTAATGAAAAGAACATTACAGAGGTCACACTTAGAGACCTGATTCGTATTTTCGATTGAGCCCATGGGGTTCCATGGTGCCCAAAATGTGTATCCATCTAGCTTCTAGTTCAAGGAGGCGCTTGATTCTATTGCCCCCTCTACGGTTCACACAGACCTGATCAATCACTTGATACCTAAGTTGGGAAACTCTGAGGCAAGGCCCATGGACTTTGTATGGCTGCATGTAATTGCTTAGTCAAATGGACTATGTTGCCTATGAGTTTTCATTGGATTGATAGGCCGGATACTGTTTTTTGCTTTTGTTTGGCCATGTTGTGTGCGCAGTCACTAGGAATATGTAAATTAATGTAGAATCAGTTTCCCACTTCTTTGTGTTGGTGTAGTGGTAGGCTCTTTGCTTGGGCTGCGAGCGGTTGTGGGTTCGACTCTGAGGCAAGGCCTATGTACTTTGTATGGCTGCAAGTAATTGCCTAGTCCAATTGACTGTGTTACCTATGAGTTTCCATTGGATTGATAGGCCAGGTACTGTCTTTTGCTTTTGTTTGGCCAAGTTGTGTGCGCAGTCACTAGGATTATGTGAATTAATGTAGAAATATTTTCCCACTTCTCTGTGTCGGTGTAGTGGTAGGCTCTTTGCTTGGGCTACGAGAGGTTGTGGGTTCAACTCTGAGGCAAGGCCCATGGACTTTGTAAGGCTGCATGTAATTGTCTAGTCCAAAAGACTGTGTTTCCTTTGGATTAATAGGCCAGGTACTGTCTTTTGCTTTTGTTTGGCCATGTTGTGTGTGCAGTCACTAGGATTATGTGAATTAATGTAGAGTCAGTTTCCCACTTCTCTGTGTTGGTGTAGTTGTAGGCTTTTTGCTTGGGCTACGAGAGGTTGTTGCTTCGACTCTGAGGCAAGGCCCATGGACTTTGTATGGCTGCATGTAATTGCATTGTCCAATGGATTGTGTTACCTATGAGTGCCCATTGGATTGATAGGCCAGGTACTGTCTTTTGCTTTTGTTTGGCCATGTTGTGTGCTCAGTCACTAGGATTATGTGAATTAATGTAGAATCAGTTTACCACTTCTTTGTGTTGGTGTAGTGGTAGGCTCTTTGTTTGAGCTGCGAGAGATTGTGGGATCGACTCTGAGTCTAATGGGCCCCACATAGCCCTCCATGCAGAATAATGGGCCCCACATAGCCATCCATACAGAATACTGTGCCCCACATGGCCCCCCATACAGAATAATGGGCCCCACATAGTCCACTATACAGAAAAATGGACCCCACAGAGCCCTCCATACAGAATAATGGGCCCCACATAGCCCTCCATACAGAATGAGCCCCACATAGCCCTCCATACAGAATAATGTGCTCCACATAGCCCTCCATACAGAATAATGGGCTGCACATAGCCCTCCATATAGAATGAGCCCCACTTAGCCCTCCATATAATATAATGGGCCCCACATAGCCCTCCATATAGAATAATGTGCTCCACATATCCCTCCATACAAAATAATGGCTCTAAGATAGACCTCCATATAGAATAATGGGCCCCACATAGCCCTCCATACAGAATACTGTGCCCCACATGGCCCCCCATACAGAATAATGGGCCCCACATAGTCCACTATACAGAAAAATGGACCCCACAGAGCCCTCCATACAGAATAATGGGCCCCACATAGCCCTCCATACAGAATAATGTGCTCCACATAGCCCTCCATACAGAATAATGGGCCGCACATAGCCCTCCATATAGAATGAGCCCCACTTAGCCCTCCATATAATATAATGGGCCCCACATAGCCCTCCATATAGAATAATGTGCTCCACATATCCCTCCATACAAAATAATGGCTCTAAGATAGCCCTCCATACAGAATATTGTGCTCCACATAGCCCTCCATACAGAATAATGACCCCACATAGCCCTCCATACAGAATAATGGGCCCCATATAGTCCTGTATACAGAAAAGTAGACCCCACATAGCCCTCCATACAGAATAATGGCCCCACATAGCCCTCCATACAGAATAATGTGCTCCACATAGCCCTCCATACAGAATAATGACCCCACATAGCCCCCCATACAGAATAATGTGCTCCACATAGTCCTCCATACAGAATAATGACCCCACATAGCCCTCCATACAGAATAATGGCCCCACATAGCCCTCCATACAGAATAATGGACCCCACATAGCCCTCCTCCATACAGAATAATGGGCCCCACATAGCCCTTCATACAGAATATTGGGCCCTACATAATCCTCCATACAGAATAATGTGCATCACATATACCCTCATTATAGACCCCAGTATAATCTTCACTGTACACAGGTCCTGAATATACAAGGAGGTGGCTGTATAGACCCTAGGTATAGACCCCAGTATACATCTTACTGCAAAAGGGTCCTGTATATAAAGTGGAGGAGCTGTTTATACCCAAAGTATAGACCCCAGTATACCTCTCACTGTACACAGGTCTTATATATACAGGGGAGGAGCTGTATATCCCCCAAGCAGGCCCGGACTGATCATAGAGCAATTCTGGCAAATGCCAGATGGGCCTGTCCCTGTAGTGGGCCGGTGCCTATAGTGGGCCGGTGTGTCTGCAGTCACCGCCGCGTGGCGGTGGTGGTGCAGTTGACTGCAGCTTCCTCCTTCCTATGCAAATGTATTTGCGTCTTTCAGATGTAAATACATTTGAACAGTGCGCCGGGACTGGGCCCCGCCCCCGACGTGCAGCAACGTGATGAAATCAGCACCTTGCTGACGTCATCACAGTGCTGCGGGCGCCACACAGGAGACATCAGGAAGCGGTATGCGCTCCATGGAGGAGCCGAAGAGACAGGTGTAATTAATGGGGATGAGTGAAGAGGGGCTGAGGACACATAACGGGGAACACTTGTGAAGGAACACAGCTTTGTGACAGGTAGAGGTGGAGTACTGTATTCCAAGGGAAGGGGGGGAGGCAGGAGTAGGTAGTGTAATTTGTGTGTGTAGGGGGTGATGGGGGGTGCATTGTATTGTGTCTGGGGAGGGGGTAATAGAGGGTGCATTGTATTCTGTGTGGGGAGGGGGTAATGGAGGGTGCATTGTATTGTGTGTGTGTGTGTAGTGGATGATGGGGGGTGTATTGTGTGTGTGTGTGGAGGGGAGGGGTAATGGAGCGTGCATTGTATTGTGTGTGTGTGTGTGTGTGTGTGTGGGGGGGGGGGGGGTATTGGGGGTGCATTGTACTCTGTGTGTGTGTTTGGGGAGAGGTAATAGGGGTGCATTGTATTGTGTGTGTGTGTGTGTGTGTGTGTAATGGGGTTTCATTGTACTGTGTGTATGTGTGGGGAGAGGTAAGGGGGGTGCATTCTATTGTATGTGTGTGTGTGTGAGGGTAATGGGGGTGCATTGTATTGTTTGTGTGGGGAGGGGTAATGGGGGTGCATTGTAGTGTGTGCGTGTGTGTGTGTGTGTAATGGGGGTGCATTGTACTGTGTGTGTGTGTGTGGGGAGGGGTTATCGGGTTGCATTGTATTGTGTTTGTGTGTGTGTGTAATGGGGGTGCATTGTACTGTATGTGTGTGTGTGTAAGGGTAATAGGGGTGCATTGTACTGTATGTGTGTGTGTGGGGAGGGGTAATGGGGGTGCATTGTATTGTGTGTGTGTGTGTGTGTGTGTGTGTGTGTAATGGGGGTACATTGTACTGTATGTGTGTGTGGGGAGGGGTACTGTGGGTGTGGGTGCATTGTACTGTATGTGTGTGTGGGGAGGGGTAATGGGGTGCTTTGTATTGTGTGTGTGTGGGGGGGGTAATGGGAGAGCAGTGTATTGTGTGTGTGTGTGTGTGTGTAGGGAGGGGTAATGGGGTGCATTGTATGTGTGTGTGTGTGTGTGTGTGTGTGTGTATGTGTGCGTGTGTGTGTGTATGTGTGTGTGTGTGTGTGTGTATAGTGGATGTGCACTGTATTGGGTGGGTGTATGGGAGGGGGTGATGGGTGGTGTATTGTATTGTATTGTGTGTGTGGAAGGGTAATGGAGGGTATATTGTATTGTGTGTGGGCAGGGGTAATGAAGGGTGCATTGTACTGTGTGTGTGTGTGTGTGTGTGTGTGTGTGTGTGTCTGTGTGTGTGTGTTGGTGATGGGGGGGTGCATTGTTTCACTCTATGAAGATTGTGCATGATATGTGCGCGCAATGCTTTTATAAACGCAGCGATTTGGGTGCTAAAATTTTGACCCAAATCCGTGCGTTCATAAAATGAGCATGTCAATTTTATCATACGCTATGGATGCAGCTCCCACTCTGTCTATGGTGGGGGCAGCAGCCATAGTGCATGAAATCGGCTTTTTACTACAAATAAAACTGCACCCATTATGCAGTGTTTCTGCAGCGATTTGAAGCGCACATGTGCTGTCAAATCGCTGCAGAATATTCAGCAGTTACGTGCGCATGAGCCCTAATACTAGTCCTTCTAAGGGCTGAAGATATTTAGCATTAGCTGTTAGTGACTGTGTAAATCATAGAAACAGTTATAGGGACAGTGCAGTTTGTTCTGTGAGATAGTGTTCCTGGTACAGAATCCAAATAGTCTTTATAAGGGCTGAAGACAGTGTCCACTGTGCTAGCAGCTGTGTAAATCATAGTTCTGCTGCAAAAAAAATAAAAAATCCTCTTATTAGTGCTGCATATGGTCTGTTCCTGCAGTGTGTGATAAAGGGACAGCTAGGGACAGCTTACTCACAGGCAGGGAGAGATTTAAAGCTGTCCTGACATCTGCTACTAATAATCAATAATCTCAGCACTGCTACATCCCTTGTGTCTGATATACTAGCAATAGGTATTACAACTTGCAAAAACAAGGTCTCAAAATTGTAAAAACAAGAGGTTCAGGTGTAGTGTAGTGCCTGTCAGCCACCATCTCAATTCACAGTTTGAGTGTTACCCAATTTTTATTAATACTTGGTGTCAGGGTCACAACTTCAAGGCCAGTACCTTCCCAGCAACAAGCTAGCATATTTTGGGGGGCTTCATATCTTACAGAACCTACATAGTGGCTTGCTGCAACTAACACACAGTCTCAGTGTTACCCAATTTTTATAAATACTTAATGTCAGGTGCACAACTTCTGCCTCAAGTCCAGTACCTTCCTAGCAACAATCTAGCATACTTTGGGGGGCTTCATATCTTACAGAACCTACCTAGTGGCTTGCTGCAATTAACACACAGTCTGAGTGCCAAAAACCAATACTAAAAGAAAAGTGTTGTCAAACCCTGTTTTCTTTTGGGGCTAAAAGACATTCACAACATCTTTATCGACTCCTCCAAGTGGTAGTTTGTCCAATAAAGGTACCTTTTGGTTTTTAGACTTACAGAAACAGCTATCGTGAGAAACTATTAACGCAAGTTTAACAACCCGGCATAAGTGTTGTTCAAATGCCTGTAGAAAAGGTCACATTACAGTATTCACCTTCAAATAATCAAACCAAAAAAATGGGAAAAAGAGGGGGTAAGGGTCATGGACGAGGTGGTAGTGACAGTGGTGGTTGCTCATGCAGTGTGATCGAGCCAAAGAAAAAGGTTCCTGCTTTATCTACCTCTACCTTCCTATCTCAGTTTTCTTGTCCATGTGGGAAAGCACTCTTGCGCCCTGAACAGTGCGAACAGGTAATGAGTTGGATAGCAGAAAATGCCTCCAGTTACTTGTCGAGTAGCAAATCCCAAGAGTCCACACAGACAGACTTGAGTAGCCCAGAGGCTGGCACATCGAATCCTCAGCCTGGTCATCCTTCCTCACAACATCAGTATTCTAAGGAAACATATGACACCAAAGCAGGTTACTCTGAGGAACTGTTTACGGGACCCTTTGACCTTTCTTGTCTCTCACCGCGCAACACCACCAACGCAGGTGAGGCTGTGGTGTGCAGTGATGCACAGATCTTTGAGCACCCAAGGCCAGAAGAAAGCCATGTTGTTGGCCGTGACATGCTGGGCAATCAGGTGGAAGCGTTGGAGGATGATGACGAGACACAGTTGCCATCAGGTCAGCCTGAAACCTCCATTCCCGAAGATATTGACCTTCAGGAATTTGAAGACGACATGGTCGATGATGAGGTGACTGATCCAACATGGACGGGTGTCATGGATTGCGAGAGCAGCAGTGCAGAGGAGCATGTGCCCATAGTCCGCAATAAAGGCGGCGTTACACCGAACGATATATCGTGCGATATGTCGTCGGGGTCACAGAATTTGTGACGCACATCTGGCATCGTTAGAGATGTCGTACCATGTGATACCTCCGAACGACTGTTAAGAAGCAAAAATACTCACCTTATCATCGCTCGTTGACACGTCGTTCATTTCCATAATGTCGTTCCTCCTTCTGCGCGCTGGTTGTTCATCGTTCCCGAGGCAGCACACATCGCTACGTGTGACACCCCGGGAACGACAAACAACAATTTACCTGCGTCCCGCCGGCAATGAGGAAGGAAGGAGGTGGGCAGGATGTTATGTCCCGCTCATCTACGCCCCTCCGCTTCTATTGGGCGGTCGCTGTGATGCCGAACGCCCCTCCCCCTTCAGGAAGAGGATGTTCGCCACCCACAGCGACGTCGTTAGGGAGGTAAGTACGTGTGACGGGGGTTTAACGACTTTGTGCGACACGGCAATGAATTGCCCGTGACGCACAAACGACGGGGGCGGGTGCGATCGCTCACGCGATTGCACGATAAATTGTTGCGTGTAACGCCGCCTTAAGGCTGTAAGACATAGGGTTTCGACCACTGCTAGAGGACACTGCAAGGGTCCATGGTGCGATTGTGTGGGAGTTTTTTTCCAAGAATCCTTCGGACCAAACGGTTGCCTTTGGTCATATCTGTCAGACCAAGCTTAGCAGAGGCAAAAATACTTCCAGCTTGGGCACCTCCAGCATGAGAAACCATATGTTAGCCAAGCACAACACTAGGTGGTTGACAGCTCTAGGTGAAAAACACGATTTCCAGACTCAAAACTTTGCCACTTCCCTTGGGCTGTTTGCTTCCCCAACTGGTGTGCAAGAAGGTGGCGCTGATGCTTCCTTCTCCCAACCTGATGTTGGCCAAACTCAATCATCAACAACATCAGCTTCAATGTCCCAGAGTTCCGTTCAGTTGTCCTTACCACAGACCTTTGAAAAGAAGCGAAAATACCCAGTTACGCACCCAAGGGCAGAAAACATAGCTGCACACGTTGCACGATTGATAGCCCATGAGATGTTGCCATATCATCTTGTGGAAACAGAGGCTTTCTATGACCTTTTGACGGTGTTAGAACATCAGTACTCTACCTAGCTGCCACTATTTTTCTCGTTGTGCTATCCCCGCGCTCCACAATCACTTGTCTGTAAACATCAAACGGGCTCTCACCAACGCCATAACTGCGAAAGTCCACTTAACCACAGACATGTGGACAAGCGAAAGTGGACAGGGACACTACATCTCACTGATGGTACACTGGGTGAACCTGGTGGCGGCTGGTACAGAGTCTGAGCCGGCAACATCCCATATAATTCCCACACCCAGAATAGTGGGGTCCACTTCAATCACAGTTTCAGTAGCCTCCTACACAGCAACAACTCCCTCCTCCTCCTACTCTTCATCTGGCTCCTGTGCATCCTCCTCAACATCCGCCGGTGTCCAACCGTCGACATCATTCCCCAGCTGGGATCTCTGCAGCACTGCCTCGGCTAAGGGTCAACACGCTCTACTGAAGCTCATCTGTATCGGTGACAAATCGCACACGGCACCTCAGCTTTTGAAAGCAATAACTGAGCAGACAGATGAGTGGCTTGAGCCTTTGGATCTCCGTCCATGGATGGTAGTGTGCGATTATGGTCGTAATCTGGTGGCGGCTTTAAAGCTTGGAAAGCTTGTACACGTTCCTTGTATGGCCCACGCTGTAAATTTAGTAGTTCAGCACTTTTTGAAGAAATACCCTGGGAAACCAGACCTACTTACCAAGGTACGACGTATTAGCGCACATTTCCGCAAGTCACCTCCCTCTTTTGCTGGCCTGGCAGTGCTGCAGCAGCGCTTACACTTGCCTCGTCAAAGACTAATATGTGACCTCCCTACAAGATGGAATTCAACCTATCATATGTTGGCCAGGATGGATGAGCAGCAGAAGGCAGTATCCCAATTCCAGCTGGAACATGCCCGTCAGACGCAGCCGCCAGACAAAAGTACTGCCGAGTGGGTGTGGATTGCAGACATTTGCCAGGTCTTGGAGGATTTTGATTACTGTACCAACATTGTGGGCAGTGAGGATGCTGTTATCAGCATTACCATTCCACTGATTTGTTTAGTGAAACGCTCTCTGGATGGTCTGACTGACCAAAGTGTTCATGCACCCAAGTTGTCTATGAATCCAGACTTCCCAATGGTTGCTAGTAATCCACACAACCTCGGCCACCTTTGCTCAACATCATGAGGATGAGGAGGATAATGAAGAACAGGAATGCTTTGAAGTTGGTAACCAAGGGATTGACAACTCAAGCTTCAGGGCTGTCCAACATGGATGGCCTGAGGAGGAGCAGGAGGAGGAGAGAGAGACTGAGGAGGAGAGGAGGTTAGGGAGACAGAATGTATTCTTAGCAGTGACACACAAAGGTTTCTAGTTCGGAGTCTGGGACACATGGCACAGTTCATGTCACACTGCCTTTCTCATGACTGTCGGCTAGTCCACATTTTGGCAGACAACAAATAATGGTTATGTACCTTCCTTGACCCACGCTACAAAGACAAATATGCTTGGCTACTTGTGAGGCAAATAAGGATAGTACTACGGAAACATTCAAGAGGGCTGTAGTGGAGCAGTTGATGAAACGATTACCCTTAGATCATGCTGGCGTCAGAGGTAGCATGTCATCTCACGCAACAGGATTACAAGAGAGGGCTATGCATAGTAGGAGCAACACAGGTGAGGGACTAATGTGCCAAAACTGGTAAATTTTCCACAAACCGTCAACTGCGAATCAAATACCGGTTGGGGGAACGATGACAAGGAGGGAACAGTTAAGTAAGATGGTGAATGACTATGTAGGTGACTGTATCAGCGTGCTTTCCGAGTCTACTATTCCCATTAACTATTGGGTTTCCAAGCTCAACACTTTGCCAGACCTCGCGTTATACGCTTTGGAAGTGCTAGCTTGCCCTGCTGCGAGTGTGTTGTCTGAGCGTGTTTTCAGCTCAGTAGGTTCAATAATAACAGATAGTCGCACACGACTATCCACGGAAAGTGAAGACAGTTTGACGATGATCAAAATGAACCATAGATGGATTGCCCCAGAGTATCTCAGGCCGCCTGTTAACAAGACCCAATAATAAGTGTAGCCCCAAAATTTGGATTTCTTAAGCTCAAATAAGTTCCATTGCTTCTCATTCAAGACTATTTTGTCTTCTATCATTAATGACATTGCATGACTAATGTAACTTGTTATGCTGCTGCCATGTAATTGTTTGGCCCAATCACCCAGGGCAATATTTTTCAAGCCTTTGTACTTTATGCACTTGTGGCGCCCCTGAGGCTTCCGTCGCCACAGGAACATTGCACCCCAGCCAGAGGTGTGATGTCCCATCCTGGGTAAGGAAAGGAGTAAACGCCGGTCCACAGGCAAATCTGCACTACACCCATTATTAGGCATATTTTGGGACCGGGGATAGGGACAGCCACCCCCATGCTGTATGATGGGGGGGCATAAGATTCATCCCTTCTCCCATTGGGTGGGGCCTAGCAACTGGGTGGGGGAGGAGCCAGCCGAGAGTAGAGTAGAAAGAGGAAGGTCAAGTGTAGTTAGTTGAAGTTAGAGTGTGAAGTGAGAGTTTGAAGTTGAAGTAAGGAGGAGAGCTGAGAAGAGTGAGAAGAGAAGTGCTCTAGTCAGTCAGGAGCAAGAAGGAGAAAGTGACGCTTCCTGGTGAAGACCCTGAGACCCAGCTAGGTCCAGGTGACACCACAACCAAGAAATACAGAAGGGATTCCAGGGCCACTGAACCGCTTTCAAGCACAGGGCCTGTTCCACAGAAAGATCAGGTGGAGGGATCAAGCTGCAGACAGGGGACGGTCCCTAGAAACTGGAGGAAGAGAAGTAATTTCCAAAGGTAAAAACCGAGGCCCAGGGTGGTTGCAAGCGCCCAGGGCCACAGCCCACATCAGAACCTCTGGGAAGAGGGTGAAGTTCCAGCTAGGCAAGCCCCTTATCCGGAGGCTGTAGTGGAGGCCAAGCCAGGTTCATCCAGCAAAGGGAAGGCTTAGAAGACAGCTGAAGAGAGGAACACAATAGAAGGGTGCACCGGCTTTTATTCTCAGATCTACCCGGGATCAGCGGAGGTCCCTGACAGGGGGTTCCAGCAGTCCAAAGGCATCAGTGCACTACCAACCAGGAACTGTGAGTAAACAACTTTAAACTGCACCCCCTGGTGTTGCCTCTATTATTTCATTCACACAAAATCATCATAGACTCTTACAAGCACCAACTGTTGCCCCGGGGTCGAGCTCCACCTGTGGGGAGCAGTGCCACCATTGCTGCCGTTCCATCACCCCCGGAGGCCCCATACAGCAGCGGCGGCTTAATAGCCGCAAACCACAGGTGGGGTTACGAATATAAACTTTAAGCACCCCCACTGAAGCCATACTAATTGACTCCCGCCAGGGTCACGGAGTCGGGCCCCGCCACCACTGACTACCCCCGGACTAGTCCGGCCCGGCACTGGGTGTCCCATAGCCCTGGGGTGGGCGAGTCACACTGGCACAAGCACTGTCGAGGCTACACTATCTAGAACAATTGGTCAGGCAGTCTCTATTTGTGTTCTTTATTGATGCTGTGCTCCACGGTGTGTTACACATGGCCCTCTGCCAAATCAGATTTTTTTTTAGCTCCTTGGCATGTTATGCCCTGTTGCTTATGCTACCAATTTTTTTTAAAAAAAGCTGTTGGGAGTACCTACTGATGCAGTGCTCCATAGTGTCTGAACCATTATCCCCTGGGGAAACTGAATTTTTTTAAATCCTCTGTGTTAGCTAGTGGAATAAAGCCTGAGTTCCAGACTTAAAACTCTGCCATTTCCCCTGGGCTGCCTGCTTCCCAAACTGGTGTGCAAGAAGGTTGCGCTGATGCCTCCTTCTCCCAACCTGATGTTGGCCAAACTCAATCATCAACGACCACATCCGCTTCAGTGTCCCAGCATTCCGTTCAGTTGTCGATACCACAGACCTTCAAAAAGAAGCGAAAATACCCTGTTACGCACCCAAGGGCAGAAACCATAACTGCACACATTGCACGATTGATAGCCCTTGAGATTTTGCCGTATCGGCTTGTGGGAACAGAGGCTTTCTGCAACCTTTTGGCGCTGTGAGAAAATGAATGTATTAAACTCCTTGGCATGTTATGCCCTGTTGCTTATCCTAACAATTTTTTAAAACTAAGCTGTTGGGAGCTGTTGGAAGTACCTTGTGATGCTTAGCTACATGTGTCTGAACCACTACACCCTAGGGGAACTGAATGTATTAAACTCCTTGGCATGTTATGCCCAGTTGCTTATGTTACCATTTTTTTTAATAAAAAGCTGTTGGGAGTACCTACTGATGCAGTGCTCCATAGTGTCTGAACCATTATCCCCTGGGGAAACTGAATGTATTAAACTTCTTGGCATGTTATGCCCTGTTGCTTATGCTACCAATTTTTTAAAAATAAGCTGTTGGGAGTACCTTGTGATGCTTAGCTATATGGTGTCTGGACCACTACACCCTAGGGCAGTGATGGCGAACCTATGGCACGCGTGCCACCAGGGGCACGCAGAGCCCATTCTGTTGGCACACGCGCTGTGTCCTCATCCTGCCGCTTTGATCTGCTGGAGCAGTCGCGCCGGCAGATCAAAGCTGTGTTGGAGCGGAGGAGACATTTCTCCTTGCTCTGACACTCCTCCTCCCCCAGGCTGCAGGTTTGTTGCCTAGGAGACGGAGGAGCGTCAGCGTAATGAGGTCTTCTGGCCACGTGGGAACGGAGGACCCAGCGACACGCAGCGGGGGAGGGTGTGCAGGAAGGTGAGTTGTATGTTGTGTTTTTTTTTTTTTTATAACTCATGTGCGCCTGTGCCAAGATGGGGATGGGGGGGGCCAGTGCCAGCGCCAGCATGGGGGTGGGGGAGAACACACATGCCAGCATGGGGTGGGGGAGAACGCACATGCCAGCATGGGTGGGGACACACATGTCAGCATGGGGGGGAAACATGCATGCCAGCATGGGGGGGAAACATGCATGCCAGCATGGGTGGGGAAACATGCATGCCAGCATGGGGGGGACATGCATGCCAGCATGGGGGCATGCATGCCAGCATGGGGGGGGCATACATGCCAGCATGGGGGGGACATACATGCCAGCATGGGAGGGGACATACATGCCAGCATGGGGGGGCATGCATGCCAGCATGGGGGGGCATGCATGCCTGCATGGGGGGGACATGCACGCCAGCATGGGGGGGGACATGCATGCCAGCATGGGGGGGACATGCATGCCAGCATGGGGGGACATGCATGCCAGCATGGGGGGGACATGCATGCCAGCATGGGGGGGACATGCATGCCAGCATGGGGGGGACATGCATACTAGCATGGGGGGGACATGCATACTAGCATGGGGGGACTTGCATGCCAGCATGGGGGGGACATGCATGCCAGCATGGGGGAGGACATGCATGCCAGCATGGGGGGGACATGCATGCCAGCATGGGGGGGACATACATGCCAGCATGGGGGGGCATGCATGCCAGCATGGGGGGGACATGCATACTAGCATGG
Organism: Anomaloglossus baeobatrachus; assembly: GCF_048569485.1. NCBI lineage: Eukaryota > Metazoa > Chordata > Amphibia > Anura > Aromobatidae > Anomaloglossus > Anomaloglossus baeobatrachus. The sequence goes on along the minus strand of NC_134355.1, from coordinate 186,947,422 downwards.
GGGGGGACATGCATGCCAGCATGGGGGGGACATGCATGCCAGCATGGGGGAGGACATGCATGCCAACATGGGGGGGCATGCATGCTAGCATGGGGGGGGACATACATGCCAGCATGGGGAGGACATACATGCCAGCATGGGGGGCATGCATGCCAGCATGGGGGGGGACATGCATGCCAGCATGGGGGGGCATGCATGCCAGCATGGGTGGGGGACATGCATGCCAGCATGGGGGGCATACATGCCAGCATGGGGGGGAAATACATGCCATCATGGGGGGACATGCATGCCAGCATGAGGGGGGACATGCATGCCAGCATGGGGGGGGGACATGCATGCCAGCATGGGGTGGAGGACATACATGCCAGCATGGGGGGAAAACATACATGCCAGGATGGGGAACAATGCATGCCAGGATGCGGAACAATGCATGCCAGGATGGAGGAAACATGCATGCCAGGATGGGGAAAGTATACATGCCAAGATGGAGGAAACATATATGCCAGGATAAAGGAAACATGCATGGCAGGATAGGGAAACATGCATGGCAGGATGGGGAAACATACATGCCAAGATGGAGGAAACATGCATGCCAAGATGGAGGACACATGCATGGCAGGATGGAGGAAACATGCATGGCAGGATGGGGAAACATACATGCCAAGATGGAGGAAACATGCATGCCAAGATGGAGGAAACATGCATGGCAGGATAGAGGAAACATGCATGTCAGGATGGGGAAAATATACATGCCAAGATGGAGGAAACATATATGCCAGGATAAAGGAAACATGCATGGCAGGATGGTGAAACATACATGCCAAGATGGATGAAACATGCATGGCAGGATGGGGAAAATATACATGCCAAGATGGAGGAAACATATATGCCAGGATAAAGAAAACATGCATGGCAGGATGGGGAAATATGCATGGAAGGATGGGGAAACATACATGCCAAGATGAAGGAAACATGCATGCCAAGATAGAGGAAACATGAATGGCAGGATGGAGAAAACATGCATGGCAGGATGGGGAAAACATGCATGCCAAGATGGAGGAAACATGCATGCCAAGATGGAGGAAACATGCATGGCAGGATGGGGAAAACATGCATGCCAGGATGGGGAAACATGCATGCCAAGATGGAGGAAACATGCATGCCAAGATGGAAGAAACATGCATGCCAGGATGGGGAAACATGCATGCCAAGATGGAGTAAACATGCATGCCACGATGGAGGAAACATGCATGGCAGGATGGGGAAAACATGCATGCCAGGATGGGGAAACATGCATGCCAAGATGGAGGAAACATGCATGCCAAGATGGAAGAAACATGCATGCCGGGATGGGGAAACATGCATTCCAAGATGGAGGAAACATGCATGCCAGGATGGGGAAACATGCATGCCAAGATGGAGGAAACATGCATGCCAAGATGGAGGAAACATGCATGCCGGGATGGGGAAACATGCATGCCAAGATGGAGGAAACATGCATGCCAGGATGGGGAAACATGCATGCCAGGATGGGCAAAACATACATGCCAAGATGGAGGAAACATGCATGCCAGGATGGGGAAACATGCATGCCAGGATGTGGGAAACATGCATGCCAGGATGGGGAAACATGCATGCCAGGATGGGCAAAACATACATGCCAAGATGGAGGAAACATGCATGCCAGGATGGAGGAAACATGCATGCCAGGATGGAGGAAACATGCCATGATAGGGTACATTTACCAGCAAGGTGGACATTTACCAGGATGGGGGTACATGCTAGGAAGGGGGACATTTACCTGGATGGGGGTACATTTACCTGGATGGGGGTAAATTACCCAGGATTGGGAACATTTACCAGGAATGTGGTACATGCCGGGATGGGGGAACATTTACAAGGATGGGCAATATGTCAGGATGGGGTACATTTACCAGCATGGGGGAACATGCCTGAATGGGGTACATTTACCAGGATGGAGGACATTTACCAGCATGGGGGAACATACCAGAATGGGGTACATTTACCAGGATGTGGTATATTTACCAGGATGGAGCCATGATGGGGACAAATATACCCGAATGTAGGAAATATATATCAGGATGGGGGACATGTTTACCAGGAAGTGGCCAGGAAAGGGGACATAACTACACAATGAAAGGGGAGGGGAGCAACTCGTACGTCTTTATGGGATTTCAAGATGTTCAGACTTTGAAATGTAGATGTGGATTACAGGGTGACATCTGATTGCATTCCAGGCTAAAATCTCTGTCTAATATGCTGCAATTTTTTCCAGAAAGATCAATCCAACTGCTGTGTCTGGAAAGGGCTCAGCTTCAATGCGTGGTAAGCATGCATGACAGTGATGCTCCCTGCTGAAGAGAAGAGAAGACGGCAAAGGTAAGGTTAAAATCAATTATTTACATAATAGGATTGGTTGGCACTTCGGAAAAAAAATTGCGTTTAGGGCTACAGTTTGGGCACTCGGCCTGTGAAAGGTTCGCCATGACTGCCCTAGGGCAACTGAATGTATTAACCTTCTTGGCATGTTATGCCCTGTTGCTTGTCCTACCATTTTTTTTAAAATCAGCTGTTGGTAGTACCTTCTGATGCTGTGCCACATGGTCTTTGAACCATTCCCCTCTGAGGAAAAAGAATTTTTTTAAATCCTCGGTGTTAGCTAGTGGAATAAAGCCTGAGTTCCAGAGTGAAACAACTGCCACTTCCACGGTGCTGCATGCTTCACAAACTGCGGTCTAGGAAGCAGGTGATGATGCCTCCTGCTCCCAACCTGCTTTTGGTCAGATGCAATCATCATCAACGACATCAGCTTCGATGTCCTAGCGTGGCGTTCATTTGTCCATAAAACATAAATTTTTGAATCATTTAAATAGAATTTGAATAAATGGCCACTGGAGCCGGTGGTGTTGGTAGAGGAGGAGGAAGAGGGCAAGGCCATCATCCAAATGGCGACATTGGCAATAGCACTGTAAGGTGTTATGGAGTACGTATTCCAACTTTCACATTAATGATATAGGGGACGCAGAAAACTACAAATGACTGCCATCCCTCCCCAATGTATGTTACAGGGCCCACCTGAGAGCCCTAAGAAGTCTGAGATTTGAGGACAGCCAGTGGCCCTTAGAGGGCCACTGGAGTCAGTGGTGCTGGTGGAGGAGGAGGAGGGCAAGGCAAACATCCCAACGGGCACATTGTAGCTGACCTTTTAAAGTGTTGTCAAATATGTCCCAAAAGAGGAGGTGTGAGACAGACACCGATATAATGTATAAGTTACAGCCCTTTCTAATCGAAAAAGGAAAAATGTAAAAAACGAAACGTGTGAACATATGCTAAAGTGTTTTTTTTTGGGAGGTCGGGGCTTGATTTGACGTTTTATTACAGTTACTAGGCACTAGAAACTGTTTATTAGCTATTTCCCCTCTTTTACTTTGGTTTGAGAGCTGTTCTGGCGACTATGTAAACGCCGCGTGCTGCTCTGAGCACGTTATTCAAAGACACCAGAAATGCAGTGAGGCACCTTCTACAGGCTGTGCCCATACTGTTTCAGCCTTTTCCCATCCATTTCAGCCTTTTCCTCAGGCACCACAAGTCACCGACAGGTCCGACGTAAAATTATTCTGTTTTCCCATAGACTTACATTGGGGGTCAAATATTCGCGAATACTCGAATAGCGGCGAGGTATTCGCTGGATATCCATCAAAGCGAATAATAGGGTATTCGATCATCCCTAAAAATAAACAATCGTTGCCATTAGCTATATTTTCCCGTTGCCAATGAGGACAGTACATGACAAAGTACAGGACAGGGATGTCAAATTCAAATATACAGTGGGGCAAAATTAAAAGACAAAATTACCGGCCCACATAGTCATCCAAACAGAATAATGGGCACAACATAGCCCTCGATACAAAATAATGTCACAACATAGCCCTCCATACAGAATAATGGGTCTCACATGGTCCTCCATACAGAATAATGTCCCCCACACAGCCCTCCATACAGAATAATGTGCCCTACATAGCCTTCCATACAGAATAACGTGCCCCGCATAGCCCTCCGTACAGAATAATGGGCCCACAAAGTCCTCTATACAGAATAATGGGCCCCACATAGACCTCCATTCAGAATAATGGGCCCCATATAGCCCTCCATACAGAATAATGGGCTCCACATAGCCCTCCATACAGAATAATGGGCCCCACATAGCCCTCCATACAGAATAATGGGCCTCACATAGCCCTCCATTCAGAATAATGGGCTCCACATAGTTTTCCATACAGAATAATGGGCCCCACATAGCCCTCCATACAGAATAATGGGCCCCACATAGCCCTCCATACAGTATAATGGGCCTCACATAGCCCTCCATTCAGAATAATGGGCTCCACATAGTTTTCCATACAGAATAATATGCCCCACATAGCCCTCCATACAGAATAATGGGCCCCACATAGTTCTCCATACAGAATAATGGGTCCCACATAATCCTCCATACAGAATAATGGGCCCCACATATACCCTGATTATAGAACCCATTATACTCTTCACTGTACACAGGTCCTGTATATATAGGAGAGGTCCTGTATATACAGGGGAGGAGCTGTATATACCCCGAGTATAGACCCCAGTATACCTCTCACTGTACACATGTCCTGTATATACAGGGGAGGGGCTGTATATACCACGAATATAGACCCCCAGTGTTCCCCTCACTGTACACAGGTCCTGTATATTCAAAAAAGGGCTGTAAATACCCCAAGTATAGACCCCAGTATACTCCTCACTGTATACAGGTCCTGTATATACAGGGGAGGGGGTGTATATACCCCGGGTATAGGCATTAGTATACCATGCACTGTACACAGATATTGTATATACAGGGGAGGGGGGTGTACATACCCTGGGTATAAACCCTCAGTATGCCATTCACTGTACACATGTGCTGTATATAAAAGGGGGGGGCCTGAAAGTAACCGGAGTATATACCCCAGTATACCCCTCCCTGTACAAAGGTCTCTGAGGAGTATGATGAGGGATATGACATTCATACTTGTCAGTCGGCTGTCACTGTTCATTTACACACCTCCTGCCCTGCAGCAAGAATCCAACACCAAGAATTAGGAGCCAAATGGGCAGGTGACAAAACCCAATCAAGACTAAGGAAGCCAGTGCAGCCCCCCTGCTGTCAAGAGTATTCAGCCAGGGAGATGGGTGGCCAATTACAAGTTATATAAAAAGCTTCAAATAAGAATCTCAGACTTGGAGGCTCCTGTGTAAGAGCTACATTATTAAGGAGCTCGTCCCTCTCACATATAGGGTAGGTATATTCCCGGCTTCACGACGGCAAGCTGCACGTCACATGTACTGTCTATTAATAGTGTGATGTGCGGATTAGCTCAAAATTATTATCTCATCATGGGAAGTCGACAGACACCTTGTGTTTCCTATCCAAAGATAGATCAAATCATAACTAAATTTGCACGTGAGAGGTGACCCCCGAACAAGCCCACTCGAGGTGCTAACAAGGGATCTGCTGAGTAGGAGCATTACACAAACCGCAGCTGCTGCAGAACATCATAATACACACCGCATTTGTTGCCAATCTCATTTGAAGATGTTCTGCAGCGGTTGAATTGTGTATTGTTCAGCAATAGTGTACCCCTCACAACTAAAATTATAAAGAATATTCCCCATAGACATCTAATGTTTCATAATTATCATTTATACAATAAATATGTATATTATCTACCAAGCAAAAGATTCACTATTTACAAACAATGAGAAAACCTCTTTAACCCCTTAAGGACGAAGTCAGTTTTGTACTTAATGCCCAGGCCATTTTTTGTAATTTTGACCAGTGTCACTTTATAAGGTTATAACACTGGAACGCTTCAATGGATCCCGGTGATTCTGAGAGTGTTTTTTTCGTGACATATTGGGCTTCATGATAAAGGTAAATTTAGGATGATTTTTTTAATTGTATTTGTGAAAAAATCTGAAATTTGACAAAAAAATAAAAAAAAAATTTAACATTTTGCAATTTTCAAACTTTTAATTTTTATGCCCATACACCAGAGAGTTATGGCACACAAAATAGTTAATAAATAACATTTTCCACTTGTCTACTTTACATCAGCGCAATTTTTAAAACAAAATTTTTGGGGGTTAGGAAGTTAGAAGGGTTCAAATTTCATCAGTAATTTCCCTTTTTTTCAACAAAATTTACAAAACCATGTTTTTGGGGACCACATCACATTTGACTTTGAGAGGCCTAGGTGACAGAAAATACCCAAAAGTGACACCATTCTAAAATCTGTACCCCTCAACGTACTCAAAGTCACATCAAAGAAGTTTATTATCCCTTCAGGTGCTTCACAGGAACAAAAGTAAAGTCGAATGAAAAAAAATAAAAATTAACATTTTACCTAAAAATGTTGCTTTAGCACTAATTTTCTTACTTTTTCAAGAGGTAACACCAAACATTGGACCTCAAACTTTGTTACCCACTTTCTTATGAGCGCGCCGATACCCCACATGTGGTCAGAAACCTTTGTTTGGGTAAATGGGAGGGCTTGGAACGAAAGGAGCAATATTTGAATTTTGGAAAGCAAATTTGGCTGAAAAAGATTGCGAGCACCATGTCGCATTTGGAGGACCCCTAAGGTACGTAAACAGCAAAAAACCACCACAAGTGACCCCATATTGGAAACTAGGCCTCTCAAGGAATGTATCTAGATGTTTGGTGAGTATTCTGAACCCCCAGGTGCTTCACAGAAGTTTATAACGTTGAGCCATGAAAATAAATAATTTTTTTTTACCACAAAATTGTTACTTTAACCAGGTAGCTTTTTTTTCACAAGGGTAACAGGAAAAAAAATCACCATGAAATTTATTTTGCAATTTCTCCTGAGTTTGGTGATATCTTATATGTGGTGGAAATCAACTGTTTGGATACACGGCAGGGCTCGGAAGAGAAGGGGTGCCATTTGACTGCAAAATTGTCTGGAATCAATAGCGGATGCCATGTTGCATTAGGAGAGCCCCTGAGGTGCCTAAACAGTGGAGGTCCCCCACAAGTGACCCCATTCTGGAAAATAGACCCCTCAAGGAATTTATCTAGATGTTTGGTGAGTACCCTGAACCCCCAAGTGCTTCACAGAAGTTTATAATGTTGAGCTGTGAAAATAAAAAATAATACATTTTTACCACAAAATTGTTATTTCAACCAGATAGCTTTTTTTTTTTAACAAGAGTAAAAGTAAAAAAATCAGCATAAAATGTATTGTGCAATTTCTCCTGAGTATGCTGATACCTTATGTGTGGTGGAAATCAACTGTTTGGGTGCACAGCAGGGCTCGGAAGGGAAAAAGTGCCATTTGACTGAACAATTGGCTGGAATAATTAGCGGACGCTATGTCGCATTTGGAAAGCCCCTAAGGTGCCTAAACAGTGGAGGTCCTCCACAAGTGACCCCAATCTGGAAACAATATACCTCAAGGCTTTTATCTAGGTGTATATTAAGTATTTTGAATCAACGAATACTTCACAGAATTTGATAAACTTAGGTTGCCATATTGAAAATTTTTCACAAAAATGTTGATTTAGCATCACATTTCTCACTTTTTAAAGAGGCAACAACAAAACGTGGACTTCAGAGGTTGTTATCCAATTTCTTGTGAGCGCAGGGATACTCCACATGTGGCCAAAAATCTCTGTTTGGATAAATGGGAGGGCTTGGAATGGAAGGAGCACCATTTGAATTTTGGAAAAGTTGAAATAAATTGCGCGCACCATGTCACATTAGCAGGGCCTCTTGGGTACCTATACATCAGAAACCCCCCACAAGTGACCCCATTTTCCTATACCGGTCTGTTATGTACTGTTAATGATTGTTGTACGTATACCCTCTTTCACTGTAAAGTGCCATGGAATAAATGGCGCTATAAAAATAAATAATAATAATAATAATGATAATAATAATAATTTTGGAAACTGGACCCCTCAAGGATTTTATTCAGGAGTATAGTAAGCATTTTGAATCCACAGGTACTTCACAAAAATGTTGCTGTAGCAACAATATTCTCACTGTTAGGCTATGTGGCCATGATCCAGCGACACGGCGTCTACTACACAGTGTCAGCCTTCCTGCAGAGATGTGAGTGTTGTCCACTGGAGAACGCAGCTGCCCATGCCCACGATTTGGGTTCAGGCTGCTGTGGACTTTAGCTCTATTCTACCTGCAGAGAGCACTCTTGTCTCTGCAGCATAAATTGACATGCTTAGGCTTGGGAAGCTGCACCACAGGTCGGTTTATGCTGCGGAGAAAAGAAGCACAGTGGGCATGGGATTTCTAAAAATCCTTCCACTGTGCTTGTACTGTACAACGTAGCGTTATGGATGCAGGGAAAACACTCTGCGCCCAAAATGCTGCAAACCCTGATTGTGGGCACATAGCCTAAAATGCTACAATGGATGAATGGATAGTTGTCAAACATATATAACGCCCCACCCCCCTGCATATTCTAAGCTGGCGCCCTTTAGTGCCTTTCATGTGGCACTAAAGGGTGCCTAGCCTTGTATTTAGCCCAAGAAAAAAAAAATGACGTGGGGTCCCCCCTATTTTTGATAGCCAGCTAGGGTAAAGCAGACAGCTGTAGCCTGCAAACCACAGCTGACAGCTTCATCTTGTCTGGTGATCAATTTGGAGGGTTCCCCAAGCTGTTTTTTTTAAATTATTTATAAATAAATAATTAAAAAACAAACGTGGGGTCCCCCCAAATTAGATCACCAGCCAAGGTGAAGCTGACAGCTGGGGTCTGGTATTCTCAGGGTGGGAAGAGCCATGGTTATTGGACTCTTCCCAGCCTAAAAACAGCAGGCCGCAGCCGCCCCAGAAGTGGCGCATCTACTAGATGCGCCAATCCTGGCGCTTCGCCCCAACTCATCCCGTTGCCCTTGTGTGGTGGCAAACAGGGTAATATATGGGGTTGATACCAGATGTGTAATGTCACCTGGCATCAAGCCCAGGAGTTAGTTATGTCATGGCGTCTATCAGATACCAGACATAACTAATTGACAGTAATAAAAAAAAAAATTGACAACAAAAAAAAAAAATTATTTGAAAAAACACTCCTCAAAACATTCCCTCTTTCACCAATTTATTGAAAAGAAAAAAAAAATCGGCTCTGCTGTAATCCATTTTGAAAATCCCAGGACGATTCTGGACCTTCTAGAATATGGGGGGCACGCTCAAGGAACGTATCCCCCATTTTCTAGGAGTGCAGACCCTCCATTTGAGGAGTGTGGGTGCAATGACACTGCACCCACTCTCCCCGAGTCACAGCTGCAGCGTGCGAGCAGCCAGCGCAGCTCTCTGAACACAGGAAGCTGAGCTGTCAGCTGCTCTGCGCATGTGACCAGCGTTTGCTGTGAAGGAGAAGGGGGCCGCGGGGGATCAGAGCTGCAACAGGTACGGGGAACACCGGGGGACACCGGGGGGATATAGGGGGTGACCTGGCAGGGCCTGGGGAGGAGTTTTCTGTCGCATGTGTCATGGCACATGCAACAGAAATCAGAGGAAAAAAGTAAATGTGGCCGGTGCGCTGCTGTGCGCGCAGCCATGTTGGATTTTCGGGAGGGGGTTGGGGGTCGGTGGGGGGCACTTTGGTGACTCCGGGGGACCGGGGAGGAGATTTATCTCTAATCAGGCATATTTCATTTCAGCAAGACAATGATCCAAAACACCGCTCCAAATCTACTCAGGCATTCATGCAGAGGAACAATTATAATGTTCTGGAATGGCCATCCCGGACCTGAATATCATTGAAAATCTGTGGGATGATTTGAAGCGTGCTGTTCATGCTCGGCGACCATCAAACTTAACTGAACTGGAATTGTTTTGTAAACAGGAATGGTCAAATATACCTTCATCCAGGATCCAGGAACTCATTAAAAGCTACAGTAAGCGACTAGAGGCTGTTATTTTTGCAAAAGGAGGATCTACAAAATATTAATGTCACTTTTATGTTGAGGTGCCCATACTTTTGCACCGGTCAAATTTTGTTTAAATGCGGATTGCACATTTTCTGTTAGTACAATAAACCTAATTTCAATCCAGAAATATTACTCAGTCAATCAGTTATTAGATATATGAAACTGAAATAGCTGTTGCAAAAACCCAAATTGTTATAAAGAAAAAAAGGTTAACATTAATAGGGGTGCCCAAACTTTTTCATATGACTGTAATTTGTGCGCAACATCTAGTGTTTACTTCCTATTACTTGTTATTGATCTTTGATCCGGGCACAATAATACCCCGGGTGCCCCCGTAGAGCTCAGTTCTCCAAATTCTATCAGCTTCAGGTAACTAAGACATGAGTGCCCGGAGGCTGCGTCAGCTGATTGCTGACAATGAAGAACGGCCACACCGACCAAATATTTGGGGAAGATTGACAATATTCACACCCTATAGGGCAGGAGTCTCAAACTCGGCTGGGTATAAGGGCCGCATATATATAATAAAAAAAAATGTTGGTACCATATTTTTTTTTATACACCTTTGGATCACTGTTTTTGAACATTTTTTTGTTTATTATAACAAATGTACAGTTTTTTGTTATATATATATATTATATACACACACATTTTTGCTAGTAAAAAAAAATCATGCTTTTTTTTAATTTAAAGTAATACAGTTTTGCAATTGTTTCCATATAGTCATTTTGGCCAACATCTTGCAGCAATGTTCCAATCCTTGTCCCCATCTTGTAGTAATGTGCCCCATCCTTGTCTCCATCCTGTAATAATGTCTGCATCCTGATCTTCATCCTGTAGTAATGTACCCATCCTGGTCCTCATCCTGTAGTAATGTGCCCAACCTTCTCCCCTTCTTGTAATAATGTGCCATTCCTTGTCCCCTTCTTGTAGTATTGTGCCCCATCCTGGTCCTCATCCTGTAGTAATGTGCCCATTTTGCTCCCCATTCTGTAGTAATGTACCCATCCTTGTCCCCATCCTGAAGTAATGTGCTCATCCTTGTGCCCATCTTGTGTGAATGTGCCCATCCTATAGTCATTTGTCCATCCTGAGCCTCATCATGTAGTAATGTGGTCATCCTGGTCCTCATGTAGTAATGTGCCCATCCTGGTCCTCATCCTGTAGTAATGTGCCCATCCTGGTCATTATCCTGTAGTAATGTGCCCATCCTGGTCCTTATCCTGTAGTAATGTGCCCATCCTGGTCCTTATACTGTAGTAATGTGCCCATCCTGGTCCTTATACTGTAGTAATGTGCCCATCCTGGTCCTTATCCTGTAGTAATGTGCCCTATCCTTGTGCCCATCCTGCATGAATATGTCCATCCTTTTGCCCATGCTGTAGTAATGTGCCCATGCAGGACTCTTCTTGTAGTAATGTCTCCTTTACTGGACCTTTTTTTTGTAGCAATGTCCTATCCTGGTATCCTGCTGTGCTATTCTACACACACACACACTTACCATGACCGTGTGCAGCCTCAGCGTGCAACACACACACACACACCCCAAAACTTTCTTCTTACCACCTATCCTCCGTTCTGCACAACTATTCCAATATCAGCCGCTAGCCAATCAAAGGCAAGCAACTGAGGTCATATGCGCCAGTTGCTTGCCTCTGATTGGCCAGTGGTTGCCATTAAGTTGTGCAGAGAGAGCTCAACTCCGCAACTCCAGCAAAATGTTCATCTGAAGAAAAGCGCTGACGGCTGCGGCCCCTGTACTGGCCACGATCGTTACTGGGTCCACATGCCTGTGGACAGCAAGAAGCCCCCTGAGGGGCCGCATTCAGCCTGCACCCACGTTTTTGTGACCTCTGCTACAGGGCTTTGCTGGGAGGGGATATCATGGGGTATGATGGGCCAAATTTTAGGAAAGACACTGCAGGTACACTAAAGTCGAAAATAAGGCAATTTTTTCCAGGGTTCTCCTCTCCCTAAACACCAGCGGAGCAGATGGGCCGATCCCTATAGGCCAAAAGTGTTTGACAAAATTGGGAATAATCATGATAAATTAATATTTCTTTATAGGACAGGCTATATCTGTCCGTAGGTCTCAAGAAAGACATCAGAGAAGACCTACCAGTAGACGTAAGAGAGACAGCAATGCTGTCACTGAGAGGAGATGGAGACGTGCCAGAGATCCTTCACGTCGTAGGGGACACGAAGAGACCAGGGAAAGAAGCTTCTCCCCTCTAAGACCAGCCTCTGCCGGGCCCTCCAGCTCAACAGTGGAGGGCAGCAGGGACCGGAGGAGGGAAAGAAGCCACTCCCCTCCAAGACCAGCCCCTGCCGAGCCCTCCAGCTGAACAGCGGAGGGCAGCAGGGACCGGAGGAGGGAAAGAAGCTGCTCCCCTCTAAGACCAGCCCCTGCCGGGCCCTCCAGCTCAACAGCGGAGGGCAGCAGGGACCGGAGGAGGGGAACAAGCCACTCTCCTCTAACACCAGCCCCTGTGGAGCAGTCACCATCTATTCACGCACCCATTCAACTGCAGGCAGAGCCTGTGATCCCACCACCACTGCCACAGGTGGATCCACCTGCACAAAATGTACCTGTGCCGAGGAGAAGGCGTGGTAGGGTTAGCAGGAGAGCTCGGGAAATTGTGAGACTCCCAACAAGGAATGTAACCTCACAGGAGGAGGGCGAGACATGTCCCATATGTATAGAGGACTATCAGATCGGAGAGCAGCTCACAGTCCTCCCGTGCAACCACTTCTTCCATCCGGGTTGCATTTCTGACTGCCTGCGCTTAACCCACATAATGTACAATTTTCCTTTAATTTTCATGAGAATAGTATTTATTTTTTGGATTTGTCTCTTTTTGGTAGCATACAAAAGAACTGCATTGAATGAAGCATTTTTCGTAAGTCAGTAGCAGGTAATTCATACTTCTATGAATCCCACAATGTCTGTCTGCTATTTCATCCTTTTTCTCTGCTCGATTTCTAAAACTTAACATGGAAAAAATAGAATTCATTATTTTTCTCCTCCTCACTCAAAACCCCTCCAACAGACCTATCCATCAAAGTCAATGGATAGGTCTGTTTGCTACCTAGGAGTAAAGGCCGCTTTACACGCTGCAATCTCTCTAGCGAGATCGCTAGCGTGCGTACCCGCCCCCATCAGTTGTGCGTCATGGGCAAATCGGTGCCCATGGCGCACAACATCGCTCGGACCCATCACACTACTTACCTGCCTAGCAACGTTGCTGTTACCGCCGAACCGCCTCCTTTCTAAGGGGGCGGTTTGTTCGGCGCCACAGCTACGTTACTAAGTGGCCGCCCAATAGAAGCGGAGGGGCGGAGATGAGCGGGACGTAACATCCTGCCCACCTCCTTCCTTCCTCATTGCCGGCAGCCGCAGGTAAGGTGATGTTCCTCGTTCCTGTGGTGTCACACATAGCGATGTGTGCTGCCGCAGGAACGACGAACAACATCGTACCTGTAGCAGCAACGATATTTGGGAATGGAGGAACGTGTCAATGAGCAATGATAAGGTGAGTATTTTTGCTCGTTAGCGGTCGCTCGTACATTTCACACGCAACGACATCGCTAACAAGGCCGGGTGTGCGTCACAAATTCCGTGACCCCAACGACATCGCTTTAGCGATGCCGCTGCGTGTAAAGCGGCCTTAACTCTCAACTCTGCACTCTCCTTCAAGCAACGCATCCAAGCACTCTTCACCTCCTGCTGCCTGAAAATTGAAAAATATTTTCCGGATTCGTACAGTCCTTAACCAAGAAGCTGCAAAATCACTAGTGCATGTCCTTATTATCTCCCGCCTGGACTATTACAACCCCCTGCTCTGTGGTCTTCCTTCTAACACTCTTTCCCCCCTACAATCTATCCTAAACTATGCTGCCCAACTAATACACCTGTGCCCTATTACTCCCTTATCTTTCCTCTTTGCCAAACCCTTCTCTGGCTTCCCATTGCCCAATGACTCCAGTTCAAAATCCTAACCATAACATACAAAGTCATCCACAACCTGTCTCCTCCATAAATTTATGACCTAGTCTCCCTGTACTTAACTGCATGTAACCTCTGATCCTCACAAAATCTCCTTCTCTACTCCCCTCTTCCCATAATTGCATCCAAGATTTCTTCCGTGCATCCCCCATACTCTGGAACTCTCTGCCACAACATATCAGACTCCTGCCTACCTGTGAAAGCTTCAAAAGGAATCTGAAGACCCACCTCTTCCAACAAGCCTACAACCTGCAGAAACCCTCAGTCTGCTAAAGCGCCGAACCACTATTTCCACCCTCACCTGCTGTATCCTCACGCATTCCTTGTAGACTATGAGCCCTCGCGGCCAGGATCCTCTAATCCTGTACCTGTCTGTGCCTTGCATTGTTCATGATTATTGTACTTGTCCCTATTAGGTATACTTATTTTCACATGTAAAGTGCCATGGAATAAATAGCGCTATAATAATATTAATAATATGCATCTAGTTGCTATCCCAGCCATGTCATCCACAATTTACTGGTCGGCGAGTATTTCAGGGCAAAACGATGTTGCACTGATAATAATCTTTATCATAAGGAATGTGCAATAATTGTTATATGATTTATAAATAGAGGTTATTGTGAATCTACTTTATCCAGAGGTAAAATCACTGCAAATTTGAAATCTAGAAAACAGTATTTAACTTAAGAGTTTCCAGATAATTCCCCCCCCAAAAAAAATCAAATGTAACCTTTTCTACTTGTAACAGTAGCCTCTATTATCATATAGTCAATATAGTAAAAAAAAAAATCTTCCTATATTACATATGGATGACACTTTAAGAAATAATTTTATTAAAAAATGAAGTCAAATTTGTTTAAAAAAGAGCCACCACCGTTGGAAATTTAATATCACCCAATGATCATTCCAACAATGGTTCAGCCAAATAAACATTGGAGTTACATTGAAGTTGGATCTACACAGTTGGCTCTCGTAAGTGTAATAAAAAAAAAAATTGTGTTCTTTGTCAATACACACATAATACCAAGGTTTTTACATCAGCGGGAAACCATAAGTTCTACAAAATTAATTCTTTATTAACTGTGATTCTATGTTTGTAGTTTATATTACTTTTGGCTCTACCTGTAACTTACAGTATATAGGCTGCACCTCATGACCATTGCGCAGAATGATTTTGGGGCATATTTATGCCCCTTAAAACAGGACTACTCGCAATCTCTCTGGTGCTTCACAGCATGCTCTCCGGACACATGGCAGTAATGTCAGTGGACTAAAGGTCATTGCAATAGAGAAAGTGAATACTCCTAAAGTGATGGAGACAGACTACGGGCCATAAAGTACAGAGAAGCAAAATGGATTTTTGACCTAGAATAGAGTTCACCGAAAGGTTTAAACATCAAAACGGATATGCATTATATTTATTAATTGTTGTGAATGTTACTAATCTGTATATGAATTTGTATTTATGTACGATCTGTCATGAGATCCTTGCTGTTATGTGGGGGTTGCTTTGCACGTCATTTCTATGTTGGCACTATTTAATCAACACATCTGTGTATGCGGAATGTGCTATCATTAAGACCATTTGCTGGTCGAAACTCGTCACTAGGACATCCCATGGAGATTTTATCCTTACTTTTTTCATTGTCATGTCTTGATTTTAATCCTTTGGAATAAACATTTTTTATTTTATCTTGTATGCATCGTTGATGGACAATTTTTCTTTCTTTGACGTTGGATGGCGCAAATATTGTCACAAGCACTGCCCTCATTCCTTTTATTGCATAAGTGAGCTGGATTTTTCCTCTGACTCTCCTCCATATACAGTATGATGGTATCCACAGCAACACATGCACAGTAATATGCCATCCATTTGTGCCCCATTCTGTCGTCAAACAACGTGATGCAGTGACATAATCGCGCCACCTGACATCTCCTGTGTGGCGTCGCCCTCAGAGGTCAGAATTAGCAACTGGAGCCATTCTGCTTATTCACTGAGGAGACAGCATACAGAAATTACACTGGCTCCTAACTGAATGTTAAAGAGAACCACAACGGGGCATGTTTTCTACCTGTTGAGTGAATGTGCCTCCCCCATACTCTGGAACGCTCTACCTCAGCATATCAGACTCTCCCCTACTTCATGAGGAACCTGAAGACCCATCTCTTCCAACAAGCCTACAACCTACAATAACCCTCAGTCCAGTACACCACTGCGCAACCAGCTCTGTCCTCACCTATTGTACCATCACCCATTTCCTGTAGACTGAGAGCCCTCGCGGGCAGGGTCCTCTCGCCTTCTATACCAGTCTGTTTTGTACTGTTAATGATTGTTGTACGTATACCCACTTTCACTTGTAAAGTGCCATGGAATAAATGGTGCTATAATAATAAATAATAATAATAATGTAATAAGTGATCAAATAGTTGTATGTACTTCAATATTATGAAAAGATAATATTCAGCTCACCTAAATACATATAAATCCTGCATGGACAGTTCGACCATCCCATGTAAAAATAGTGAAGAAATGTAGTCGAGCGCATAACATTTTTTTAATGCACTTGTCATGAATCCGGGCTGTGCTTCTCTCACCGTGGTCCACTAAACTCGGTTGTGCTCCACGTCGGCCTTTGCAGATGGCCCACCATGATACCATGTGACCACCTGCCTTTGGCTTCCAATTCCTCTGCTACCGGCCTCCGTTGGCATGCAGCCTCCATCACATTCACCTATTACTACAAGCACAATTGTCCGGCGTTTTTGACTACAGCTTCTTCCAGGGCATGAAGAGAAGAGAGTGCATTGTTTAGCAATCTATAATGTGTATATGTACCGCCCCGGGGCCCGGCCAGCTGCCGAGCCACTCGGATCCGTGCTTGTCGGTGGGTGGCTCAAGCTTTTCACGGACCCGGGGGTCATGGCGCTCTGAAAGGGGGTTGGCGCTACACGTAGGGACTTCGGTGGGGAGGTCCACGGCCGGAGCCGCGGTTGTTTGTAGGTGATTTAAGTTCGTGATGCCACCCACGGGTTGTGGTAAATGGATGGACACCACCGCTGCCGTTGACTAGGCTCCCGGGGACGGTGTTGCGCAGCTTGGTGTTGACCCCCTCCGTGGGTAGGGGGGATGATGATCCCGGGGGCCCGAGGGAGGTGCTGAGGCGGGGGAATGGATTCATGATGGGATGTCGGTGCGGTGCGGCGTGGTGCATGGCCCGAAGGCACTGTTGTACTCACTATTACAAACACGCTGGAGTCTCTGGTAAACCAAACAAGATGGTGAACGGTGCCCGCAGCCGGCTGCAGTTTTCCCCCTTAGCAAGTTGGTGGTTTCCGCCTTTCTCCTGCACCTCACAATGTAAAAATCACGACTCCTATGCCTGAGCAACAGTAGTCCGCTCCCCTGTTTGATATGCCCTCAGACGCTTGCCCCTCGGGTCTCTATGCTTTGGCGGTGGCTTTACCCCTATGGTTGGGCTGTGGTCTTCAGTCGGGTCTTCGGTGGGAAAGGTCCTAAAGTCCAGTGGTGAATCAGTTGATTTGACTCAGCCCGGTTGTTTATGGGCCTCGTACTGGGTCTGAGTACCCCTCCTGGTGCTCCGGTTTCCAATCGGTTCCCCGGTTCGGTACTGGCGGGCCACCGCCCGTCCCCGGTCCCTACGGTTCCACCGGCTGTAATCCCAGCTCCTGCAGGTGGCCACCACTGTCTGCCTCCTTGCCAGAGGTGACTGGGCTCCAACTCAGACACCTGGTGTCAGGTCTGCCCTTGAACTTGACTCCACTTCACTCCACTGTCAAAGCTCAACTCCAACTAACTGTTTTCCCGCCTCCGGGCCTGTGAACTCCTCGGTGGGCGGAGCCAACCGCATGGCTCCGCACCCCTGGTGTGAACATCAAACCCGGAGGGAGGTGACAAGGGTTTCTGTAGTTTGGCTGCTGTCACCTAACTAAGGGGAGGAGGCGTGTGTGTATGGGACTACCTGTGACAACCTGGCTAGTCCAGGGCGTTACATACATGATGTTACATAATAATTTGATACAGACAAGGGGATTTTTTACTCTTGAAAAGATCATTGGGGATCTCAGGACCCAGATCCCTAAATATCTGCCTGTACTTATAAAAGTGCTCAAATATGTGTTGGTTTTTTTTTATTTATTTTTTTTTAGAAAGGTTTAGTTCTCCTCTAATGCGTTGACTTAGCCTCCAAATTCTCCTTTCTTGATTCAGCCATCCGATTTAGCAAGTGAAGGAAGTTCAGGAAAAACATTTCCAGTGATTAAGGATTTTCTGCTTTTACATTGATGACCTATCCTAAGAAACAGCAGATGGAGTGGAACGCCATAATTCAGTTACATGGCTTTGTGGCCATTGCAACTTAGCTCCTATTATTTAAATCTGATGTTCAGTATATGGCAGAGGCCACAAAACAGTGCTAAACCTGAAGTGTTGCACTCCATACAATGTTTACATCTGGTCGCTGCTGGAGTTAATGACAGCAGATCAGTGGGGTTCTCACTTCTTTTCTGCAGGTGCCTGCGTTTTTTGCCATACATAATGGTAAAAAAACGCAGGACCAACCAGCGGAAAAAACGCATCAAAAACGCAATAAAATGTATGCGTTATTGGTGCGTTTTTTGAACGCAAGTGAGCTAATCTTTCAGACTTTCTTGAGAAAAAATCCTTTTTTTAGTGCGCACAGGGCCAGATAACAGAGAACGCATACAGAGGTCTTGTGGAGTTCATAAATTGATCCATGTGTTCTGATGACACAAAAAGAATCTGAAGAATATTACAGAGACGGTTTTAATGTTCTGTCTTAATGTATGTAAACACACCAATATATACATTGATAGAATACTCAGTTTTTAACCTTTACACGACTTTATTGTTTTCATTAAATGCTGTTATCTTTAAAATGATTCTACTTGTCAGATGAATAGCTTCATCCCATCTGTTCTTCTCTGAGCTAGTGCAGGTTGACATATTTTCTGTGTACTGTAGAATGCATTTTAAATACCTAAGAAAAAGAAAAAAGCATTATATGGTAGAAAAAGGACATATTATTTTACAAATTATGGTCAGAAATCTTAACCTCGGTGCTCATTTAATCTACTTATTCGTTATTCAGATGGACACTCCTGTGTCACTCCAACCATAGCAGAGTTTCATTTAACCGATTTTCAACAAGGCCAGTTTATATTTCTGTGCTTTTGGTTGCTTTCTCCCTTCCTTAACTTTTCTTTTCAGTCTAAATAGCGCTTTTTTTTTTTTTTTTTGCAAACAAGTATTAGTTATGAATGACACCATTCACTTTACCATATATTGTACAGAAAAACAGTAAAAAAAAATACTGTTTGAGGTGAAATGGTGAAAAAACAAAATACTTCTATTGTATTTTGAATTTTGTTTTTATGGAGTTCACACTGCGGTAAAAATGACCATGTGTCACCATTTTGTTTGTGTTGTAATTTTCTGGGACCCATACATTTTTTATTTTTCCATTGATGGAGCTATGTGAAGGGCAAACTGTAGCTTTTAATGCTACCTTACGGGGAAGATATTGTTTTTTTGTTTATCCCTTGTAACACAAAATTCAACAAAAAGTGATCAAAAAGACATAAGGTTGGTATTGATTTTACAGGGGATAAAAGAGAACTACATTTTATTCTAGTCAGCAGTGGAAGACCAAGTGATCATACAAAGTACATAAATGTAGTTTGTGAGAAATACACTTAAATATAAATACCTACTAATGGTAACAAGACTTAAAAACAAAACTAAAAAAATGGTCTAAATAACATTCTTTTTGGCCTCATTGCATTAACAAGACTTTATAAAAAATACTTGCTGCAGTACCTGGGCGTTGCCCGGGATAGTAACTATCTCTGTCTCTCTGTCTCTTTCCCAGTCTCTGTCTGTCTCTTTCTGACTGTCTTTCTATGTCTCTTAAGGTCCAGTCACACTAAGCAACTTACCAGCGATCCCAACAACGATAGGGATCGCTGGTAAGTTGCTAGGAGGTTGCTGGTGAGATGTCACACTGCGACGCTCCAGCGATCCCACCAGCAACCTGACCTGGCAGGGATCGCTGGAGCGTCGCTACACGAGTTGCTGGTGAGCTCACCAGCAACCAGTGACCAGCCCCCAGCGCCGCGTGCTAGATGCTGCGCTTGGTAACTAAGGTAAATATCGGGTAACCAACCCGATAATTACCTTGGTTACCAGTGCACGGAGCTACACGTGCAGAGAGCAGGGAGCAGCGCACACTGAGCGCTGGCTCCTTGCTCTCCTAGTTACAGCACACATCGGGTTAATTACCCGATGTGTACTGCAGCTAAATGTGCACAGAGCAGGGAGCAGCGCACAATGCTTAGCGCTGGCTCCCTGCTCTCCTTGCTACAGCACACATCGGGTTAATTAACCCGATGTGTCCTGCAGTAACATGTGCACAAAGCAGGAGCCGGCACTGAATGTGAGAGCGGCGGAGGCTGATAACAAAGGTAAATATCGGGTAACCAAGGACAGGGCTTCTTGGTTACCCGATGTTTACTGTGGTTACCAGCCTCCGCAGAAGCCGGCTCCTGCTGCCTGCACATTTAGTTGTTGCTGTCTCGCTGTCACAGACAGCGATCTGCGCTTCACAGCGGGACAGCAACAACTAAAAAATGGCCCAGAACATTCAGCAACAACCAGCGACCTCACAGCAGGGGCCAGGTTGTTGCTGGATGTCACACACAGCGACATCACTAGCAACATCGCTGCTACGTCACAAAAGTTGTTCGTTAGCAGCGATGTTGCTAGCGATGTTGCTTAGTGTGACGGGGCCTTTACTGTCTATCTCTCTGCCTGTCTGCCTGTCTCTGTCTGCCTGTCTCTGTCTGCCTGTCTCTGTCTGCCTGTCTCTGTCTGCCTCTGTATCAGTCTGTCTCTGTATCAGTCTTCCTGTCTGTCTCTGTATCAGTCTCTCTGTTTGTCTCTCTCTGTGTCTGTGTCTCTCTCTGTGTTTGTCTCGTGCCCAGTCAGTCTCGTGCCCCGTCAGTCTCGTGCCCCGTCAGTCTCGTGCCCCGTCAGTCTCGTGCCCAGTCAGTCTCGTGCCCAGTCAGTCTCGTGCCCAGTCAGTCTCGTGCCCAGTCAGTCTCGTGCCCAGTCAGTCTCGTGCCCAGTCAGTCTCGTGCCCAGTCAGTCTCGTGCCCAGTCAGTCTCGTGCCCAGTCAGTCTCGTGCCCAGTCAGTCTCGTGCCCCGTCAGTCTCTTTACTTGTCTCTGTCTCTTTCCCTGTCTCTTTCCTTGTTTCTGTCGCTTTCCCTTTCTGCCTGTCTCTTTCCCTGTATGTCTATGTCTTTCTGCCTCTGTCTGTCTCTTTGACTGTCTGTCTCTCTCTCTCTCTCTCTGTCTCTTTTGATCAGTCTCCCCACCGAAATCTTATTACCTCACACATAAGCTTCTTATACTAACAATTTATTTTGTTCCTATAGCAACTAATCACAGCTCCTATTAATAACCTAATAGCTCGCAGCTCCATTGACTTTAATGGAGGCAGGTTTTAACTGTAAAGCGCGGGGTTACGTTTTCCCGTCAAAACATAGTCTATGACGTTCCAGTCACATGGGGTGTCTATCCAAAATTTCATGATTGTAAATGCGATGGTGCGGATTCAGTTAGCGGACATACACACATACATACACTCAGCTTTATATATTCGATAAAAATGCAACACATCCAAAAAATGGTAAGTGTTAAAGGGAACCTGTCACCAATTTTTTGGCATATAGGCTGCAGCCACCACCAACTGGGTTCTTATATACAGCATTTTAACATGCTGTATATAAGAGCTTAGGCCGCTGTGAGAACATAAAAAACAATTTATAATACTTACCTAAGGGTCACGCGGTTGGCCAGAAGGGCATCTCTGTTCTCCGGTGCCGCCTCTTTTGGCCATCTTTGTTCTCCTTCTTCTATTGCCGCGGTGCATGACACATCCGACGTCATCCACACTCGCCGGCATTCAGGTCCGGCAGGACCGGCGAGTGTGTATGACGTAGACGCGTCATGCACACAGGCTTCAGAAAGAGGACGAAGATGGATGAAAGAGGAGGCGCCGGCAACGGACACGCCCAGATGGCCAAACGCAAGACCGTTAGGTAAGTATTATAAAGTGTTTTTTATGTTCTCACAGCGGCCTGGGCTCTTATATACAGCATGTTAGAATGCTGTATATAAGAGCCCGGTGGGGGTGGCCACAGGTTATAGGCCAAAAAAGTGGTGACAAGTTCCCTTTAACTACATTTTTTAAAGCGCTGAGCTTCTCCAATTTCAATTTTTACACAAAAACTAATAGACCCAAAAAGTGCACAGTGCACACAAGGCCTAGACATAAAATACAATCATTTTATATAATCTATGATTTCTGGCACCTTACTTCAAGTATTTCTGGTATTCCAAATTGGCTTTTTCAGGTAAGCTGTGTATATTGTGCAAATCCACAATCACTATTGTTACAATTAGACGTAGGACTGGAGACAGTGACTTAATGCTGAGGAATACAGGAATAAAAAAAAGAAATCTTTTATAAAATAGGTAGATAAAACAAAAGCCAAACATATCTTACATTGTATCAATTAGTAGAACATTTTGAGGAAATTGTAGAACAATATATTTCAAAATAAATGTTATACCGTGTACATGAAATAACCACTTTTAGGGTATATGCGCACACTGCGCTTTTGGTTTGATGAAATGTGGTGCAAACGCACAGATAAGAATTTTCTTGTGTTTTGACACACCACATTGAAGTCAATGGGTGAAAAATGGAGAAAAAAAAAGCAAAAAGAATTGACATGCTGATTTTTTTTGTCAAAGATTTTGACAAATATTTGACGAATAAAAAGCAGACAATAAAACTGCTACATGGGCATGAAAATTCAGATTTCTCATAGACTTTTCTGGGGAAGCAAAAGCATGCAGTTTGTCACTGACACTGTGCAGTTTAAAACGTGGAAAAAAAAGTGATGTGCACATGCAGCATTATATGGTTAAATCTTACATACTACATAACCATGTCGTCACTGTAGTCATACTGACAAGAAGAATTATGTCATCTTACAGAGTTTACTGCTCTGTATAAAAAAGTTAGACATTTTCTGGATTGCTGTTTATCTGCTCATTCTATTTTCCAAAAATTGGAATAAAAAGTAATAAAAAAAATTGCTATGCACCTCCAAATAACACCAACAAAAATGTAAACTCATTCCGCAAAAAAACAAGCTCTTACTCAGATCTGTCATCTGAAAAATAGAGGGTACGCTCACATTTGCGTATACATCGGACAAGTGCTATGCGGCTGTTTTGTCGGTTAGCACTAGCTCCAATGTTATACTATGGAGCAGTACAGGCAAGCGTTATTTTTTCTCATGCCGATTTGGCATGAGAAAAAAATTGCTGCATGCTGCGATCAGCAGTTTATCTCAGATCACATGCACCCATACAAGTCTATGAGTGTGTGTAAAACATCAGACTGGACACGGATGTTATCTGAGTGCAGTCCGGTATGTGCTGAGATAGGCAATGGAGATTAAGAAATTAATCATGCAAGAAAATTGTATCACAGTAAATGACACTCGGCTGACGCTAGCAGCAGAGTGTCATTAGCATATTGCATTCGATCGATACTCTTGCTTCAGATTCTATACGCCAGTGTGACTACGGCCTTTAGGAAAGTGATGCAGACTGACCTTCCCTGTACAGGGGAATACTACAGAGACATGTATACCATACAGAATATGTGTAGCGCTCCTGAAACCATCAGGGTGCTACAAGGTTCTGCATACCCACAAGGATGCAGGGCATACCCCTTTAGGGACCCAGAACCCCAGTGCCGGTAACATCAAAAACCCAGGTAATCCCAGTTTTCCCCAACAATCCCCCATAGAATGGTACCCAGCTAGGGTGGGACCAATGGATGGCCGCCTAGAGGTGGAGCCACTCCAGTCCACTAGTTGACTAGGTGGGAGGGACAGACTGTGGAGAGTAGTGAATTGAAGTCAGTCTAAGTCTGGTAAACCTGAAGGGTGTGACTGAGCAATGTCCTGACTCAGGTTAACGGTGACCTGGTACCCAGGAGAGGTTGTTGCTAGTGGAGCACTCCCGGAACTACGCACCGACGGGGTACAGGACCCTAGGACAGGAAAGAGGTGCAAGCTGACCTGTTAACACCTGCACAGAAAAGGGGACCATCAAGGACCATGCTGACCTTAAAGAATCTGAGAACTAAGTAGCAAAGAGAGAGCCAGGGACAGAACCAGAGACTCCATCCCCACAGGGTTCATACTACTGTCAGGCAGACAGAGGTGGACAAACCACAAACTGTGTTCCATACCACGGGCACCCACTTCATAGACACAAGTGCAGGGGAAGAAAGTACCAGAGAAACAGACTGGCACTGGGACAACGGGGACCTGGAGACAAAACCAGCTGGCCTCGGGCAACCAGTTAACATCTCAAGTGAGTAAACCAGTTGCACTGAATACCGGTCTGGACTCCTTCTTCAGACGTTCAATAAACCATACACCTGCTGGGGAAATACCCTACTTGCGGATGGCCTAAGTCATCATAGTTGCACATTCCATCAGCCCCAGCAAAACCTGCAGCGGCGGCTCCTTACACTTAGCTGTAACACGCGAGTGGCGTCACGAATAACTTTATTCACAAGTTCCCTGTAAATATTCCCCATTACAAAAAGGGCCCAGGGCATGGAACCGAGTAACGGCCACCATCGTGACGTTCCCGGAAGAGACAATGCCCGGAACCGAGTACCCCATATCCATGGGTGCTACATATTCTCCTTTACAATAGGTCCCTATGGAGAACGGATGCTTTGAGATTCATGCTGACAGTGAAAACTGTTGGTACATGCCTCCTGAGCGTATGCATGCAACAGTGTCCACAAGCACAGTGTGGGGTTAGACTTAATTTAGGCTGATTCCAGCTGGTCATATTGAGAAGCATTTGTAGGTCATGGTCAACCCTTTTAATGATTAATGGGTTGTGTCTGGAAGCCAAGCTGAGTACAATGTATTGGGCACTAAGATGGCAAATTTGCAATTTTCATTCTGCAACATCCATTTTGCACCAATTTCAGGAAAATATCAGTAGGGTCAAAATAGTGACAACACTCAGAGACTTCCATGAGTGTAATTTGTAAAATATAGGCACTTATTGAGTATTTCTAGTGTTTTGGAAGTTTGGGGTCTCTGCAAATGGTGCCCATAAACTATTCCAGAAAACTCTGTGCCCTAAAAGCCAAATGACACTCCTTTTCTAAGCCCTACTATGTGCCTAAACAAAAGTGTTTGACCGCATATAAGGTATATCCGTATTCATTCTGATTCAAAATATCCATTACACCACTACACTGTGTGCAGAATTATTTGGATCTATGGATGGTAGACTGTTAAGTGTCATCATAAAGAAAGGTGGCTATATTGGTCACTAATTTTTTGGGGTTTTGTTTTTGCATGTCAGAAAAGTGAGATGGGAATATATTTGGTTTTTATTAAGTTTCCTAATAATTCTGCACAGTAATAGTTACCTGCACAAACAGATATCCTCCTAAGATAGCCAAATCTAAAAAAACCCACTCTAACTTCCAAAAATATTAAGCTTTCATATTTATGAGTCTTTTGGGTTGATTGAGAACTTAGTTGTTGATCAATAATAAAAAAAAAATCCTCTAAAATACAACTTGCCTAATAATTCTGCACATGGTGTAGAAAAATTCCTTGAAGAGCTTAGTTTCCAAAACAGGGTCAGTTGTTGGGGGTTTCTGCTTGGAGTCACAGCAAGTGGCATTCACACACTACTTCTGCAAAATTTGTGCTCCGAAAGCCAAATAAAAATTCTTCCCTTTTGAGCCCTGCCGTGTTTTCAAATAGTAATTTCTGCCAACTTAATGGGTATTGCGACATTTGGAAGAATTTGATTTTAAAATCTTGGGATTAATTTCCTCTGATTACTATTTGTGAAAATACTAAATTTGTGACTAAAACAACAATTTGCATGGAAAAAAATAATTTCCACAACCCAGACCTAATAATAAAAATAATAAAAAGGCTTAAAAATCATTGATGCAGATGTAGGTTAAAAATTTTCAATACACCCCTAGATGAATTTATTGAGGAGTGTAGTTTTGAAATTGGGTCACTTTGGGGGAGGGTGGGGGGAGAAGATCTGCTGTTCTGGCACATTGGGGGCTCTGCATGTGGCGCCCACCAACTATTCCAGAGAAATCTACACTGTATCCAAACAGTAATGTCCAACCACATATGGGCTATTGCTATCTTTGGGAGAATTTCTTTTACATATTGTAGGGTCCAGTGTCTCCTACAAAATCTTCATTTTAGTTGAAAAATTAAATTTTTCATTTCTGTGTCTCAATCCTATAAATGTTTGAGAAGACCAAAGAATAACTACTAGCATGCTATGTAGGCGGACTAGCTAAGGGGAGAAACGCCCTTGCAACTAGTCCCTGCGCTCATTAACATAAGATAAAAGATCTTTAGAAATACTTTTTCTAAAGATCTCTTTATCTATGCTAGTGTATACAGGGACGGTTAGGCAGGGATTAGAGATATGCACTCAGAACTGCTCGTGGTTCTGGGTGCATATTGCACCTAGCGCTTATGATGAATACATGAGTTAGGTAATGCTAAATGGTTATTAGGTTGGGCTGTGGTTTAAATGGCTTGGGTGCTTTACTTTTGTGGGCTAAATGCTGCGAAACCTGTGAAGAAAGTTGCAATAAAAAGTATAGAAGAACCACCAGTAATACGTACATATATAACAGTATGTGCAACAAAGTCATGCCCCAAACAAATTAAAAAAAAACAAAAACAAAACATTGTCATACCCTTTAAATACAATTTTTGAAGCCAATGTGTAAATTATACCAAGTTGTACACATAACTTCTGTTGTTGAGCGACCATGCACGGGGTTTTATGGGTGCAGTGTACCAAGGGTCAATTGTTAACTGTTGGATGGATTCAATGAGGTTCCATGGCAGGTCTACATAGAAATCAGCATTTGCAGGTTCACAATAATTGCTTATACTTTACTGTCAATTTTCAAGAATTGTATTATGTAGAATACCATCACAAAAAGTAATATAACAAAAAACTACAAACCTAAACAAAAAGCGCTGATAGTTTTCCCTTTGACGGGAGCGCAGTAATTTGCTTTGCCACTGTTCATATCGTAGTTTTGAAGTGGAAACTATATTTTCTGATACTTGATGGCACTGGATGCTGATTTTTCGCAGAACACCAACTGCTTCCAAGACCATTCGAGGACAATAAAGGTTTGAAACACTTTTTCTGCATAGTTCTATGATGAAAAAAATCCACCTGTTAATTTGAACAATAAAAAAAATATTAGCCGAGAGTATTAAGGTTAAAAAAAAGGAAAGTTTAATCTTCAGTAAATTCGTATACCTCATATTAAAATTGTAGAATTTAACCACAAGTGAGGGTGAATGAGCGAACATTGACTAAACAATGGTGTTATAAAGACTAGAGTTGAGCGCGGTTCGTGGTTCGTGGTTCTCCAGTTCTAGGCTCGAGTGATTTAGGGGCATGTTCTAGATCGAACTAGAACTCGAGCTTTTTGCAAAAGCTCGATAGTTCTAGAAACGTTCGAGAACGGTTCTAGCAGCAAAAAAACAGCTAAATCCTAGCTTGGTTTCTGCTGTAATAGTGTAAGTCACTCTGTGAATCACACTATTATGACATTTCAGTGTATAGTGTGCATGAACAGCGCCTTCAGATCACTGCTGTTTCTATAATGGCGATCGCCATTTTTTTTTTTTTTTCTTGTCTTCCTTCCCTAAGCGCGCGCGTCTTGTGGGGCGGGCCAGCATGTCAGCCAATCCCAGACACACACACAGCTAAGTGGACTTTTAGCCAGAGAAGCAACGGCATGTGTGATAGGATGTCCATGTCACATGACCCTGCATTATAAAAACGGACATTTTCCTCCAGGACGCCATTATCTCTTCTGCGTCTTTGGTGTCAGACATCACTGTCGCAGCTCCGTCTTGAGTCCTATCGCTGATACAGCTGTATGCGCTCCATACACAGCGCTGGACAGCATAGGGATAGCACTTTCTAGCAGTCCTTTTAAGGGCTCAAACCGGCAGGGTCAGAGTTAAGGTGACAGGTCCTGAAAACAGCGCCAGCGTCTGTGTAGCCAAGGTCAGGGATTTCCTCCCTGCATTTCCCTATTAGGAGGGATAGAAAGGCAGGCTTCCATTCCTCTACCCAGAGCCCCAAAATCCTGGCACTGTACCCTCCTGTCCTCTGCACACTCCAACTCATGATAACTAAGCCATTATACTAGCAAACACTCAGTGTACCTAGTGGCATCCTATACGTGGCTATTGGACTTTGCTATAGTCACACTAGTGCAAAGACATTTGCAGAGCGCGTCTGCCTGCATTGCACACTCCAACTCATGATAACTAAGCCATTATACTAGCAAACACTCAGTGTACCTAGTGGCATCCTATACGTGGCTATTGGACTTTGCTATAGTCACACTAGTGCAAAGACATTTGCAGCACCTCTACCTGCATTGCACACTCCAACTCATGATAACTAAGCCATTATACTAGCAAACACTCAGTGTACCTAGTGGATCCTATACGTGGCTATTGGACTTTGCTATAGTCACACTAGTGCAAAGACATTTGCAGAGCGCGTCTGCCTGCATTGCACACTCCAACTCATTATAACTAAGCCATTATACTAGCAAACACTCAGTGTACCTAGTGGCATCCTATACGTGGCTATTGGACTTTGCTATAGTCACACTAGTGCAAAGACATTTGCAGAGCGCGTCTGCCTGCATTGCACACTCCAACTCATGATAACTAAGCCATTATACTAGCAAACACTCAGTGTACCTAGTGGCATCCTATACGTGGCTATTGGACTTTGCTATAGTCACACTAGTGCAAAGACATTTGCAGCACCATTACCTGCATTGCACACTCCAACTCATGATAACTAAGCCATTATACTAGCAAACACTCAGTGTACCTAGTGGCATCTTATACGTGGCTATTGGACTTTGCTATAGTCACACTAGTGCAAAGACATTTGCAGAGCGCGTCTGCCTGCATTGCACACTCCAACTCATTATAACTAAGCCATTATACTAGCAAACACTCAGTGTACCTAGTGGCATCCTATACGTGGCTATTGGACTTTGCTATAGTCACACTAGTGCAAAGACATTTGCAGAGCGCGTCTGCCTGCATTGCACACTCCAACTCATGATAACTAAGCCATTATACTAGCAAACACTCAGTGTACCTAGTGGCATCCTATACGTGGCTATTGGACTTTGCTATAGTCACACTAGTGCAAAGACATTTGCAGAGCGCGTCTGTCTGCATTGCACACTCCAACTCATTATAACTAAGCCATTATACTAGTATTTTTGCTGCCAGTTTAAGGGCTGTAGTTGCATTGTCAGGGATATTTATTCTTTATTATTCTGCTGTTAATAAAGCTAGACCACCACTGCAATCTACACCACCTCTCAATTTTTACTACCACATTTTCAGTGCACAATCTTGTCGCAATCAACATGAGTGGCAAAATGACAGATGCTGGTGGAAAGGGGAAGAGGCGTGGTGGAAAAGGCAAAAAAGGTTTTGTCCGTGGGGAAGGTGGCAAAGCTCCATTATCATCTGCTGAAGATAGACCATCTACCAGCAAAAGTAAGATGTCTACTACTTACCGTGGACAATCCGATGTGCTCCCTTTTTTACGGACACGAACAACAGGAACAAAGGTAGATGATGGCCAAAAAAGGAAAATGCTTGAATGGATCTCAAGTGGTCCAACAAGTGCCCTCTCAGCCACTTCAAGTACCGCATCCAAAAAACACCAGTCCTCTGAGTTGTCATCCCAATCAAACTTGCTTTCTCCCAGCTCTGAAGTCTCCATCAGCCCTGCACAGTATGGTGGAACTGAGATGGCTGAGTCTGCAGAGCTGTTCAGTCACACTATAGCCTGGGAATCAGAGGTCTGCTCCCAAGCTACAGTGAGTACAGAACAGGAAATGGTCTGCAGTGATGCCCAGAACCTTTGTGACTCTGATTCAGGCCGTGAGGACCAAGTTTCTGAGCATAATGTTGACCCTTTGTCACAAACTGTAACACCTGTGGTTATAGACAATGAGGAACATACTGATGAAGATGAGACGCAGATACCCGATTGGGATGACAACTTAAATATTCGGTCAGGGCAAGAAGAGGCTCGGTCTGAGGGGGAGGGGAGTGCAAACACAACAATTGATGATGAAGTTCTAGATCCCACCTACTGTCAACCCACAGTCAGGCACTCGAGGAGGTCAACAGAGGTGGTGGAGGAGGATGCAACTGATGACGAAGTTACCTTGCGCCTTCCTGGACACAGTCGGAGTACTGGTAGCACGTCTACAACTGCATCCTCAGCCACCACTCTGCCTCTGAGCATTATTCGGGGTGGATCAACAGGTCGCATGGCCTCTAAGCCTTGCCTAGCCTGGTCCTTTTTTGACATAGAAAAAGATCGCCCAAATTATGTGATCTGTAAAATTTGTCATGGTTCTCTTAGTAGAGGTCAAAACCTCAGCAGTTTGACAACTTCTTCCATGAATCGTCACATGAATAAATATCATATGGCCCGGTGGGAAGCTCACCGTGCTGCAATGCGGCCTAGCGGAGCGAACCATCCACCGCCTGCCCCTTCCAGTGCATCCGCGCGCTCGTCATCTTCTAGGACTGTGGGGACAGCTGTCACACCTGTTTTTCCACCCACAACTTCCACCACTGTAACCGCAACAGGCAGTTTGCTTGGTCGGTCGTCAGTTGGTTTGGAAGGGGAAACAAGTGAGTGTGTACAGCTCTCTCAGACATCGATAGCACCAACGTTGGATGAAGGCAACATCATGACTCCGCCTGCACTTTCCTCACAAACCTGCATTTTTCCAGGGACACCCTACTCAACACCGTCTACACACAGCAGCCAGATCTCTGTCCCTCAGATGTGGTCAAATAAAAGGCCACTTCCTGCGACCCATGACAAAGCTAAGAGGTTGACTCTATCCCTCTGTAAGCTCTTGGCTACCGAAATGCTGCCTTTCCGCCTAGTGGACACACAGGATTTTAGAGACCTTATGTCTGTCGCTGTGCCCCAGTACCAGATGCCTAGTCGCCACTACTTCTCTAAGAAAGGTGTGCCCGCGCTACACCAGCATGTCGCACACAACATCACCGCTTCCTTGAGAAACTCTGTGTGTCAACGGGTGCATTTCACCACCGATACTTGGACCAGTAAGCATGGACAGGGACGTTACATGTCGCTGACTGGGCACTGGGTAACTATGGTGATAGATGGTGAAGGGTCTGCTGCACAAGTCTTGCCGTCCCCACGACTTGTGTGTCAATCCTCTGTCTGTCCAAGTTCCGCCACTGCTTCTGCATCCTCCACCTCATCTGGGTCCTCCACCTCCGCCCCAAGCCTGCCTGGTCAGGCCAACAGCGTTCTCACTGCGCAGAAGGAATCACGCACCCCTCATTACTATGCTGGCAGCAGAGCACAACGGCATCAGGCGGTCTTTTGCTTGACATGTCTTGGGAATAAGAGTCACACAGCTGAGGAGTTGTGGTCAGCTCTGCGGTCAGAGTTTAATAAATGGTTGTCTCCACTCAACCTGCAGCCTGGTAAGGCCGTGTGCGACAATGCTGCAAACCTGGGTGCGGCCCTTCGCCTGGGCAAGGTGACACACGTACCTTGTATGGCTCACGTGTTGAACCTTGTCGTGCAGCAATTTTTAACACACTATCCCGGCCTAGATGGCCTTCTGACCAGGGCACGAAAACTGTCTGCTCACTTTCGCCGTTCAAGCGCCGCAGCTGAGCGACTTGCATCGCTCCAGAAGTCTTTCGGCCTGCCGGTTCATCGTCTGAAATGCGATGTGGCAACACGCTGGAATTCGACTCTCCACATGTTACAGCGACTGTGGCAGCACCGCCGAGCCCTGGTGCAATACGTCATGATGTATAGCCTGGGCCAACGAGATGCAGAGGTGGGGCAGATCACCCTGATGGAGTGGTCTCAGATCAAGGACCTATGCACCCTTCTGCACAGTTTCGACATGGCGACGAATATGTTTAGCGCTGACAATGCCATTATCAGCATGACGATTCCAGTCATTTACATGCTGGAGCAGACGCTAAACACTATTCGGAGTCAGGGGGTGGGACAACAGGAAGGGGAGGAACTACAGGAGAATTCACATGCGCAAGACACAACAACATCACCAAGGTCCAGACGTTCATCATCACCAAGGCGCCAGGCATGGGACCATGGGGGACAGGGATCAACAAGGGCGCATGGTAGCAGGCGAGATGTTGAGGAAGGTGCAGGAGGACATGTAGAAATGGAGGACGAAGTGTCCATGGACATGGAAGACTCAGCAGATGAGGGAGACCTTGGTCAAATTTCAGTTGAAAGAGGTTGGGGGGAGATGTCAGAGGAAGAAAGAACGGTTAGCACCTCTATGCCACAAACACAGCGTGGACTTGGTCCGCATGGCTGCGCAAGACACATGAGTGCCTTCTTGTTGCACTACCTCCAACATGACCCTCGTATTGTCAAAATTAGAAGTGATGATGACTACTGGCTTGCCACACTATTAGATCCCCGGTACAAGTCCAAATTTTGTGACATAATTCCAGCCATAGAAAGGGACGCACGTATGCAGGAGTATCAGCAGAAGCTGTTACTCGATCTTAGATCGGCTTTTCCACCAAACAACCGTGCAGGTGCAGGGAGTGAATCTCCCAGTTGTAACTTTACAAACATGGGACGGTCTCGTCATCTTCAACAGTCTACCCGTACCAGTAGGACCGTATCTGGTGCTGGTAACAGCAATTTTATGGAATCTTTTCATAATTTTTTTAGACCCTCCTTTGCAAGGCCACCAGAGACAACAAGTCTGAATCATAGTCAACGGCTGGAGAGGATGATACAGGAGTATCTCCAAATGAACATCGATGCCATGACTTTGCAAATGGAGCCTTGCTCCTTTTGGGCTTCAAATCTAGAAAAATGGCCAGAGCTCTCCAGTTACGCCTTGGAGATTTTGTCGTGTCCAGCTGCCAGCGTTGTCTCTGAACGTGTCTTCAGTGCTGCTGGGTGTGTGCTGACAGATAAGCGCACGCGTCTGTCCAGTGACAATGTGGACAGACTGACGTTCATCAAAATGAACAAGTCATGGATCCAGAAGGAATTTACTACCCCTGTGTTATCCTGGGGAGAGTAAATGCTTGTGGATTTGGAATGTGCTTGATGCAAATCTAGCTGTGAAGTGTACAACTGGGGCACAACTGCTGCCACTGAAGGGGTGGGTGTGTGTGGGGCCCAATTTTTGGAAAAAAGGGAGACTCCGCTTGGAGTAACCCTTGCTTGATGTGTTTTTAAAAGAAGCCAAGATGAACAGAGCTGGGATCAGGAAAGACTTTGCTACCTACCCCGGTGTCATCCTGGGGACGGATAAGAATGACGTATTTTTGAATGTGCTTGATGCAAATCTAGCTGTGAAGTGTACAACTGGGGCACAACTGCTGCCACTGAAGGGGTGGGTGTGTGTGGGGCCCAATTTTTGGAAAAAAGGGAGACTCCGCTTGGAGTAACCCTTGCTTGCTGTGTTTTTAAAAGAAGCCAAGATGAACAGAGCTGGGATCAGGAAAGACTTTGCTACCTACCCCGGTGTCATCCTGGGGACGGATAAGAATGACGTATTTTTGAATGTGCTTGATGCAAATCTAGCTGTGAAATGTACAACTGGGGCACAACTGCTGCCACTGAAGGGGTGGGTGTGTGTGGGGCCCAATTTTTGGAAAAAAGGGAGACTCCGCTTGGAGTAACCCTTGCTTGATGTGTTTTTAAAAGAAGCCAAGATGAACAGAGCTGGGATCAGGGAAGACTTTGCTACCTACCCCGGTGTCATCCTGGGGATGGATAAGAATGACGTATTTTTGAATGTGCTTGATGCAAATCTAGCTGTGAAGTGTACAACTGGGGCACAACTGCTGCCACTGAAGGGGTGGGTGTGTGTGGGGCCCAATTTTTGGAAAAAAGGGAGACTCCGCTTGGAGTAACCCTTGCTTGCTGTGTTTTTAAAAGAAGCCAAGATGAACAGAGCTGGGATCAGGAAAGACTTTGCTACCTACCCCGGTGTCATCCTGGGGACGGATAAGAATGACGTATTTTTGAATGTGCTTGATGCAAATCTAGCTGTGAAATGTACAACTGGGGCACAACTGCTGCCACTGAAGGGGTGGGTGTGTGTGGGGCCCAATTTTTGGAAAAAAGGGAGACTCCGCTTGGAGTAACCCTTGCTTGATGTGTTTTTAAAAGAAGCCAAGATGAACAGAGCTGGGATCAGGAAAGACTTTGCTACCTACCCCGGTGTCATCCTGGGGACGGATAAGAATGACGTATTTTTGAATGTGCTTGATGCAAATCTAGCTGTGAAGTGTACAACTGGGGCACAACTGCTGCCACTGAAGGGGTGGGTGTGTGTGGGGCCCAATTTTTGGAAAAAAGGGAGACTCCGCTTGGAGTAACCCTTGCTTGATGTGTTTTTAAAAGAAGCCAAGATGAACAGAGCTGGGATCAGGAAAGACTTTGCTACCTACCCCGGTGTCATCCTGGGGACGGATAAGAATGGCGTATTTTTGATTGTGCTTGATGCAAATCTAGCTGTGAAGTGTACAACTGGGGCACAACTGCTGCCACTGAAGGGGTGGGTGTGTGTGGGGCCCAATTTTTGGAAAAAAGGGAGACTCCGCTTGGAGTAACCCTTGCTTGATGTGTTTTTAAAAGAAGCCAAGATGAACAGAGCTGGGATCAGGAAAGACTTTGCTACCTACCCCGGTGTCATCCTGGGGACGGATAAGAATGACGTATTTTTGAATGTGCTTGATGCAAATCTAGCTGTGAAGTGTACAACTGGGGCACAACTGCTGCCACTGAAGGGGTGGGTGTGTGTGGGGCCCAATTTTTGGAAAAAAGGGAGACTCCGCTTGGAGTAACCCTTGCTTGCTGTGTTTTTAAAAGAAGCCAAGATGAACAGAGCTGGGATCAGGAAAGACTTTGCTACCTACCCCGGTGTCATCCTGGGGACGGATAAGAATGACGTATTTTTGAATGTGCTTGATGCAAATCTAGCTGTGAAATGTACAACTGGGGCACAACTGCTGCCACTGAAGGTGGGTGTGTGTGGGGCCCAATTTTTGGAAAAAAGGGAGACTCTGCTTGGAGTAACCCTTGCTTGATGTGTTTTTAAAAGAAGCCAAGATGAACAGAGCTGGGATCAGGAAAGACTTTGCTACCTACCCCGGTGTCATCCTGGGGACGGATAAGAATGACGTATTTTTGAATGTGCTTGATGCAAATCTAGCTGTGAAGTGTACAACTGGGGCACAACTGCTGCCACTGAAGGGGTGGGTGTGTGTGGGGCCCAATTTTTGGAAAAAAGGGAGACTCCGCTTGGAGTAACCCTTGCTTGATGTGTTTTTAAAAGAAGCCAAGATGAACAGAGCTGGGATCAGGAAAGACTTTGCTACCTACCCCGGTGTCATCCTGGGGACGGATAAGAATGGCGTATTTTTGATTGTGCTTGATGCAAATCTAGCTGTGAAGTGTACAACTGGGGCACAACTGCTGCCACTGAAGGGGTGGGTGTGTGTGGGGCCCAATTTTTGGAAAAAAGGGAGACTCCGCTTGGAGTAACCCTTGCTTGATGTGTTTTTAAAAGAAGCCAAGATGAACAGAGCTGGGATCAGGAAAGACTTTGCTACCTACCCCGGTGTCATCCTGGGGACGGATAAGAATGACGTATTTTTGAATGTGCTTGATGCAAATCTAGCTGTGAAGTGTACAACTGGGGCACAACTGCTGCCACTGAAGGGGTGGGTGTGTGTGGGGCCCAATTTTTGGAAAAAAGGGAGACTCCGCTTGGAGTAACCCTTGCTTGATGTGTTTTTAAAAGAAGCCAAGATGAACAGAGCTGGGATCAGGAAAGACTTTGCTACCTACCCCGGTGTCATCCTGGGGACGGATAAGAATGACGTATTTTTGAATGTGCTTGATGCAAATCTAGCTGTGAAGTGTACAACTGGGGCACAACTGCTGCCACTGAAGGGGTGGGTGTGTGTGGGGCCCAATTTTTGGAAAAAAGGGAGACTCCGCTTGGAGTAACCCTTGCTTGCTGTGTTTTTAAAAGAAGCCAAGATGAACAGAGCTGGGATCAGGAAAGACTTTGCTACCTACCCCGGTGTCATCCTGGGGACGGATAAGAATGACGTATTTTTGAATGTGCTTGATGCAAATCTAGCTGTGAAATGTACAACTGGGGCACAACTGCTGCCACTGAAGGGGTGGGTGTGTGTGGGGCCCAATTTTTGGAAAAAAGGGAGACTCCGCTTGGAGTAACCCTTGCTTGATGTGTTTTTAAAAGAAGCCAAGATGAACAGAGCTGGGATCAGGAAAGACTTTGCTACCTACCCCGGTGTCATCCTGGGGACGGATAAGAATGACGTATTTTTGAATGTGCTTGATGCAAATCTAGCTGTGAAGTGTACAACTGGGGCACAACTGCTGCCACTGAAGGGGTGGGTGTGTGTGGGGCCCAATTTTTGGAAAAAAGGGAGACTCCGCTTGGAGTAACCCTTGCTTGATGTGTTTTTAAAAGAAGCCAAGATGAACAGAGCTGGGATCAGGAAAGACTTTGCTACCTACCCCGGTGTCATCCTGGGGACGGATAAGAATGGCGTATTTTTGATTGTGCTTGATGCAAATCTAGCTGTGAAGTGTACAACTGGGGCACAACTGCTGCCACTGAAGGGGTGGGTGTGTGTGGGGCCCAATTTTTGGAAAAAAGGGAGACTCCGCTTGGAGTAACCCTTGCTTGATGTGTTTTTAAAAGAAGCCAAGATGAACAGAGCTGGGATCAGGAAAGACTTTGCTACCTACCCCGGTGTCATCCTGGGGACGGATAAGAATGACGTATTTTTGAATGTGCTTGATGCAAATCTAGCTGTGAAGTGTACAACTGGGGCACAACTGCTGCCACTGAAGGGGTGGGTGTGTGTGGGGCCCAATTTTTGGAAAAAAGGGAGACTCCGCTTGGAGTAACCCTTGCTTGATGTGTTTTTAAAAGAAGCCAAGATGAACAGAGCTGGGATCAGGAAAGACTTTGCTACCTACCCCGGTGTCATCCTGGGGACGGATAAGAATGACGTATTTTTGAATGTGCTTGATGCAAATCTAGCTGTGAAGTGTACAACTGGGGCACAACTGCTGCCACTGAAGGGGTGGGTGTGTGTGGGGCCCAATTTTTGGAAAAAAGGGAGACTCCGCTTGGAGTAACCCTTGCTTGATGTGTTTTTAAAAGAAGCCAAGATGAACAGAGCTGGGATCAGGAAAGACTTTGCTACCTACCCCGGTGTCATCCTGGGGACGGATAAGAATGACGTATTTTTGAATGTGCTTGATGCAAATCTAGCTGTGAAGTGTACAACTGGGGCACAACTGCTGCCACTGAAGGGGTGGGTGTGTGTGGGGCCCAATTTTTGGAAAAAAGGGAGACTCCGCTTGGAGTAACCCTTGCTTGCTGTGTTTTTAAAAGAAGCCAAGATGAACAGAGCTGGGATCAGGAAAGACTTTGCTACCTACCCCGGTGTCATCCTGGGGACGGATAAGAATGACGTATTTTTGAATGTGCTTGATGCAAATCTAGCTGTGAAGTGTACAACTGGGGCACAACTGCTGCCACTGAAGGGGTGGGTGTGTGTGGGGCCCAATTTTTGGAAAAAAGGGAGACTCCGCTTGGAGTAACCCTTGCTTGATGTGTTTTTAAAAGAAGCCAAGATGAACAGAGCTGGGATCAGGAAAGACTTTGCTACCTACCCCGGTGTCATCCTGGGGACGGATAAGAATGACGTATTTTTGAATGTGCTTGATGCAAATCTAGCTGTGAAGTGTACAACTGGGGCACAACTGCTGCCACTGAAGGGGTGGGTGTGTGTGGGGCCCAATTTTTGGAAAAAAGGGAGACTCCGCTTGGAGTAACCCTTGCTTGCTGTGTTTTTAAAAGAAGCCAAGATGAACAGAGCTGGGATCAGGAAAGACTTTGCTACCTACCCCGGTGTCATCCTGGGGACGGATAAGAATGACGTATTTTTGAATGTGCTTGATGCAAATCTAGCTGTGAAATGTACAACTGGGGCACAACTGCTGCCACTGAAGGGGTGGGTGTGTGTGGGGCCCAATTTTTGGAAAAAAGGGAGACTCCGCTTGGAGTAACCCTTGCTTGATGTGTTTTTAAAAGAAGCCAAGATGAACAGAGCTGGGATCAGGAAAGACTTTGCTACCTACCCCGGTGTCATCCTGGGGACGGATAAGAATGACGTATTTTTGAATGTGCTTGATGCAAATCTAGCTGTGAAGTGTACAACTGGGGCACAACTGCTGCCACTGAAGGGGTGGGTGTGTGTGGGGCCCAATTTTTGGAAAAAAGGGAGACTCCGCTTGGAGTAACCCTTGCTTGCTGTGTTTTTAAAAGAAGCCAAGATGAACAGAGCTGGGATCAGGAAAGACTTTGCTACCTACCCCGGTGTCATCCTGGGGACGGATAAGAATGACGTATTTTTGAATGTGCTTGATGCAAATCTAGCTGTGAAATGTACAACTGGGGCACAACTGCTGCCACTGAAGGGGTGGGTGTGTGTGGGGCCCAATTTTTGGAAAAAAGGGAGACTCCGCTTGGAGTAACCCTTGCTTGATGTGTTTTTAAAAGAAGCCAAGATGAACAGAGCTGGGATCAGGAAAGACTTTGCTACCTACCCCGGTGTCATCCTGGGGACGGATAAGAATGACGTATTTTTGAATGTGCTTGATGCAAATCTAGCTGTGAAGTGTACAACTGGGGCACAACTGCTGCCACTGAAGGGGTGGGTGTGTGTGGGGCCCAATTTTTGGAAAAAAGGGAGACTCCGCTTGGAGTAACCCTTGCTTGATGTGTTTTTAAAAGAAGCCAAGATGAACAGAGCTGGGATCAGGAAAGACTTTGCTACCTACCCCGGTGTCATCCTGGGGACGGATAAGAATGGCGTATTTTTGATTGTGCTTGATGCAAATCTAGCTGTGAAGTGTACAACTGGGGCACAACTGCTGCCACTGAAGGGGTGGGTGTGTGTGGGGCCCAATTTTTGGAAAAAAGGGAGACTCCGCTTGGAGTAACCCTTGCTTGATGTGTTTTTAAAAGAAGCCAAGATGAACAGAGCTGGGATCAGGAAAGACTTTGCTACCTACCCCGGTGTCATCCTGGGGACGGATAAGAATGACGTATTTTTGAATGTGCTTGATGCAAATCTAGCTGTGAAGTGTACAACTGGGGCACAACTGCTGCCACTGAAGGGGTGGGTGTGTGTGGGGCCCAATTTTTGGAAAAAAGGGAGACTCCGCTTGGAGTAACCCTTGCTTGCTGTGTTTTTAAAAGAAGCCAAGATGAACAGAGCTGGGATCAGGAAAGACTTTGCTACCTACCCCGGTGTCATCCTGGGGACGGATAAGAATGACGTATTTTTGAATGTGCTTGATGCAAATCTAGCTGTGAAATGTACAACTGGGGCACAACTGCTGCCACTGAAGGGGTGGGTGTGTGTGGGGCCCAATTTTTGGAAAAAAGGGAGACTCCGCTTGGAGTAACCCTTGCTTGATGTGTTTTTAAAAGAAGCCAAGATGAACAGAGCTGGGATCAGGAAAGACTTTGCTACCTACCCCGGTGTCATCCTGGGGACGGATAAGAATGACGTATTTTTGAATGTGCTTGATGCAAATCTAGCTGTGAAGTGTACAACTGGGGCACAACTGCTGCCACTGAAGGGGTGGGTGTGTGTGGGGCCCAATTTTTGGAAAAAAGGGAGACTCCGCTTGGAGTAACCCTTGCTTGATGTGTTTTTAAAAGAAGCCAAGATGAACAGAGCTGGGATCAGGAAAGACTTTGCTACCTACCCCGGTGTCATCCTGGGGACGGATAAGAATGACGTATTTTTGAATGTGCTTGATGCAAATCTAGCTGTGAAGTGTACAACTGGGGCACAACTGCTGCCACTGAAGGGGTGGGTGTGTGTGGGGCCCAATTTTTGGAAAAAAGGGAGACTCCGCTTGGAGTAACCCTTGCTTGCTGTGTTTTTAAAAGAAGCCAAGATGAACAGAGCTGGGATCAGGAAAGACTTTGCTACCTACCCCGGTGTCATCCTGGGGACGGATAAGAATGACGTATTTTTGAATGTGCTTGATGCAAATCTAGCTGTGAAGTGTACAACTGGGGCACAACTGCTGCCACTGAAGGGGTGGGTGTGTGTGGGGCCCAATTTTTGGAAAAAAGGGAGACTCCGCTTGGAGTAACCCTTGCTTGATGTGTTTTTAAAAGAAGCCAAGATGAACAGAGCTGGGATCAGGAAAGACTTTGCTACCTACCCCGGTGTCATCCTGGGGACGGATAAGAATGACGTATTTTTGAATGTGCTTGATGCAAATCTAGCTGTGAAGTGTACAACTGGGGCACAACTGCTGCCACTGAAGGGGTGGGTGTGTGTGGGGCCCAATTTTTGGAAAAAAGGGAGACTCCGCTTGGAGTAACCCTTGCTTGCTGTGTTTTTAAAAGAAGCCAAGATGAACAGAGCTGGGATCAGGAAAGACTTTGCTACCTACCCCGGTGTCATCCTGGGGACGGATAAGAATGACGTATTTTTGAATGTGCTTGATGCAAATCTAGCTGTGAAATGTACAACTGGGGCACAACTGCTGCCACTGAAGGGGTGGGTGTGTGTGGGGCCCAATTTTTGGAAAAAAGGGAGACTCCGCTTGGAGTAACCCTTGCTTGATGTGTTTTTAAAAGAAGCCAAGATGAACAGAGCTGGGATCAGGAAAGACTTTGCTACCTACCCCGGTGTCATCCTGGGGACGGATAAGAATGACGTATTTTTGAATGTGCTTGATGCAAATCTAGCTGTGAAGTGTACAACTGGGGCACAACTGCTGCCACTGAAGGGGTGGGTGTGTGTGGGGCCCAATTTTTGGAAAAAAGGGAGACTCCGCTTGGAGTAACCCTTGCTTGCTGTGTTTTTAAAAGAAGCCAAGATGAACAGAGCTGGGATCAGGAAAGACTTTGCTACCTACCCCGGTGTCATCCTGGGGACGGATAAGAATGACGTATTTTTGAATGTGCTTGATGCAAATCTAGCTGTGAAATGTACAACTGGGGCACAACTGCTGCCACTGAAGGGGTGGGTGTGTGTGGGGCCCAATTTTTGGAAAAAAGGGAGACTCCGCTTGGAGTAACCCTTGCTTGATGTGTTTTTAAAAGAAGCCAAGATGAACAGAGCTGGGATCAGGAAAGACTTTGCTACCTACCCCGGTGTCATCCTGGGGACGGATAAGAATGACGTATTTTTGAATGTGCTTGATGCAAATCTAGCTGTGAAGTGTACAACTGGGGCACAACTGCTGCCACTGAAGGGGTGGGTGTGTGTGGGGCCCAATTTTTGGAAAAAAGGGAGACTCCGCTTGGAGTAACCCTTGCTTGATGTGTTTTTAAAAGAAGCCAAGATGAACAGAGCTGGGATCAGGAAAGACTTTGCTACCTACCCCGGTGTCATCCTGGGGACGGATAAGAATGGCGTATTTTTGATTGTGCTTGATGCAAATCTAGCTGTGAAGTGTACAACTGGGGCACAACTGCTGCCACTGAAGGGGTGGGTGTGTGTGGGGCCCAATTTTTGGAAAAAAGGGAGACTCCGCTTGGAGTAACCCTTGCTTGATGTGTTTTTAAAAGAAGCCAAGATGAACAGAGCTGGGATCAGGAAAGACTTTGCTACCTACCCCGGTGTCATCCTGGGGACGGATAAGAATGACGTATTTTTGAATGTGCTTGATGCAAATCTAGCTGTGAAGTGTACAACTGGGGCACAACTGCTGCCACTGAAGGGGTGGGTGTGTGTGGGGCCCAATTTTTGGAAAAAAGGGAGACTCCGCTTGGAGTAACCCTTGCTTGCTGTGTTTTTAAAAGAAGCCAAGATGAACAGAGCTGGGATCAGGAAAGACTTTGCTACCTACCCCGGTGTCATCCTGGGGACGGATAAGAATGACGTATTTTTGAATGTGCTTGATGCAAATCTAGCTGTGAAATGTACAACTGGGGCACAACTGCTGCCACTGAAGGGGTGGGTGTGTGTGGGGCCCAATTTTTGGAAAAAAGGGAGACTCCGCTTGGAGTAACCCTTGCTTGATGTGTTTTTAAAAGAAGCCAAGATGAACAGAGCTGGGATCAGGAAAGACTTTGCTACCTACCCCGGTGTCATCCTGGGGACGGATAAGAATGACGTATTTTTGAATGTGCTTGATGCAAATCTAGCTGTGAAGTGTACAACTGGGGCACAACTGCTGCCACTGAAGGGGTGGGTGTGTGTGGGGCCCAATTTTTGGAAAAAAGGGAGACTCCGCTTGGAGTAACCCTTGCTTGATGTGTTTTTAAAAGAAGCCAAGATGAACAGAGCTGGGATCAGGAAAGACTTTGCTACCTACCCCGGTGTCATCCTGGGGACGGATAAGAATGGCGTATTTTTGAATGTGCTTGATGCAAATCTAGCTGTGAAGTGTACAACTGGGGCACAACTGCTGCCACTGAAGGGGTGGGTGTGTGTGGGGCCCAATTTTTGGAAAAAAGGGAGACTCCGCTTGGAGTAACCCTTGCTTGATGTGTTTTTAAAAGAAGCCAAGATGAACAGAGCTGGGATCAGGAAAGACTTTGCTACCTACCCCGGTGTCATCCTGGGGACGGATAAGAATGACGTATTTTTGAATGTGCTTGATGCAAATCTAGCTGTGAAGTGTACAACTGGGGCACAACTGCTGCCACTGAAGGGGTGGGTGTGTGTGGGGCCCACTTTTTGGAAAAAAGGGAGACTCCGCTTGGAGTAACCCTTGCTTGCTGTGTTTTTAAAAGAAGCCAAGATGAACAGAGCTGGGATCAGGAAAGACTTTGCTACCTACCCCGGTGTCATCCTGGGGACGGATAAGAATGACGTATTTTTGAATGTGCTTGATGCAAATCTAGCTGTGAAGTGTACAACTGGGGCACA
Organism: Anomaloglossus baeobatrachus; assembly: GCF_048569485.1. Lineage (NCBI taxonomy): Eukaryota > Metazoa > Chordata > Amphibia > Anura > Aromobatidae > Anomaloglossus > Anomaloglossus baeobatrachus. The sequence goes on along the minus strand of NC_134355.1, from coordinate 186,904,141 downwards.
ACTGCTGCCACTGAAGGGGTGGGTGTGTGTGGGGCCCAATTTTTGGAAAAAAGGGAGACTCCGCTTGGAGTAACCCTTGCTTGATGTGTTTTTAAAAGAAGCCAAGATGAACAGAGCTGGGATCAGGAAAGACTTTGCTACCTACCCCGGTGTCATCCTGGGGACGGATAAGAATGACGTATTTTTGAATGTGCTTGATGCAAATCTAGCTGTGAAGTGTACAACTGGGGCACAACTGCTGCCACTGAAGGGGTGGGTGTGTGTGGGGCCCAATTTTTGGAAAAAAGGGAGACTCCGCTTGGAGTAACCCTTGCTTGCTGTGTTTTTAAAAGAAGCCAAGATGAACAGAGCTGGGATCAGGAAAGACTTTGCTACCTACCCCGGTGTCATCCTGGGGACGGATAAGAATGACGTATTTTTGAATGTGCTTGATGCAAATCTAGCTGTGAAATGTACAACTGGGGCACAACTGCTGCCACTGAAGGGGTGGGTGTGTGTGGGGCCCAATTTTTGGAAAAAAGGGAGACTCCGCTTGGAGTAACCCTTGCTTGATGTGTTTTTAAAAGAAGCCAAGATGAACAGAGCTGGGATCAGGAAAGACTTTGCTACCTACCCCGGTGTCATCCTGGGGACGGATAAGAATGACGTATTTTTGAATGTGCTTGATGCAAATCTAGCTGTGAAATGTACAACTGGGGCACAACTGCTGCCACTGAAGGGGTGGGTGTGTGTGGGGCCCAATTTTTGGAAAAAAGGGAGACTCCGCTTGGAGTAACCCTTGCTTGATGTGTTTTTAAAAGAAGCCAAGATGAACAGAGCTGGGATCAGGAAAGACTTTGCTACCTACCCCGGTGTCATCCTGGGGACGGATAAGAATGACGTATTTTTGAATGTGCTTGATGCAAATCTAGCGGTGAAGTGTACAACTGGGGCACAACTGCTGCCACTGAAGGGGTGGGTGTGTGTGGGGCCCAATTTTTGGAAAAAAGGGAGACTCCGCTTGGAGTAACCCTTGCTTGATGTGTTTTTAAAAGAAGCCAAGATGAACAGAGCTGGGATCAGGAAAGACTTTGCTACCTACCCCGGTGTCATCCTGGGGACGGATAAGAATGGCGTATTTTTGATTGTGCTTGATGCAAATCTAGCTGTGAAGTGTACAACTGGGGCACAACTGCTGCCACTGAAGGGGTGGGTGTGTGTGGGGCCCAATTTTTGGAAAAAAGGGAGACTCCGCTTGGAGTAACCCTTGCTTGATGTGTTTTTAAAAGAAGCCAAGATGAACAGAGCTGGGATCAGGAAAGACTTTGCTACCTACCCCGGTGTCATCCTGGGGACGGATAAGAATGACGTATTTTTGAATGTGCTTGATGCAAATCTAGCTGTGAAGTGTACAACTGGGGCACAACTGCTGCCACTGAAGGGGTGGGTGTGTGTGGGGCCCAATTTTTGGAAAAAAGGGAGACTCCGCTTGGAGTAACCCTTGCTTGCTGTGTTTTTAAAAGAAGCCAAGATGAACAGAGCTGGGATCAGGAAAGACTTTGCTACCTACCCCGGTGTCATCCTGGGGACGGATAAGAATGACGTATTTTTGAATGTGCTTGATGCAAATCTAGCTGTGAAATGTACAACTGGGGCACAACTGCTGCCACTGAAGGGGTGGGTGTGTGTGGGGCCCAATTTTTGGAAAAAAGGGAGACTCCGCTTGGAGTAACCCTTGCTTGATGTGTTTTTAAAAGAAGCCAAGATGAACAGAGCTGGGATCAGGAAAGACTTTGCTACCTACCCCGGTGTCATCCTGGGGACGGATAAGAATGACGTATTTTTGAATGTGCTTGATGCAAATCTAGCTGTGAAGTGTACAACTGGGGCACAACTGCTGCCACTGAAGGGGTGGGTGTGTGTGGGGCCCAATTTTTGGAAAAAAGGGAGACTCCGCTTGGAGTAACCCTTGCTTGATGTGTTTTTAAAAGAAGCCAAGATGAACAGAGCTGGGATCAGGAAAGACTTTGCTACCTACCCCGGTGTCATCCTGGGGACGGATAAGAATGGCGTATTTTTGATTGTGCTTGATGCAAATCTAGCTGTGAAGTGTACAACTGGGGCACAACTGCTGCCACTGAAGGGGTGGGTGTGTGTGGGGCCCAATTTTTGGAAAAAAGGGAGACTCCGCTTGGAGTAACCCTTGCTTGATGTGTTTTTAAAAGAAGCCAAGATGAACAGAGCTGGGATCAGGAAAGACTTTGCTACCTACCCCGGTGTCATCCTGGGGACGGATAAGAATGACGTATTTTTGAATGTGCTTGATGCAAATCTAGCTGTGAAGTGTACAACTGGGGCACAACTGCTGCCACTGAAGGGGTGGGTGTGTGTGGGGCCCAATTTTTGGAAAAAAGGGAGACTCCGCTTGGAGTAACCCTTGCTTGATGTGTTTTTAAAAGAAGCCAAGATGAACAGAGCTGGGATCAGGAAAGACTTTGCTACCTACCCCGGTGTCATCCTGGGGACGGATAAGAATGACGTATTTTTGAATGTGCTTGATGCAAATCTAGCTGTGAAGTGTACAACTGGGGCACAACTGCTGCCACTGAAGGGGTGGGTGTGTGTGGGGCCCAATTTTTGGAAAAAAGGGAGACTCCGCTTGGAGTAACCCTTGCTTGATGTGTTTTTAAAAGAAGCCAAGATGAACAGAGCTGGGATCAGGAAAGACTTTGCTACCTACCCCGGTGTCATCCTGGGGACGGATAAGAATGGCGTATTTTTGATTGTGCTTGATGCAAATCTAGCTGTGAAGTGTACAACTGGGGCACAACTGCTGCCACTGAAGGGGTGGGTGTGTGTGGGGCCCAATTTTTGGAAAAAAGGGAGACTCCGCTTGGAGTAACCCTTGCTTGATGTGTTTTTAAAAGAAGCCAAGATGAACAGAGCTGGGATCAGGAAAGACTTTGCTACCTACCCCGGTGTCATCCTGGGGATGGATAAGAATGACGTATTTTTGAATGTGCTTGATGCAAATCTAGCTGTGAAGTGTACAACTGGGGCACAACTGCTGCCACTGAAGGGGTGGGTGTGTGTGGGGCCCAATTTTTGGAAAAAAGGGAGACTCCGCTTGGAGTAACCCTTGCTTGATGTGTTTTTAAAAGAAGCCAAGATGAACAGAGCTGGGATCAGGAAAGACTTTGCTACCTACCCCGGTGTCATCCTGGGGACGGATAAGAATGACGTATTTTTGAATGTGCTTGATGCAAATCTAGCTGTGAAGTGTACAACTGGGGCACAACTGCTGCCACTGAAGGGGTGGGTGTGTGTGGGGCCCAATTTTTGGAAAAAAGGGAGACTCCGCTTGGAGTAACCCTTGCTTGCTGTGTTTTTAAAAGAAGCCAAGATGAACAGAGCTGGGATCAGGAAAGACTTTGCTACCTACCCCGGTGTCATCCTGGGGACGGATAAGAATGACGTATTTTTGAATGTGCTTGATGCAAATCTAGCTGTGAAGTGTACAACTGGGGCACAACTGCTGCCACTGAAGGGGTGGGTGTGTGTGGGGCCCAATTTTTGGAAAAAAGGGAGACTCCGCTTGGAGTAACCCTTGCTTGATGTGTTTTTAAAAGAAGCCAAGATGAACAGAGCTGGGATCAGGAAAGACTTTGCTACCTACCCCGGTGTCATCCTGGGGACGGATAAGAATGACGTATTTTTGAATGTGCTTGATGCAAATCTAGCTGTGAAGTGTACAACTGGGGCACAACTGCTGCCACTGAAGGGGTGGGTGTGTGTGGGGCCCAATTTTTGGAAAAAAGGGAGACTCCGCTTGGAGTAACCCTTGCTTGCTGTGTTTTTAAAAGAAGCCAAGATGAACAGAGCTGGGATCAGGGAAGACTTTGCTACCTACCCCGGTGTCATCCTGGGGACGGATAAGAATGACGTATTTTTGAATGTGCTTGATGCAAATCTAGCTGTGAAATGTACAACTGGGGCACAACTGCTGCCACTGAAGGGGTGGGTGTGTGTGGGGCCCAATTTTTGGAAAAAAGGGAGACTCCGCTTGGAGTAACCCTTGCTTGATGTGTTTTTAAAAGAAGCCAAGATGAACAGAGCTGGGATCAGGAAAGACTTTGCTACCTACCCCGGTGTCATCCTGGGGACGGATAAGAATGACGTATTTTTGAATGTGCTTGATGCAAATCTAGCTGTGAAGTGTACAACTGGGACACAACTGCTGCCACTGAAGGGGTGGGTGTGTGTGGGGCCCAATTTTTGGAAAAAAGGTAGACTCCGCTTGGAGTAACCCTTGCTTGCTGTGTTTCTAAAAGAAGCCAAGATGAACAGAGCTGGGATCAGGAAAGACTTTGCTACCTACCCCGGTGTCATCCTGGGGACGGATAAGAATGACGTATTTTTGAATGTGCTTGATGCAAATCTAGCTGTGAAGTGTACAACTGGGGCACAACTGCTGCCACTGAAGGGGTGGGTGTGTGTGGGGCCCAATTTTTGGAAAAAAGGGAGACTCCGCTTGGAGTCACCTTGCGGTGTTTTACATGACTTTAGAAGGGCGTGCCATGCCTATATCTGAGTGTCCTCCTCTTTTTCCTTGTCCAGCTGTTTTGTTTTCGCATGAGTATATGTCCTTGTCACTTTCCCATGTGTTTGAGTTGTTTGTCACCTTTTGGACACCTTTGAGGGTGTTTTCTAGGTGTTTTTATATGTTTGTGATTGCCTGCCATTGTTTCCTATGCAGTTCGAGTTCGGTTCGTCGAACGTTCGACGAACCGAACTCGAACGGGACCTCCGTTCGGCGAACCGACCTCGAGCCGAACCGGGACCGGTTCGCTCATCTCTAATAAAGACATGCATCCAATCTTTCCAACTTATGGGCACCTGACGCATTTCCGGCATACAAAATAAGCCCCTGGGCCAGCAACATTTTACTGAGGACAATATATGACTAGAAACCGAGTCGGCAGAAGTGCTGATAAAACAAAAATGAAATCTACGCATGCTCCGATCATATTAATCTTTACAGTGTTGTTAATAAAATTGGAGAAGGAGAAGACAGTGTGCGCATGTGCTGATTCCGGCAGCATTTTATTGAAGAGTTGTGAAAAAACTTGTAAATAATGTTGCGCAGATGACGGCCATAACGATAATCACGGCGGCAGAGGGGAGAACTTTAAATAGAGGGGAGGCAGGCACCCAGGGGAGAAATCATTACTTAAGACCCAAACAACAAAGTCTCACCCGAATGCACATGCCACTCAACCAATGCACTCATTTCTGGACTTTTGATAACATTTTATCCTGCAATCAAACTTCCAAGCTCTAATATGGAGGTATGATTTGATTCATATCCTAGTGCCAGTATGGCACTGCCTTTACTTTATATGTGAAAATCTTGCTGGTTGGTTCCCTCTTAGCGACCGCTTACCAGTAAATGTTTACCAATCTGCAGTCGTTCAGTGCTGCCGGTCAGTCATGTAAACAGTAGTGATGAGCGAGTACTAAAAAGCTCGGGTGCTCGAAGCTCGGGCCGAGCCTCCCAAGATACTCGTGTACTCGGCCCGAGCAACGAGCCCAATGTTATCCTATGGGAGACCCGAGTATTTTTGTGAAATGACCCCCCGGCAGCATGGAGAAACCCTAAAAATGTCACAAAAGTCTCAGAAGAGTGCTCAAATGACATGGCAACAGCATGGGGAAGACCCCTTGAAGCATTTATCACTGAAAAGTCACAGCTGTGAACAATTTTGTCCGCGTTTTACGCCATTTTAACGGACTCACCAGAAAACCTTCCAAAATGACCCCAAAATGATTTTTCATGGCGGAAATGTTAAGGGCACATACCCAATAGTGAGATAGAGCTGGTGTATGTTACTTTTTGAGATTAATACATGAAAGATTTTACGTGAAAACATTGTGTGGCACTCCGATGTCCCTGAGAAGAGACGTACATGAAGGCCTCTTGAGTCTAATGTGCCCATTTTGAGGAAGTGAGTCTTTGTAGTATTTTCCTTTGCCAGGGCAGTCCAAAATTGTGAGGTTCACCAATGCCCCTGCATACAGACGTGCATGATGGCCTGTAAACCTGAAGTGCCCATTGTAAGGAAGTGGGTCTATTGTAGTATAGCCCTTAGGCAGGGCAGCCAAAAATTGGGAGGCTCCACGTTGTCCCTGGGTAGAGGCGTGCATGAGGGCCTCAAAACATTAAGTGTCCATTGTCAGGAAGTGGGTGTATTATAGTATAGCCCTTAGGCAGGGCAGCCAAAAATTGGGAGGCTCCACGTTGTCCCTGGGTAGAGACGTGCATGAGGGCCTGTAAACCTGAAGTGCCCATTGGAAGGAAGTGGGTCTATTGTAGTATAGCCCTTAGGCAGGGCAGCCAAAAATTGGGAGGCTCCACGTTGTCCCTGGGTAGAGACGTGCATGAGGGCCTCAAAACATTAAGTGTCCATTGTCAGGAAGTGGGTGTATTATAGTATAGCCCTTAGGCAGGGCAGCCAAAAATTGGGAGGCTCCACGTTGTCCCTGGGTAGAGACGTGCATGAGGGCCTGTAAACCTGAAGTGCCCATTGGAAGGAAGTGGGTCTATTGTAGTATAGCCCTTAGGCAGGGCAGCCAAAAATTGGGAGGCTCCACGTTGTCCCTGGATAGAGACGTGCATGAGGGCCTGTAAACCTGAAGTGCCCATTGGAAGGAAGTGGGTCTATTGTAGTATAGCCCTTAGGCAGGGCAGCCAAAAATTGGGAGGCTCCACGTTGTCCCTGGATAGAGACGTGCATGATGGCCTGTAAACCTGAAGTGCCCATTGGAAGGAAGTGGGTCTATTGTAGTATAGCCCTTAGGCAGGGCAGCCAAAAATTGGGAGGCTCCACGTTGTCCCTGGATAGAGACGTGCATGAGGGCCTGTAAACCTGAAGTGCCCATTGGAAGGAAGTGGGTGTATTATAGTATAGCCCTTAGGCAGGGCAGCCAAAAATTGGGAGGCTCCACGTTGTCCCTGGATAGAGACGTGCATGAGGGCCTGTAAACCTGAAATGCCCATTGGAAGGAAGTGGGTCTATTGTAGTATAGCCCTTAGGCAGGGCAGACAAAAATTGGGAGGCTCCACGTTGTCCCTGGATAGAGACCTGTTAGGTTCTTAGTGCCTCCGTGCTTGCATTTAAAAACCGCACGTGTGTGCCTGTTGGTGGCAGCTTTCCGCTGCATTTGTGTGAGTTTTGCAAAAACTTGGATATAACGCACAAGTCTAGTGAATACACATCAGCACAGCATTCCAAAATGCGCAAGGGCGTTGTCAACGAACAAGGAAGTGGACGTGATGGTGGTGCAGGCAGAGACCGAGGTTGTGTGCAAGCTCTAATTTCGCCACAACAAAGGGCCACATCTAGTCGCTCGCACGTCCTGTCCCAAATTCTTGGGGACCGCAGCAGTACACCGCTCTTGAACCAAGACCAGTGTCAACAGGTTGTTAGTTGGATAGCGGATAATGCTTCCAGTCAGATTGGCACCACCACAAACACTCTGTCTTCCACACGGTCAAGTGTCAGTAGCCGTGATACTGCACCGCACATTTCAGAACCTGATCCTCCTTCCTACCACCAGGCCGAGTACATGTCCACGGACATTACTGATCCCACACTTGGACACTCGGAAGAGCTGTTCGTTCACGTTTCCATTCACAAATTCTGGCCTCTCGCCAGCTCCTGTTGAAGTGGGCCATGACGAGATTGTATGTACAGATGCCCAAATATTTGAGCAGCCACGTTCTCACGAAGTTGGCAACGTGTCTCAACAAGGGGTGGACGATGATGAGACACAATTGTCAGGAAGTCAGGAGGAGGAGCAGGGTGCGGAAGAGGAAGACGACGTGGTGGATGATCCAGTAACTGACCCAACCTGGCAGGAGGATATGCAGAGCGAGGACAGCAGTGCACAGGGGGAGGGAGGCGTAGCATCCCAACAGGCAGTAAGAAGCAGAGTGGTGGCCCCAGGCAGACGTCAGGCAACTGTTCCCCGGAACAACACGACACAAGGTGCCTGTACAAATGTTAGGTCTTCCCGAGTCTGGCTGTAATACTATTGTATGTATTGAGGATTTCGATTGCGTTAGGGCAATGACAACCAGAGACGAGTTCTTGGTGCAAGACGTTTGCAACCAGCAAATATGTACATAAACGGAACAAAAACACAGTAGAACATAAATACAGGAAATACCTTCCAGGGACGGAGCGAAAGGGAATTCCCGGGACCGCGCACCGGACTCCCCCAGGGAGACCACCAAGAGCGAACCCCTATACAGGGACTGTCTGGCAATCACCCCAGAAGCCCTAAATGCGCAGCAGCCGGGACACAAAAGGGCAATAGGTAAGTCCAAAAATGTCCGTACGTGATGTGAGTCCAGAGTGGTATTAAACGGAAGGAACCGGGCAGAAGTGCCGACCAAAGACAGCAAACGGAGTCCGGGCACAGCTAGATGATACCAGATGAAGTCCAGAGTCGGTGTTGGTTGTTTTCCAAGAGGATCCGAATAACAATCAGGAACCAAAAGCAGCAGGGCAGGAGCACACAGGAAGCAGTATACTCAGGCACTGGACTAAGCTTTAGGGGCGGCTTTTAAACAGATGGACAGGAAGTAGGGCAACAGAACAGAAAACTCCATGTTAACAAAGGGCAAGCTCTTTCAAAAGAAAACTGGAAAACCCGGAACTCTGACACTGGCAGTTTTTTAAGTTGGCTCCAGATGATTCTAAAAAGGCCATTTGCAACACCTGCCATGCCAGCATCAGCAGGGGTACCAAAACTAGCAGCCTGACCACCACCAGCATGATCAGGCACATGTCAGCCAAGCACCCGACTTTGTGGGAAGTACAACAGAGTCGAGGAGCAGTGCTTGCTGATGTCACTGCTACGTCTTCGCTGGTTGTGCATGCGAGCCAATCCCCTGTCCATGCTGCCTGCGAACAAGCCTCCTCCACTCCTGCACCTGCAGTTGCCTACGCAGAAAGAACACCATCATCAAGCACGTCCTTGTCCCAGCGCAGCGTTCAGTTATCCATTCAGCAAACCTTTGAACGCAGGCGCAAATACACTGCCAACACCCCACATGCCACAGTTCTAAATGCTAACATTTCGCGACTGCTTGCGCTGGAAATGTTGCCTTTTAGGCTGGTTGAGACAGAAGCATTCCGCGACATGATGGTGGCAGCTGTCCCACGTTACTCGGTCCACAGCCGCCACTATTTCTCCCGGTGTGCCGTCCCCGCATTACATAACCACGTGTCACAAAACATCACACGTGCCCTGAACAACGCTGTTTCAGCCAAAGTCCACCTAACCACAGACACGTGGACAAGTGCATGTGGGCAAGGCCGCTACATCTCGTTGACTTCACACTGGGTTAATATTGTGCAAGCTGGGACCCAGTCTGAGCGAGGGACGGAACACGTCCTTCACACACCAAGTTTTGCAGGCCCTACCTCAGTCAGGGTTTCACACACACTCTACAGCTCCGGAATGTCATGCTCCTCAGCCTCCTCCTCCTCCTGCGCATCCTGATCCACTTTACCCTCCACACCAGTCCCAAGCTGGAAGTGTCGCGGGCGGAGGAGGGGACGGTGCGCTCTCCCACTGCTCGGGTCCGGCTGACGCTGCTCTACGGCTGCTGCTGCTCGTTGGCTCGAGCGATGGCCGGATCCCGGGGACTCGAGCGGCGCTACTCGCCCGTGAGTGAAAAGGGGTGGTTTGGGTTTTGGGGATATTGTCCGTGACGCCACCCACGGTTGTGGTGATTGTGTGGACACCACCGCTGCTCTGGACGGGGATCCCGGGAGCCTGTGACAGGGAGCAGCTTTGTTGTTATTTCTCCCCTCCGTGGGTAGGGGGGTTGGTTGTCCCGGGGCCTGGTGATGGGGTAGAGATGGATGACAGGCGGGTTGCGGGGCCTGATGAGGTGCAGGGTCGCAGGGGCAGCGCTGTGCCGCACGGCACGGAGGTACTCACTCAGCCCAATGATGATGACACAGTTCACGGTAAAACAAGTGGCTGGATGGACGGGTCACTCGGACGGCTGCGGTTGTTCCTCCCTGCAGGTTAGTGATGACTGTCTCTCCCTGCACCTAAGTTAAGTGTTGGTAGTGATGGTTTCCCAACGGTAACCCGCTCCCCGACCTGGATATGGGCCGGAGGAGCCCCTTTTGCCCACAGGCGCTGGCCCTGGGAGACGGTTGCCCTTAGCGGTGGCGGTGTCTCCCCTTCACGGTTGTACGGTTGCCTTCTATCTGGACTTGGCTGTTTGGAAACCCTGAGGTTCCCTTCACTAACGGATTTGGCAAATTCACGGCGACACCAAGCCTTGCCGGGATCCGAAAGTCCTCTGCCAATGGTGCTGGCTTCTCTTTGTATACCGGTCCGGTACGGCTGGGTCACCACCCGTCCACGGTCCTTACGGCAGACTCCAATCGGCCTCCACTGCAGACGGTCACCACATCCTGCCAACCTTGCTGTCCTGTCCGGGCCACACACCCGGACCAACTTCAGGCTCTTTGCTGTCACTTTTCTCCTCTCTACTACTTTCCTCCTTCCACTTCCTTAGCTTAACTCTCACTGCCTGTGTTTTCCCTCCTCCTCGGTGGGTGGAGACCAACCGCCTGGCTCCACACCCTGGTGTGGACAACAGCCCCTGGGGAAGGCAACAAGGATTTTGTGTTTTGACTATGATATGCCTGCAGGGAGTGTGGGGTGTTTAAGTGTTGTGCTCTGTGGCCCCTGGCTTGTCCAGGGCGACACAGAAGCACTGCAGCACTGCCTCGGCGAAGCGGCAACAGGCAGTGCTGAAGCTAATCTGCATAGGTGACAAACCCCACAATGCAGAAGAGGTGTGGACAGCTCTGAAACAGCAGGCAGATCACTGGCTCACAACTCTGAACCTAAAGCCAGGAAAGGTCGTGTGTGACAATGGCCGGAACCTGGTGGCGGCTTTGAGGCGAGGCCAGCTGACACATGTTCCATGCGTGGCCCATGTGCTCAACCTCGTGGTTCAGCGGTTTCTAAAGTCATACTCAGAGCTGTCTGATCTGCTGGTAAAAGTTCGCCGCCTGTCTGCACATTTTCGAAAGTCACCTACTGCTTCAGCCGGCCTTGCCGGCTTAAGACGCCGTTTGCATCTTCCGGCACACAGACTGGTGTGTGATGTCCCCACGCGTTGGAATTCAACTCTGCACAAGTTGGTCAGGATATGTGAGCAGAAGAGGGCAGTTGTTGAGTACCTGCATCACCTAAGCCGTCGGGAAATGGGTCAAACTCCACACATAACACCTGAGGAGTGGAGATGGATGTCCGACCTATGCACCATCCGCCAAAACTTTGAGGACTCCACCAAGATGGTGAGCGGCGATGACGACATTATTAGCGTCACCATACCGCTTCTCTGCCTTCTAAAATGGTCTCTGCTCAAAAAACAACCATGATGCATTGCAGGCGGAGCGCGATGAGTTTGAGCAAGAAACAGTAGTGGGTGTGGGTGATGATAACACACAGCCCAGCCTCGTCTCATCACAACGTGCAGTGGAGGACTATGACGAGGAGGAGGATGAAGACATGGAGCAACTCTCTGGCCAAATTGAGGATATGACATGCAGTGAAATCCTCGGTTCAGCGTGGCTGGCCAGAGGACAGGGTAGATGATGAGGAGGAGGAGGAGGAGGACAGCATGTTCAGTCATCGTGTTGGTCAGGATACTGAAGTGATGGCTGTTAAGAGTCTGGCACACATGGCTGACTTTATGGTAAGCTGCCTGTCTCGTGACCCTCGCGTTAAGAACATCTTGGCCGACAATCATTACTGGTTGGTAACACTGTTAGACCCACGCTAAAAGGAGAACTTTATGTCTCTTATTCCCGAGGCGGAGAGGTCAGGCAAAATGCAGCAGTTCCAGAAGGCCATAGTCACGGAAGTAGGCAAAGCATTCCCCTCACAAAACGCTAGCGGCATAGGTCAGGAATCACTGGACAACCAAGGCGTACAGCCGAGAGGGGCACAAGTCCAATCCGCCAGAGGTAGGGGAACAGTCTTTAAGATGTGGGACAGTTTTCTCAGCCCCTCACATACCACAGCCCCTGAGGTGAGGGGTAGTGACACAAGAAATCCTAAGTTTGGCCAGATGCTCAAGGAGTACCTTGCAGATCAAACAACTGTACTCCGACATTCCTCTGTGCCTTACAATTAATGTGTATCCAAGCTGGACACGTGGCATGAATTGGCTCTCTACGCCTTGGAAGTCCTGGCCTGCCCTGCCGCTAGCGTTTTGTCAGAGCGTGTTTTTAGTGCCACAGGTGGAATCATTACAGATAAACGCACCCGCCTGTCAACTGTAAATGCTGACAGGCTGACTCTGATCAAGATGAACAAGGGTTGGATTTGGCCAGACTTCACCACACACACCAACAGATAATTACAGCGGAATTTAAAGTTTGTAACGGGAATTTGCCATGTACCTCCACTCACCCATGGTAACACACTTCTGGACTTTGGCTAATCGCTGGACTGCTCCTCCTTCTCCTCATGCGCCATCATGGTGACCGTTACAATAGTTAAGCCGTTGTTTCAGGTATACCCCCAGTGGTAAATTTTTTCGCCCATTCTTTCTGAATGGGCATTACAACGACAGGAGACCCGCTCCTTTGCAATGGGAACAATGTTTTGAGGCCCTCATGCACATCTCTATCCAGGGACAATGTGGAGCCTCCCAATTTTTGGCTGCCCTGCCTAAGGGCTATACTACAATAGACCCACTTCCTTACAATGGGCACTTCATGTTTACAGGCCATCATGCACGTCTCTATCCAGGGACAATATGGAGCCTGACGCTGCCACCGACTGCCACACACATGCTGTTTTTAAATGCAAGCACGGACGCAATAAGAACCTAACTGGTTTTTAGGAGCGACAATTACTGAGAAGTCTGACACTATCAGACACTGCTGACTGACGTGTATTATACACTAGACTTGTGCGTTATATAATAGTTTGTGCAAAACGCGCACCTGTACGCTGCCACCGACAGACACACACGTGCTGTTTTTAAATGCAAGCACGGACGCAATAAGAACCTAACTGGTTTTTAGGAGCGACAATTACTGAGAAGTCTGACACTATCAGACACTGCTGACTGACGTGTATTATACACTAGACTTGTGCGTTATATAATTGTTTGTGCAAAACGCGCACCTGTACGCTGCCACCGACAGACACACACGTGCTGTTTTTAAATGCAAGCACGGACGCAATAAGAACCTAACTGGTTTTTAGGAGCGACAATTACTGAGAAGTCTGACACTATCAGACACTGCTGACTGACGTGTATTATACACTAGACTTGTGCGTTATATAATTGTTTGTGCAAAACGCGCACCTGTACACTGCCACCGACAGACACACACGTGCTGTTTTTAAATGCAAGCACGGACGCAATAAGAACCTAACTGGTTTTTAGGAGCGACAATTACTGAGAAGTCTGACACTATCTGGACTGTTTTACACTGTGTACACCAGCCCCAGATATGATGAAGGCTGGTATACGGTCACCACTAGGAATGGCTATATACCCTGCCTGCCTGCCTGCCTGTATACTGCTACAATAGTCCTGACAAGGACTCTTCTGGTCACTAGCCTGTATTCCGACCTGGCTATACCCTGCCTGTATATAGCAACAATAGTCCTGAGAAGGACTCTGCTACTGTACTCCGACCTGGCTATACCCTGCCTGCCTGTATACAACTAGAATAGTCCTGAGAAGGACTTTTGGTCACACTGTTTGCAGCCCTGCAACTGAAAAAGCTATAAAGGGCCGCAAAGCTTTCCCTGAATCAGCGACACTCTCCCTGCACTGACTGTCTGGATAGCTGTGAGCAGAGCACAGCGCGCCGGCCGGTATAAAGGCTCGGTCACGCTGTGCAGGCCGGCCAATCACTGCAATTCCACAACTAACAGGGCTGTGGCATTGCAGTGGTCTGCCAGCCAATCCCTGCATGAGGGCTGGCTCTCAAAAGAGCGCCAACATGCAGAAATGAAGACCACGAGTACAGCAAGAGTATCGCGAGATTACTCGGTCCCCGCCGAGCAGCCCGAGTACAGCGATACTCGTGCGAGTACCGAGTAGTTACAAGCATGCTCGCTCATCACTAGTAAACAGACCTTTAGATAAGTTCTAATTAATGCTGCTAGTGGAATCCCCCTTCAGAGGTTTAATGGTTTATACACTGTACAGTATTGATGAGCTATATATAGATATAGTATGTATTCTAGGGCTATGTCTCTTCTACTTTACTTTTTACAATCAATGTTAAAAATTGACTGTGATGTCCAAAAGGGATTTGTGATGATGGATGGGGCAGGTGTATTGGGGTGGCCTCAAGGTTTTGTGCAGATTTGTTTTGCAATGGTTTATACGCAAAAAATCAACAAAAATCATCAAAATTCAACAAAACTTATAACATAAAAAATGTCAAGCCCACAGAGAATCATGTAAGCAATGCCCCCCCATGGTAAAGAGTATAAAATTACCACTACATGTCCTCAGAAATGTAAGGTCGATAAAAAAAAAAAAAAAAAAAAAAAAGACACAGCCTACTCTGGAGCACGGGGAATAAGAGAAGAACAAAAATTAACCACTATTGAGCTGGTGATAAGTCCTCTTTAAAATCACCATCATTTTTCCCAAATCCAAAATAGTAAGATGTAAAGAAAAAAATTAAAACAAAAATCTGTTTGATATTGCTGCACGTATAGTCACTTGGACTAATGAAATATAAAAATATTTATCGCCTATGGTAAATGTGAAAACAGAAAGAAAAAAATCTAAAACAACAGAATTGTCATTTTTTAGTCGCTGCACTTCTCCTGAAAAATGCAATAAAAAGTTATCAAATTGTCATGAGCCAGATCAGACACCCCCATACTTTGCACTGACGAGGGGCAAGCACCCCGAAACACCGTGTCTGCAAATTGGGATTCTGATCTGGCTTATATATCCTGAGTCATATTGCAAAGGATTGTTGAAAATCCACTTGTGACTTTTAGGATCGCTACTTCCAATAGGTGGCGCTGTGCTAGAGTTTGTCTCCTTTACTGGAGAGACAATTTGAATATTTCTAAGAGGGGCGTGGCAGCTATAAGTCCCCTTACCTGGCAGCCAGACTGGCTTGCAAAGTCTCCTTAAGGAGAATAGTGTTCCCCCGTGATCCCCACATAGCTTTCTCATGAGCCAGATCAGACACCCCCATACTTTGCACTGACGAGGGGCAAGCACCCCGAAACACCGTGTCTGCAAATTGGGATTCTGATCTGGCTTATATATCCTGAGTCATATTGCAAAGGATTGTTGAAAATCCACTTGTGACTTTTAGGATCGCTACTTCCAATAGGTGGCGCTGTGCTAGAGTTTGTCTCCTTTACTGGAGAGACAATTTGAATATTTCTAAGAGGGGCGTGGCAGCTATAAGTCCCCTTACCTGGCAGCCAGACTGGCTTGCAAAGTCTCCTTAAGGAGAATAGTGTTCCCCCGTGGTCCCCACATAGCTTTCTCATGAGCCAGATCAGACACCCCCATACTTTGCACTGACGAGGGGCAAGCACCCCGAAACACCGTGTCTGCAAATTGGGATTCTGATCTGGCTTATATATCCTGAGTCATATTGCAAAGGATTGTTGAAAATCCACTTGTGACTTTTAGGATCGCTACTTTCAATAGGTGGCGCTGTGCTAGAGTTTGTCTCCTTTACTGGAGAGACAATTCAAATTGTCATATTCATCCCAAAATGCTATCCACTAAAATGTCACCTCGATGACCAAAAAATTACGCTTCACACAAATCCAGGGACAGAAAAATTCAGAAAAAATTACTCCGAAAATGGTGACACAAACCAAAGTTTATTTTTTATGAAGTTTTGAATTTGTTTTAACCACTAAAATATAAAAAAAACCCCATCTACAATTAATATCACTGTAATACTATGGATATGAAGAATCATGTTGCCACTTCATTTTTAACACAGGATGAATACTGTAAAAACAAAAGCCAAAAAAAACCAAACAATGGTGATTTTTTTTTTACCATTTCAGTGCAATTGTTTATTTTATCTATTACTATCTACATTGTATGTTAAAGGGAACCTGTCAGGTTCCCTATGCACCCAGAACTGCTCTTGGTTCTGGGTATATATCTATAATCTCTGCCTAACCATCCATGTATCTAGTAGCATAGATAAAGGGATGTTTAGAAAAAGAATTTCTAAAGATCCTTTATGATATGCTAATGAGTGCAGGGACTAGTCGCAAGGCCGTTATTTCCCCTGACTAGTCTGCCCTCTTGGCTTATTAGCACGCCCCTGTGGGTGTGCTAACATGTTATTCAATGCCCAGCGTCATCAGCATGGCTGTGAAGACCTGCGTCCATTGTCACCACCTCTGAAGCCGGGTTTAGACTCAGTGTGCATTATCACAAGTCACTGCACTTCCGGTCATGCATACTATGAAGCTGGGTGTACGAGTCCTGGCTTCAGAAAGGTCTAGTGCACATGATCGGAAGTGCCGGGATTTCTGATCATGCACAATGAGTCTAAAACTGGTGTCAGAGGCGGTGACAACGGACAGGTATGCGCGTCCATGCCAATGACGTTGGGCATTGAATAGCATGTTAGCTCGCTAACAGCGGCGTGCTAACATGCTAAGAGGACAGACTAGTCGGGGGAAATAATGCCCTTGCGACTACTGTAGTTACTGCGCTCATTAGTATCTCATAAAGGATCTTTAGAAATACTTATTCTTCAGATAGTCCAGTCAAAATACGGTTTGACCCGGAACAAATTCCAAGAAAGCGTTTTATGATTTTTTTTGTTTACTATTATATGTGGGGAACAACATATTAAAAGTTTTCCTAAAATTGATCACCACAAAGGTCCTAACTATGACATCATAAGACGATAACAGCCATTGCACTAAAAAGAACGAGTATTTCCCTATTTCAAAGCTGTAGCTGTAGGTTACAGCAGAGTTTGCATTTTTTATACTATATATTTTCATATAACAATTTTTATACAAAGTTTTATACTAACTACATGGACAGGCGAGGTCATGACGTCATCAATGACGTCATGACATACATGTACATTTCTAGAAATTATAGAATTAATACACAGTGCATTTTAAGACCTACTTCATCACTGAATAACCGTGTCAGGTCAATAGTCACTATTTTCATCAGACACTGCTTCCTCACTCATATTGTCACAATGCCCTTCTTGACATGGTCCGCATACCCGTGAACAGGTAAGTCCGTGTCTTTTGCAAGTGCACCGAAGTGTACTACAACCACGAGAACAATTGCAGTGAATTATTTTCAGAAGTGTTTCTGGCGCGGGTGAAGTATCCATCATCACTGGAACTAGACTGTTCTGCAATTCCCATCCCCATTCAGTAGTGTCCATGGCCTCACCATTGTCCATCCAGAGCATCACTTGGAGGTAACTCCAAGGGGCATGATACTTCGTTGCAGAGGAGGTCGGTGGCAGTCGTTCAGGTGTAAAAAAGATTTTGGCTGAACCAATTTTTTTGAAGCGAGTAGAATACCTCATTGCAGACAGATTGTCTCTAGGTTTGCCCCCGAAGAATGCCACCATCGCTTTACACCCAGCGTCTTCAATCTCAGCTATGTTTTTCTTAGGTGTGGAAAACATTTTAGCACAGCTATTTGAGACAGAGTCTCCCTTCAAAACCTTGTGTAGACCGAATTTTTTTCCGATTCCAAAAACCGCGGAAGTGGTATCGCAACCCGTGAATGCATGCAGGAACAGAAGACTGCTGCAGACATGGTTTCCCAGGAACTTCTTCATAACCTTAATGTCGTATACTGTTGCAGGACTCCCTTTATCCGAGTAGAAATAAAGCTTTTTGCCATCGCTGGTTGATGCGTGATGAAGTAACACCACCAAAAGATCTGTATCTTCGCCAATGAGACTAGTACTTTTGTTGGATGACATTGACACTGCTGCCTTAACAATCTCCATGTTCTCAATGTTCCACTTCTGGTACATCCTTGAGTACTGTGTCATCTGAACTCTGTTCTTTCATAGCAGCCATCAGTTGTGCTTTGCGTAAGAGATGTTTTGCCTCAAAGAGGGATGGTGGGTATGGTGAAAGTTCATAGGCCATCACCTCATCAAGGGAAAGATCAGCAGTTTGAGACACCACAAGAAACCTTTGGAGCAAAAGAGCGGGGTCTATTGTTTTGTCCTTAACAACGTCAATTGCCTCACAGAATGCCAGGGTCTTGGCTTTCATTGACCGCTTGTACTTAACTGAAAACAGTGATTGACCCTCCATTGTTGCCACTATTTCTCTGCCAATAGTGAACAGGTTATGGACATTCACATCCTTATTTGCATTGACACCGGTGATAATGTTGCGAAGAGACACTTCATCAGAGAAAGGTGAAAAGGTCTCGAGTTTATCTGCAATTTTATCCAGGTCTTCACGATCTCTTCTCGTCCTTGACGTTCTTGCCTCCTTGTGTTGTTCACTGGTGACAAAGCTCTGGCGAGTGAAACCCTGCATTGCATCACTGTAGGAAGAGGACACTGGCACAGACAGAGTCCACAAGGCCCTCTGATGTTCGGACAGTCCACTTCCTCTGGGTGAGTCCTCCTGCAGTTTTTAAGGAGCGCATCAGAGCTTGCTCGATGACTAGGTCGCAACCCAGGCCTGCCCAGTACGCCTTACAACATGCAAGCCATTCATAAATCGTTAAATAATAAATAGAATAATAGTAGTAATTGTAAAACAAATATGATAGACACTGAAAGGCGAGTCGCCTTTAACATTTTACAGCTTTGGCGGCCATATTCTTTGACATCACATTTGAACCCTTTGTGGTAACCCTATCTTGGTAAACTTTTAGTATGTTTTTCCCTACATGTAATGCTACAAAAAACCCCCCAATAAAACGCTTCCTTGGAATTTGTTCAGGGTAAAGGATTTTTTTTTTGTATTTTGACTGGACTAAGATCTATGTATGCATTCTAGTATATGCTGTTACCTAGGGATTATAGATATGCACCCAGAACTGCTTGTGGTTCTGGGTGCATAGGGGACCTGACAGATTCACTTTAAAATGAATGGACTCATTTAGAAGTATAAGTTATCCTACATAAAAAACAAGCCGTCTTACTGCTTTGTTGATGGGAAAAGAAGGATTTTTGTGTACTCACCGTAAAATCTCTTTCTCTGAGTCTTCATTGGGGGACACAGGACCATGGGGTGTATGCTGCTGTGACTAGGAGGCTGACACTAAGTGAACATAAAAAGAGTTAGCTCCTCCCTGGCAGTGTACATCCTGAGCCGGAGGCGGAACTATGCCAGTTTTAGTGCAAAAGCAGTAGTAGGAGAGACCTGAACAACCATAACTAAACAATGTAATACAAGAGAAAAAAATGTGTGGTGAAAAACACAGTGCCTTATGGGCACGTAAATATATAATAGCCGGATGGAAACAAAGGTGACCCGCAAACAACATCGGGAAAACATCCGGTAAATGAAGACCTCACAATCCAAACAGGGTGGGTGCTGTGTCCCCCAATGAAGACTCAGAGAAAGAGATTTTACGGTGAGTACACAAAAATCCTTCTTTCTCTATCGCTTTCATTGGGGGACACAGGACCATGGGACGTCCAAAAGCAGTCCCTGGGTGGGTACATAAGCCGTCCTACAGATCCAAAACAAATACACAAATTCTGTAGGCAAGCTCTGTACAAATGTTTACTACCCTTTTAGAGGTGTGCGACGGCCGTCTGCAACACCTTTCTCCCAAGGCAGGCGTCTGCTGATGCCTGGGTGTGGACCTTGTAAAACCTTGTGAAGGTATGAAGACTGGACAACGTTGCGGCTTTGCAGACTTGCTCGGCTGAAGCCTGGTGCCTGATTGCCCAAGACGCCCCAACTGCACGGGTGGAATGGGCGCTTACTCCCCTCGGAGGGGACTTGTCCCTGATTCGGTAGGACTCCGAAATGGCTGACCTGATCCATCTGGCAATGGTAGCCTTGGACGCCGGCATGCCCTTCTTGGAACCAGAAGGCAGGACGAACAGGTTGTCTGATTTGTGGAAAGGCGTAGTTCTCGAGACGTAAGTCCTGAGCGCTCGTACTAAGTCCAGAGTGTGTAGTGACCTTTCCAAGGAACGAGTGGGTGCCGGACAAAAAGATGGAAGCACGATCTCCTCATTCAGGTGAAAAGGAGACACCACCTTTGGCAGGAACTCCGGAGACGGGCGCAGGACAACTTTGTCCTGGTGAAAAACAAGGAAAGGTGAACGGCATGAAAGAGCTGCCAGTTCAGACGTTCTCCTGATTGAAGTGACCGCCACCAAAAAAAACACTTTCCAGGATAAGTGTGAGAATGAAGATTCTTTGAGTGGTTCAAATGGAGCCAGTTGGAGGGATCCTAAAACCAGATTAAGAT
Organism: Anomaloglossus baeobatrachus; assembly: GCF_048569485.1. NCBI lineage: Eukaryota > Metazoa > Chordata > Amphibia > Anura > Aromobatidae > Anomaloglossus > Anomaloglossus baeobatrachus. The sequence continues at coordinate 186,883,641 of NC_134355.1, read as the reverse complement.
CCCATGGTTCTAGCGGAGCCCGATAGGGCGGATTCAGATGAGTGACTCCTTGGATGAACGTCTTGACCTGTGGACGTGATGCTAGATTTCTTTGGAAAAGAACAGACAAAGCCGACACCTGCCCCTTGATGGTTGCCAGCGAGAGACCCGCTTGCAACCCTGCCTGACGGAACGCTAGAAGCGTCGGTAGTGACAGAACTAGCGGAGAGAGATTGCCGTTGACCTCGCACCACTGAAAAAAGGCCTTCCAGGTGCGGTAGTAGATCTTTGAAGATGAAGGCTTTCGAGCCCTAATCATAGTCTGAATCACTCCTGGGGCAAAACCTGACTGGGCTAACAGCCAGGATTCAAGAGCCATGCCGTCAAATTGAGAACCCCTGAATTTTGATGGAAGAGCGGACCCTGAGACAGCAGGTCCAGCCGATCCGGAAGCCGCCATGGGGTGTCTGCGACGAGCTGTGCGAGTTCTGCGAACCATGCTCGCCTGGGCCATTCTGGAGCGATGAGAATCACCGGAATGCCCTCTGCCTTGATTTTCTTGAGGACTCTTGGGATCAGTGGCAGTGGCGGAAAGATGAACGGTAGTCTGAACTGATTCCACGGAAGAATGAGGGCGTCGACTCCTAGCGCCTGCTGGTCGTGGTAGCGGGATATGAACTGTGGGACTTGATTGTTGAACCGCGAGGCCATCAGGTCCACATCCGGAGTCCCCCACCTGTGGCAAATCTGCTCGAAAACCTCTCTGTTGAGAGACCATTCGCCCGACGCCAGACCCTGTCTGCTGAGGTAGTCGGCCGCCCAGTTTTCCACGGCGGGGATATGTACCGCAGAGATCCTGGAGTGGTGAGACTCTGTCCACCATATGATCCTCTTCACCTCTCTCATCGCCATGAGGCTCCTCGTGCCGCCCTGATGATTGATGTATGCCACCGCCGTTGCGTTGTCCGATTGTATCCTGATTGGAGACCCCTGGAGAAGGCGCTGAAAGGCTTGCAGGGCTCGTAGGACTGCTCTGATCTCCAAAACATTGATCGGGAGCCGGCTTTCCTGGTAAGACCACTGACCGTGAGCCGTGTGTTGATGGAAGACCGCTCCCCAGCCCAGAAGGCTGGCATCGGTGGTGACTGTCTTCCAGTGTACCGGTAAGAACGACGTTCCTTTGACGAGATTCTGGCTGTTGGTCCACCAGCGCAGCGAGTGGCGGACCTCCAGGGACAAATGTATCCTGCGATCCAAGGTGAATAGAGACTTGTCCCAATTGTGCCGCAGAGATAGCTGAAGGGGACGAAGGTGGAAGCGGGCAAACAGAACCGCCTCTATTGCCGCCACCATTCGGCCAAGGGCCCTCAAACCAAATCGTATGGACACCTCTCTGGAGTGGTGGATGGTCTGGACGTCCTTCCGGAGGGAGACAATCTTTTCCTGTGGAAGGAACATGCGTCCTTGGATGGTATCGAACTCCATGCCTAGGAAGGTAATCCGGCGACCCGGGGTCAACGAGGACTTCTTCCGATTGATGAGCCAACCAAGACGGGATAGAGTGTCGATGGTGACCTGGACACTTAGACGACAGTCGTTGAAAGAGGACCTTTTGATCAGTAAGTCGTCCAGGTATGGAATTACTAAAACACCTCTGGAGTGTAGGATCGACATGGCAGCAGCCATGACTTTCGTGAACACTCGAGGCGCAGACGCAAGACCAAACGGTAGAGCAGTGAACTGATAATGATCGTGTGCTACGGCAAAGCGTAGGAATTTTTGGTGCTGGTGAGCAATCGGGATATGCAGATATGCGTCCTGTATGTCCAGAGAGGCGAGGAATTTGCCGACCTCCATGGAGGCAACCACCGATCGGAGGGACTCCATGCGAAATCTTCGGGTTCTGACGTACCTGTTGAGGATCTTGAGGTCGAGAACAGGGCGCACAGTGCCATCCTTCTTGGGGACAACAAAGAGGTTGGAGTAGACTCCCCTGAACCGTTCCGAATCTGGAACCGGAATCACGACCCTTGAGCGGTGCAGAGATTCGATGGCGTGAAAAAAAGGACGAGCTCGCGCGTCCGACTCGGGAGGATGGGAAAGGAAAAAACGACTTGGAGGAATTGACGTAAATACTATCTTGTAACCCGAGACTAGGATTTCTCTGACCCAAGCGTCTGTGATCAAGGGGAGCCAGACGCGTTGGAAAAGAGAAAGGCGCCCCCCCACCTGGACTGCGCTGACGCGCGAAGACCACGAGTCATTTGGAGGAGTATCGCTAAGATCTAGATGCTGGTTTGGCAGGCTGGCGTGGTCTGGAACGCCAGGAGGGATTTGTTTTGAAAGACGGGTTCTTCCTGCTTCTCTGTGGGCATCTGTTCCTCCTAGGCTGTGTCGGGGAACTGAAGCTGCGAAAAGGGCGAAAACCTGAGGTCGGCTGGCGGCGCGGGATACGCCTTGGTCTCAGTTGGGGAAGGGAGGTGCTCTTCCCACCCGTAGCCTCGGCGATGATCTGATGTCCCCAAACAGTCGACCTCCTGCAAACGGGAGGGCGGTAAGGGATTTCTTTGAAGCCGCGTCTGCATTCCAGGCTCTGAGCCAGACCGCCCGGCGGATTGCCACCGTGCTGCTGGCCGCTTGTGCTGCGCAATTGGCTGTAGACAGAGATGCGTTAATGATGTACTCACCCGCCAGGGCAATCTGTGCCGCCATGTTGACGAGCTCGGTATCGCCAGACTGCGAGCGAAGCCCTCTGCGGAGGGTGTCGGCCCAGGTCACCATGGCCTTAGCTACCCAGACAGCGGCGAAGGACGGAGACAGGGCTGCGCCTGCCGCCTCAAAAGCCGAGCGGGCGAATCTCTCGATGTTCCGGTCCGTGGCATCACGGAGCGATGTTCCCTGCGGCAGAGATAGAACTGTATGCGAGGCCAGGCGGGAGACCGGAGGGTCGACCACTGGTGAGCCCGCCCATTCCTTCCTGAGATCCTCGGGGAAGGGATAGTGTAAATCAATCGACTTACCGTTGTTGAACGTCCTGTCCGGTTGCTGTCTGTGCTTGCGTAAGATCTCAGCGAACTCCGGATGATCGCAGAAATACCTGTGAACACGTTTAAGTCGTTTGAAAGATACCTGTGAGCTCTGGGTGGTTGCAGAGTCCGGCTGTAGCTTCAGCGTCGTATTCACCGCGTCGACCAGGCTGTCCACCATACGCCTGACATCGGCTGCCTGATCCGAATCCAGAAGGGAGGCTGCATCCGACTCTTCCCCTGAATTATCAGATGGTCTCGGAGACGAGTGGCACTCGGGCCTTGGAGGGGAGAGGGACCTCTGGGAGGAATTGGAAGACGAGACCGTGCGGGTCCGCTTCCTCGCTCCAGTAGTCGGGTCTGGGTCAGACCGACTGTTGTCCTGCGACGGCTGGACCTGCGGGGCCTGGCTGAGCGTAGGGAGCGACTGCAAAGCCTGCGCGATGGTCAGAGACGCCCTTGACAGGGAATCCACCGACTGGGAGAGAGAAGTCAGCCACTCCGGGGGAGGGAGCGCATTGGGGCTCGGTGCATCCTGTACTGCTGCAGTAGCAAGTGGGATGGGGGTGCCGGCGGCGTCTGGGGCAATCTGCGTGGGCTGTGGGTCAGGGACGCAAGCTGCGCAGAGGGGGGTAGCCTGGCCTTGGGAGAATTTTTCGTTGCAGGACGAGCACGCAAAATGCATTATGAAGGGGACCTGTTTGGATCAAGAAGGCTTACAGTTAGGCATGGCTGCTCAGGAGACTCCTACTAGAGCCACTAGGGAGGAGACAGGAGATAGGAAGGAAAAAAGTGAGGAGAAAAAAGTGTAAGAAAAGTTGCTAGTCCTAATCAGGAACAGCACTCACCCAGGCCTGTGTCCTCCCCGGGTCAGCAGGAGGCTCAGAGTAGCTGGGGACAGCCACCGGAAAATAGATGCTGCTGCTCAATGGCCTGCCTGTGCTGAGGTGGGCCGTTTGCAGAAAACGCGGGCTTTTGTCTCTTTTTTTTTTGTTTACTGAGGGGGCGTGCTAGGGATGAGCTCTGACTGTTGCTGGGCAGAACAGGCAGGGGGCGGGCCAGGGAGACGCGCGCGCGCAAACGGGGGGCGGAGCGCTCCGGCCTAAGCTAGGCCCGAAGCCGGGGACTAAATTTGTGAGCGGCGGCCGCCGGGAGCGCAGCGCTGCGCGCGGAGCAGAGCTTACCTGCGTCCCTGCGCGGTGTCCAGATGCCCGGGTCCCATCCTGGCTGCTGCGGCCCCCGGTGAGTGCAGGCTGCTGCTGGCAAGTGCCAGGGGAGGGCTGCTGGGGGGCTGTGGGGGAGACTGCAGAGCGCTCCTGCGCTGCAGTGTGTGATCCTTTGCCTGGGCCCAGTGAATCAGGGAAGAACGCTGGGGGAGGCCTGGTGCTGTGAGCGCTCCTGCGCTTGCGGTGATCCTTCAGTGCAGAGCATCCTCGCCGTCTCCACCCGAAACACCCCTTGGAACGGTACCATAGGGGTCGACGGGGAGTGAGCCCATAAACCATAAACGTGTGGGACCCCAAGCAGCCCCTGGAGTGGTACCATGGGACCGGAGGGTGATAGGGGCTGGCGTCTCGAGCCTCAAGGAACCCTGGGAACGATACAGACGAGGGTACTCTCTGATGCAGGGCCTTTTACCCTGCAGAAGAGATAACAAACGTAAAAAAGATAAGCGGCGCCGTATAGGATGAAAAAAAAAAAAAACGGAAAAAAAGGAATAGCCTAGGCTGAGGTTGGCCCACAGAGATATGGGCCCACATCAGCCTCCTACGACACTAAGCAAAAAACTGGCATAGTTCCGCCTCCGGCTCGGGATGTACACTGCCAGGGAGGAGCTAACTCTTTTTATGTTCACTTAGTGTCAGCCTCCTAGTCACAGCAGCATACACCCCATGGTCCTGTGTCTCCCAATGAAAGCGATAGAGAAATAAAGTTATAAATTTTGGAAGAAGGGGAGGAAATACCAGAAGTACAAAAATAACAAATCACCCGGAGGGACATGTTCAGACCAGTCTATCAGCTTCCCCCAATTAAAAACCTCTTTCCCAAGAGCAGAGTTTTTCACTTGGAGGAGGTTGATGGGCTGGTTTCCTCCTCTACCAGCAGCCTTTTTGTGGACAGGAGAGTTGTGCAGTTTGTGAGGAAAACTCAACTAACCAGCAAGTAGTGCTTCACAAAGAATATACTATAATATTCATACATGAGTAAGGCGGGATTTACACGTTGCGACATCGCTAGAATCGGCTAGCGATGCCGAGCGCGATAGCACCAGCCCCCGTCGCACATGCGATATGTGGTGATTGCTGCCGTAGCGAACATTATCGCTACGGCAGCGTCACACGCACATACCTGCTCGGCGACGTCGCTGTAACTGCCGAACTATCCCTCCTTCAAGGGGGAGGTGCGTTCGGCGTCACTGCGACGTCACTAATCGGCCGGTCAATAGAAGCGGAGGGGCGTAGATGAGCGGGATATAACATCCCGTCCACCTTCTCCCTTCCGCATTGCCGTCGGGACGCAGGTAAGGAGATGTTTGTCACTCCTGTGGGTTTACACACAGCGATGTGTGGAGCTGCAGGAACGACAAACAACATCGTACCTGCGGTCGACCCGACATTATGGAAAAGAACGACGCTACACAGATCACCGATTTTCGACGCTTTTGCGATCGTTTATCGTCGCACCTAGGATTTACACGTTGTGATGTCGCTACTGTCGCCGGATGTGCGTCACTAACGACGTGACCCCGACGATATTTCGGAAGCGATATTGCAACGTGTTAAGCCCCCCTAAGGGCCACAAAATCATTTCCCCAAGACCATACCTCCCAACTTCTGAAGAACAGAAAGATGAAATAAATTATGGGGCTTACGTAGAGCGTCACAGCAAATTTTGACCACACCCATAGCCACACGCATTTACCATTTTTGCTACCCTGGCAGGAGGAGATGTCAGTGGGGCGATGGCAGTGAGGGACCTTCAGCAGACTTCCAGAATTGCAGGGCGTAGACCCAAATCTTGGACTGTACTGTTTTATCCAGGATGGTTGGATGTAGAGAAAAGCGGATCAATTCACGGGACTCCAGTCCAGCATCCAAGTCAGTGGCACCTGGCAGCTGGACAAGAGGCCTATGAATTTTTTACCTTCCAGTCTCACAGGTGTGGCTTTTGATCATCCACAACTGGCGCAACATCATCTTCAGAACCTATAGATTCATTTTTTGTTTACTCATTCATCGTCGTAGCAGCCAGAATTTTCTCATCTTGATTTAAGTTTTCAATATATGGCTTTTTTGTGTCTGCAAGGCTGTGTTCACATATTTCATAAATACTATGTCTATTGTTTTTTACAGGAGTCTGCACAAACCTATGCAATAGCAATCTTCTGATAATTGTATTTTTTGCTGCATTTTTTATGCCTTTTCCCCATTATTTGATGCTTTTTTGGTGCAGATGTGAAGCTCAGTTTTTGAGTGTTTTTTTATAGTACAGAAAAGTTTTGATTCTGCACTTAAAAAATGTTTTCAGCCCTGTGCGCACTAGAAAAAGGATTTTTCTCAAGAAATTTCTTGAGTGAAAGATTAGCGTACGTGCGTTTAAAAAACGCACCAATAAAGCATGCGTTTTTGGTGCGTTTTTGATGTGTTTTTGGTGCGTTTTTTCTGCAGGTTGGTCCCTGCATTATTTAACCATTATCTATGGTAAAAAAAACGCAGGTACCTGCAGAAAAGAAGTGACATGCTCATTCTTTTTCTCAAGAAATTCTGCAGAAAGAATTTTCTTGAGAAAAAAAAAATGCAGTGTGCGCACAGCGATTTCTTTTTCCATAGGTTTTGCTGGGGAATGTCTGCAGAAAGGTTACAACCATTTTCTCAAGAAATTTCTGCAGCAAAAACGCAGGTAAAAACGCAGTGTGTGCACAGGGCCTTCAAATGCTTTTTGCTTTACTCTCCAAGTAGAAGTCTCTAGAGAATAACAGCAAAAAAAAAAAACAGCTGAGCCGCTTGACATCCACTTGGCTTGGACAGTTAAACAGGATAGAATTTTTCTGCAAAAAAAAAGCAGTAGAATGCATGCAGAATTTATGCAACATGTGAACAAGGCTTAAATGTCCAAGCAAATGGATGTGATTTCATGAAATCTCCACCCTAAAGCATCTTGCTGTTTAAGGACTTGTTTGTACGTAAATGCTGAAATTTCTGAAGCGATTTGACAGCACATTTGTGTTTCAAGTCGCTGCAGAAACACTGCGTAATGGATGCAGTGTTTCAGCAGATTACATACAGATTTCATGCGCTATGGATGCTGGCTCTCCCATAGGCCCGCAACACATATCCGTGCCTCCGATACGTGTTTGGTACGTTTTTGCACGTACCGGAGACACGGAGACACAGAGACCCATGTTATTCTGTGGGTGATGGCACACACGCATAAAATCACACAGAACGTGTGTCTGTGTGATAAGTACGTGTGTGCGTTTTCCCACATGGACAACATGTCCATTTTTGGCGGTCAGCACGCAGGCACGGACCCGCTAAAGTCAATGGGACCGTGCCTGCACGGACGGCACACGGAGTATGTCCGTGTTCAGCACGTTTCGTCCGTGTGCGTTTTTAAACGAGCGATCTATTTATTTTTTTTTGTTATTAAAGTCAGTCTACTTACCTTTTTTTCTGCTGTTCTCAGTCATACTTACATTGGCGCTCGGTCTTTTTTTTCCTCCGGCTCATACTTACCAATCCCCGATCACCAGCGCGGCGAGGAACAGCTGTACCGAAAATACGCGGCTTCAATTCATTTGAAAATGCCGGCCACTCAATCAATCTCGTATTCGCTGCTTCCCCCGCCCACAGGTGCCTACGATTGGCTGCAGTCAAACACGCCCCCACGCTGAGTGACAGCTGTCTCACTGCACCCAATCACAGCTGCCGGTGGGCGGGTCTATACTGTGCAGTGAAATAAATAAATAATTACCGTAATTAAAAAAGACGACGTGCAGTCCCCCCCAATTTTGATACCATCCAAGATAAAGCCATACGGCTGAAGGCTGGTATTCTCAGGATGGGGAGCCCCACGTTATGCGGAGCCCCCCAGCCTAACAATATCAGTCAGCAGCCGCCCGGAATTGCCGCATACAAGAGATGCGACAGTTCTGGGACTCTACCCGGCTCTTCCCGATTTGCCCTGGTGCGTTGGCAATCGGGGTAATAAGGAGTTATTGGCAGCCCATAGCTGCCAATAAGTCCAAGCTTAATCATTGCAGGCGTCTATGAGACACCCCCAATGATTAACCTGCAAGTTAAAGTAAATAAACACACAGTGAAAAAATCCTTTATTTGAAATAAAAAACAATAACAAATTCCCTCGTTCACCAATTTATTATGCCCCAAATACCCATCCATGTCCGGCATAATCCACGGAGGTCCCATGTCGCTTTCAGCTCTGCTACATGAAGGAGACAGGAGCTGCAGAAGAACACCGCCACTTCTGTCACCTCCACGCAGCAACTGAGGTGAGTAGCGCGATCAGCTGAACTGTCACTCAGCTTACTCGCGGCCACCGCAGGATCCTCCAACAGTGACAGCAAGTCGCCCGAGTGACAGCGATGAAGTCACAGGTGAGTTGCGGTCACGGGTGGAGGATCCAGCTGGCCGCGGGTAAGTGACGGCAGCGCTAGGCGCGCTGCTCTCTTCAGTCACTCAGGGGATTAGCGGTCACCGGTGAGTCCTTCACGGTTGACCGCTAATCAGTACGCGACACAGACAGAGCCGCGGTATGAGGATGAATTCGGGTGAAGTTCACTCGAGTTCATTCTCATCGTGCAACTCTGTCTGCTGTCAGCCGACATGTATCAAACAACATTTTACCACACACACGGACATTTCACATGGACATTCCACACGCACACACGGATAGCATACGCCATCACACGGATGTCATACGTACCGGAGAAACGCCCCAAAAAAATGGAACACTGACCCGAAAAACGGACCGTGTCACACGTACGTTTTTTATGCGGCAGTGTGTTTTTGGCCATAGACAGAGTGGGAGCTGCATCCAAAGCGCACAAATTAATTGACATGCTGCATTTTTGAATGCACGGATTTGGGTCAAAATTTTAGCATCCAAATCGCTGCGTTCAAAAAAAGCAACGTGCGCATGGATTATGCACAATCTACATAGATTGTGCTGGGGACGCAGGACGCATGCATTTACGCTGCAGTGCATGATGCATGATATTACGCAATGTGCGCAAGAGCCCTAACTGTGCGGTTTTGGTGCTTTTTTCTCTATTAGCTTCTACGTGGAACGTAGCAAAAAAAAATCGTTTTAAGTGCAAAATCAAAGCTTTCCAGTAGAATTAAAAAAAATAAAAACACATTTACTTCTGCACCAAAAACGCATCAAATAAGGCGGAAAACAAAAAAGAATCGCAGCACACATGCAATAATCAGAGAATATTGTTATTTTGTTGCGTGGTGCAGATGCCAGCAGAAAATGAGCAGAAAAAAAACAGTAGAAAAAAAAAACAGCATTTGCGCTACATGTAAACACGGCCCCAGCGCTACATTTTTCATGGATTTAATAGAGAAAGGTAACACCGGTCTGCAAGGGTACAATTGTTTGAAAAGAAATAAGTGATTTTTATATACTTTCGATAGCTGAAATCAGTAAAAATATGTGAAAAACTGTATGTGATGGAATTTTTTCTAAACACTGACTCCATAGGCGTTTTCTTGCACCATATTATGACCTCTTTGCGTGACCTTTGATGGATACTTTTAGTGTCATTAGACTTTGTAGTGAAGAAACAATGAAGGAACATTACAGATTTTGTTCGAAAAGTCTATTATACATATTTTGATGTAACACAAGGTGATCAGGACAAGTTGTGGGCTCCACATGTAGCGTGTTCTGTTTCTATAGGAGAACTACGACAGTGGTCTAAAAGGAAGAAAGAGAGTACGGCGCACACTCTCCTGACAGGAGCGCCTCAGCTGCGTGGAAATATATGCAGCCGACCTGCTCCTGTCAGGAGAGTTTGCGCCGTGCCGGGTGATACCGATGCGAGACTCGCACAGTGGCAGCCAGTCAAAGTTTAATCGAGTCCATGGTTCAGCCATGGACTCGGTGAACCCTGACGTTACCGCGAACACGGCCGAAAAGTGCTAAGTGACGAGCAGTGCAATGAATAGCGCCGGAAGTGATCGGATGATCAGATCCAGTAGCAGCAGCAGCCAGGAGATAGTGGGTCTGCAGGACGCGTCGAGGGACCTGTAAGTATAATGATAATGTTTATTATTAATTATATTCTTTATTTTAAAGGCTCCTGCCCCATCCCATAACTATAAAGTCCAAGCTCGGGGTTCAGACGCAAGTTCGCGTTATCTACGGCCCCGAACCTTACAAAAAGTTCGGGCGAGGCTCCCGATCCCGAACATTGGGGGGTTCGCCATCACTACTCCTGAATTCACATCTGACAATGAAAATTTTTAGTTGGCTCTTCTTTCTATATCAATGGTGCAACTATTCTTATAAGGCAGGATGCCCTAGAATAAGCTAACTTTACAATATTACAGTTAACATGGATCATATACTTGTCTGTCCAGCAGTCCTCAGTAGTAAAGAAGGCCGTTCCTTGTAGATGTAGAAGAGAGAGAATCTTCCTTGTTTCAGTAAAAAAAGACAGAGAAGGATCCATGTTGTCCTGAAGCCTAATGAAAAATCATGAGTTATTATTAATGCAGATCCATAGAAACAGATTTTACTTCTTTTCTTTTTTTAAATCATATGTTTGTTTCTTTTTTTATTAAGCACTAATGATGAGTGAGCGTGCTTGACACTGCTCATTACTAATTCGAGCATCAGGGTGCTTGGGTTCCCTCGTTAATCAGCCAAATATTGTGGATTCTTGAATGCCATGCTCGAGTCCACGCCCCGCATGTTTGGCAGCTGTTAGACAGCTAATCAATATGCAGGGATTGCCTGCCATACACGGTAATGCTGTAGCCGTGTTGGCTACTGGCATTACTATGATTGGCTGGCCGCATTGCATTATTGGGTCTTCCCTAGCACAAAAGGGTGTTTTAAGGCTTGCTTACCCTAATAATTCAATTATTTTTTAAAAAAACGACGTTGGGTCCCCCCTATTTTTGACAACCAGCCAATGTAAAGCAAACAAATGCCAGCTGGTATTATCAGGCTGGGGATGTGGTGACAATCGGGGTAATAATTTATGGGGTTGATGTCAGCTGTGTAGTGTCAGCTGGCATCAAGTTCAGGTGTTTCTCAACGCAGTGATTCTAGAACAAGGCCCCCTGGGAAAATATGCAAAATAGGACTGCCGCGGAAACACCATCACGTCTCAACGCTGGCAGGAAGCTAGCCAGGTCTTTCACCGGGAAGGAACAACCATGGGAAGGGCAGTCTCCAGTCAAGGAAACTGATGTTGATCTCCCTAAGGTCAATCATCCTTGTTTATGTAGTCTTTTACTAGGCATTGCTCCCACTAGCCAGTTTCCTACTCCACACTGATGAGGGGCAAATACCCCGAAACAGCTGTCTGTGGATGGATACCATGTTTTGGCATAGGCGGTTTTCTTGACTGGAGACTGCCCTTCCCATAGTTGTTCCTTCCCGGTGAAAGACCTGGCTAGCTTCCTGCCAGCGTTGAGACATGTGATGGTGTTTCCGCGGCAGTCCTGTTTTGCAATGATTCTGATGTAGTCCACAAATGAGAACTTGAAAGTCATGAAAAGCGAGGTACAGAAATAAAAATAAGAGACTGTGCCTCATCTACCAATTTATTATTAAAAAAAAATCCCCTTAGCTCTGATGTAGTCCATGGCGTTCCCACACTGGTCCCCGAATCTATGACGAGTGGTGATAACATCAGTAACGTTAATGCTTATCACCGCTCTTGCCGGGTCACACAAAGGGCAGCGCAAGATCCGAAATGTCTGATGAACTGTGATGTCACTGAGTTTGTGATAGTAAAGAGAATGGTTCTGCACTCGGAAGGAGTCGAGGTGCACGTGAAATGGGGTAGCCCAAAAAATCACAACTTAATAATTCACTGCACTCTCTAAAAGTTCATGCAATAGTAGAATTTATTTGTGGTATATGCAAAAAATGTTTTTGATAGTGATAAGCGACTTGTTACTGTGGACTGTTATGGTCACGAGACCACTGCAAATGATCTTGCAAAAATCCTATATGGTAGAAAATAATGCACAAGAGTATTTGGAAGCTGAGCTGGCTGCAATCTGCTGACCACATATACACAACTAGAAGTAGCGGTGGAGCGTTCCTAACCTACCTAGACGCCTCGTCACCGCCGGAGAAACTAACTAGCCTCAAAGATGAAATGAGGATCTTGCCTCAGAGAAGCCCAAAGAATAGTAAAGCCCCCTACATATAAAAACAGTGATGTAAGGAAAAAGACAGCACACAGATGGTTAATATAGGGTTAAGCAAAGTGAGGCCCTGCTAGCTAAATACAAAAAGGATGGAAAAGATTACTGGTTGCAGCCAGTAAAAACCCTAAAAAAAATACCAACACCTGATAAACAAAAATACCTTAAGACCACATGGTCTTTCCTCTCATTATATCAGGTATTCTTGTGCAAATACAAACTCCTAATCAGACTGGGAGTAAAGAAAACTCCCTTCTTGCTAGGAATAAATCGTCCTCAGAAAATAGTGCAGAAAGGATGCCTATTCCCATGCAAGAAACAAAAGAGAATCTTCTCAATTGTTAAATTAGGAACAGACTTCATAGTTTAAGCAGAAAACGCCCATAGGTACAATTCAGCCTAAACCCAGTCCAGAAATACAGCAATAATACCTAAAATATAACTTTTATTAATTCCTTTAAAAATAGGGAAGGATCACCTTGCCTATGCATAAAAGTAAAATAAATGCAGGGAATGAACCACCTGCTGGGATTCTCCCAACTTCAAGGGGAAACCAGCAGACCCTGTGAGGTAGCAAACACACTTTAAATACAATTGGTGTTATAGCAATATGAACTAATCAACCGGATGTGCAGTTTATATAACACAGCTGCTTATTCACACTATGTTGATATTATTAACAGCAGCGTCATCCATCAGATTATTAACCACCAGTAAAATAATAGCAAGAAGTCCTAATTAGACCCCAGCTACCAGTGTGATTAGTGATTATTTCACAACCGGTTGATACTGGAAAACAATAACCAGGGATGCAATCACCATAGGTTAACCTGATACTCTCTATCAGGGAACAATCTCACCCAAATCCTGGTGTCTTGTTTCCCAGAGTGTCAGTGTGTCATCATATTCGGCGTAATCCAAAAAGACCTTCATCAAAACGGTCTAGGACCCCTTATGAATAGACCCACTTCTCCTCTCCCAGACTCTCCTCCTTCCGACGCGTTTCCTGTGTATCATTCATCAGGGGAGCTTAAAGGAGTAGACCTAAACTGGGTTATCTATTACGAAATAAGAGGGTTTTAGCTGTAGCCCTCCAAACATAATCCTCCCTCCATATGCAAGGAACCATAGAAGAAAAGGCAGAGTGACTCACCAGGTGGTCACGGCGTTAGTCCTGTATGCCGTGCACCTCCGTTTAGAAGCACAATATTTTTAAATGATCACTCTGCCGCCTGGCGTCTGACATCACTTCCGTTACCGCGCCCACCACTTCCGCCCGGTGGAACGCATCCGTGGAACGCTATTGCGTCCCACAGGAAGTGGTCATCAGAACCTTCCGGCGCGCTCCCCGTGTCAGTATGATTACACGAGGATGGGCGTGCAAGACGCCCAGCGGTCCGCCCCCTTCTTTTCTTAGGTAGGGATAGCGCAATGTGCAACACACCAGTGCGCATGCGCTAGGTCCGTGATCGGACTGACCCTGACATATAAAGATATGGGCGATGGGCATTAACCGTACATCACCCAAAGGGGATAATCAGAAAAACCAACGATTTTAATGACGGGCGTAACCGCCTTGTGTACCAGATGACATAGTCCTGTTTTCGAAATTATGCAAATCAAAAAATTTGTATGGATACCGGTGCAGAGATAAAAAGGAAGCTCTCATAAAAAACAACAACAGGTAGTGGCGGATAATAAACCAACCAATTCTAAACATCAGCAATGGATCATTATAATGGTCCTGAGAGAGGCATTTGGGGATTGACACTGGATACCTGAACATGGGGCTAGGGTGTAAAAGGAGCCATCATAAATGACCCAAAGGAGGGGCCTGGCATTAGATGCATAAAATGAATATCAAAGATGGAAAGACAGTACAAGAAACTAACAACTCCATCACCTGCTATGCTAGTCTAATGATTCTAGCCCTGCCTGGCTGCGGAGGTCGGCGCCCTATTAGGACGGTGAATGGCACCCCCGCTCGTTCGGTGGCTATCCCTCCTATCTATCATTAAGAGACTAGTCTCACAAAAAGGGTGCATAGGAAATACATTCGTTGAGACCATGGGGATGGACCGTTTTGAGTCGAAAAATCCATCTACATTCTTTTTGGAGGATTTTTTTATCCCAGTCCTCCCCCTCGCTTCAATGGGGACACAACGTCAATCCCTTGAAAAGTAATTTGATTGACGTCACCCCCATGATGAACATTCAGATGTTTTGCCAAGGGGGTATCATTTCCAACCCTTATGTCTCTCAGGTGTTCTCCCACCCTTCTTCTGAATTCTCTCCTAGTCTTCCCTATGTACTCCAGACCGCACAAGCATGTGACCTTATAAATGACTCCCTTAGTGCGGCAATTTACAAAGCAACGAATACCATATTCTTTCCCTGTGTTGGTACTCCAGAATTTCTTGCCCGTTTTGACCACACTACAAGCCACACACCCACCACAACGATAGCAACCTTTTAGACTATTTCTAAGCCAATCACATCCAGTATTCTTATTATCCACAAAATGACTATGGGTCAATCTATCCTGTAGTGATCTGGCTCGTCTAAAAGTGATCTGTGGTCTTTCTGGTACCAGATTACCAATGTCAAGGTCCATCTTCAAGATGGACCAATGTCTCTCCAATACCTCTCTCATGGCCCTTGATCCATTATTGAATGTTGTGATAAATCGAACTAAGTCTGTAACGTCATCCTGTTTAGGTGGTGGATATAACAGAGCTGGCCTACTGATCTTATCAACCTCTTCACGTGCCTTTTTTATGACAGCGGTTGGATAACCCCTCTCGCGAAATCGACCCTCAAGGTCGTTAAACTGCAGCACACATTTCTCTTTATTGGAACAGTTTCTTTTTATCCTAGAAAATTGCCCCTTGGGGATGCCCCTCTTTTGGGACAGCGGATGACTGCTCTCCCACCGTAGCAACGAATTTGTCGCCGTCTCTTTACGGTGGGTACTTGTGGTAATACAACCGTCATCAGTCCTTTCAATGAGGACATCCAGAAAGGGCAATCTGGACTCGCTAGCCTCGAATGTGAAAAACAAGCCCGTGTGCACGTGTCTCCGGTCCGTGTAAAAAATGGCACACATGGACCGGCGGCACGTGTGTCGGAGGCCTTAGGGGCACTTTGCACACTTCGGCATCGCAAGCCGATGCTGCGATGCCGTGTGCTATAGTCCCCGCCCCCGTTGCAGCTTCGATATCATGGTGATAGCTGCCGTAGCGAACATTATCGCTACGGCAGCTTCACATGCACTCACCTGCCCTGCAACGTCGCTCAGGCCGGCGAACCGCCTCCTTATTAAGGGGGCGGGTCGTTCGGCGTCATAGCGACGTCACACGGCAGGCGGCCAATAGAAGCGGAGGGGCGGAGATGAGCGGGACGTACATTTCGCACAATGCTTGCATGGATGTATGTGATCTCACTATTACGAAACATATGAGCCAGCTCCATTGCCGTGTTTGTGGCACTAGAACTGATAGACGATGAGCGACTTATTGACTCCAATATTTTGCCTGGACATCCACCTTTTGGCTTTTGAATGGATGGATGGAAGTCATTTCATATTCTTCCTACGATTATGGCATTCATAGGAGGCAAATTAGGAATTTTCTTTGCCATAAGATTGCTATTGATGTGATGGATGATGCCGTTACTCTTTTCTTGGGCAATCTTCTTCATAGCTGCTCGATAATTCAAACCAGTGACATTCTGCTTAGAAATCAACCTAATAACACACTCAGCTATTAGGGAATGTGAGAACAGGTTGTAATTTCTAATATACAGGAAGAAAAAGATTTCTCAAACATGATGATTCAAACCAGTGGCATTCTGCTTAGAAATCAACCTAATAACACACTCAGCTATTTGGGAATGTGAGGACAGGTTGTAATTTGTAATATACAGGAAGAAAAAGATTTCTCAAACATCAGGAGCAAAACAGTAACAATGCAGTGACATGACAAGACTCTACATAACTATTCATACGCTAAATAGTTGCAAGCAAGTCAAATTTTTTTGTGAGCTAGCTAAGATGATTGTCTATAAATGAAGGTAGACTCACACTCAAAGTTTTAGTGGATGTCAAAATATGAAGCCTGAACGTCAAAAGTTCAAAACATTGTTACCTTTTTGCTCGTCAGTGTAAGTTCCACAATTGCATGTGCTTAAAAAAAATGTCCCTGTGCTGAGATAATCTTATAAATATTCCCGGCTATGTATTGTGTAATGGCCGTGTCTGACCGTGGTCTGATCATACCACATCTCCTGGGCAGAGGAGGAAACAAAAGCATACATTACAACATGGCATCGCAAATTATTCATTTCTTTGAGGTAAAACATTGCTTAAAAACAGGCAGGGAAATGCTTTACCTTACAAAGAATTAGCTGTGATCCCATGTTGTCCCATCTATATATTCTCTTTCGCGTCCTCCCCTGTCCAGGAGATGTGGTATGATCAGACCATGTCCCCGCACGATCGGACACATCCATTACACTGTACGTAGCAGTGGCTCATTGACAATATTATCTCAGCACAGGGATATTTAATATTAACACATCTAATTGTGGAACTTATTTTTGTTCCAAGATTTATTGATTAAAATGAATTTTGTTTGTGGGAAAATCCCTTTAACCACATTAAATTGTGCCTTCACTTTTGTACATCTGCTGAAAAGTCTGGAAATACAGATATATTCCTGCCATCAATGTATACATATATATTATCTCTAAGTTTACAGGAGGTCGGAAAGGTAGTCTGTGTGGCCATGCAATGGTGAGAAGTTATCTTTTCCAAAAGTATTAATTAGCAACTTTTCAAAAGGTGTTGACACTCAATTTTTTTCTGGAAAACCCATAGGTCTTGTGTTATTTCTACATAGTTATTTTCTAGTTCATCTGCTTCCTTATGAAGTATAGTAAAGCACTGTAAAGGTGGTGTCACACACAGCGACGACGACAACGACGTCGCTGCTACGTCACCATTTTCTGTGACGTTGCAGCGACGTCCCGTCACTGTCGCTGTGTGTGACATCCAGCAACGAGCTGGCCCCTGCTGTGAGGTCGTTGCTCGTTGCTGAATGTCCAGCTTCATTTTTTTGTCGTCGCTCTCCCGCTGTGAAGCACACATCGCTGTGTTTGACAGCGAGAGAGCGACAAAATGAAGCGAGCAGGGAGCAGGAGCCGGCGTCTGGCAGCTGCGGAAAGCTGAAACCACTGTAAACATCGGGTAACCAAGGGAAGACCTTTCCCTGGTTACCCGATATTTACCTTCGTTACCAGCCTCCGCCGCTCTCACTGTGCCAGTGCCGGCTCCTGCTCTGTGCACATGTAGCTGCAGTAAGCATCGGGTAATTAACCCTATGTGTACTGTAGCTAGGAGAGCAAGGAGCCAGCGCTAAGCAGTGTGCGCGGCTCCCTGCTCTCTGCACTGTGACATGTAGCTGCAGTACACATCGGGTTAATTAACCCGATGTGTACTGTAGCTAGGAGAGCAAGGAGCCAGCGCTAAGCAGTGTGCGCGGCTCCCTGCTCTCTGCACATGTAGCGACGTTATGATCGCTGCTGCGTCGCTGTGTTTGACAGCTAAGCAGCGATTATAACAGCGACTTACAAGGTCGCTGTTACGTCACAGAAAATGGTGACGTAACAGCGATGTCGTTGTCGCTGTCGCCATGTGTGAACCCAGCTTAAAGGCCCCGTCACACTAAGCAACATCGCTAGCAACATCGCTGGTAACGAACAACTTTTGTGACGTTGCTAGCGATGTTGCTGTGTGTGACATCCAGCAACAACCTGGCCCCTGCTGTGAGGTCGTTGGTTGTTGCTGAATGTCCTGGGCCATTTTTTAGTTGTTGCTGTCCTGCTGTGAAGCACAGATCGCTGTGTGTGACAGCGAGACAGCAACAACTAAATGTGCAGGCAGCAGGAGCCGGCTTCTGCTGAGGCTGGTAACTAATGTAAACATCGGGTAACCAAGAAGCCCTGTCCTTGGTTACCCGATATTTACCTTTGATACCAGCCTCCTCCGCTCTCACTGCCTGTGCTGCCGGCTCCTGCTCTGTGCACATGTAGCTGCAGCACACATCAGGTAATTAACCTGATGTGTGCTGTAACTAGTAGAGCAAGGAGCCAGCGCTAAGCATTGTGCGCTGCTCCCTGCTCTGTGCACATTTAGCTGCAGCACACATCGGGTTAATTAACCTGATGTGTGCTGTAACTAGGAGACTGGGGGCTGGTCACTGGTTGCTGGTGAGCTCACCAGCAACTCGTGTAGCGACGCTCCAGCGATCCCTGCCAGGTCAGGTTGCTGGTGGGATCGCTGGAGCGTCGCAGTGTGACAGCTCACCAGCAACCTCCTAGCAACTTACCAGCGATCCCTATCGTTGTTGGGATCGCTGGTAAGTTGCTTAGTGTGACTGGACCTTAAGTTTCCCTTGATATCATTCAAAACAGGAGGTATCTGATCTTCATTAGCACTTACTCTTCCCTCTAATTCTTTTATCTTTTCGTATGCTTTTTCTAGATCCCTTATCAGGAAAATATCCGATTTCACTGTGCCCATGTAAGAATTTAGACTGGCCAGGGTTATATTTCAGTGAGACTGCTGAAAACACATCTGTAAGGCTGGGCTCACACGGCCATAGATTCGCTCATGCAAGAAAATAGGCCCCATTATGCTAATGACAATTGGCTCAAACTCTGATCAGAGTGTCATTTACTGTGATCTGATTCTCTCGCATAGGAGAATCAAAGGACAGGTGGTGAAGATGGAGGACTTAATTTCTCCATATTCTCCATCTTCTCCATTGTCATTGTTGATGTCAATTGGATTGTACTCGGATTACATGTGAGTGCAGTCCAATGTTTTCAACACACCCACAGACTTGAATGGGTGTGCATTGTCCAATATATGCTGCCAATCGAAGCAAGCTGTGATTACTTTCTTATTCTGAATTGGCATGACAAAAAAAGCGCTGCTCAGCACTGCCCCATAGTATAACATTAACATTGGTCTGAGAGCTGTCCAATAAAATATTGGATAACTCTTGTCCGTGTTATACACTCATGTAGTGAGCCCTCATAAGAGTTCTTTCCCTGTTAACTGAAGGGAGGCATGTTGCACTTCAGGAGTAATTTACACTTTCTAGCTCTGCACCATCTTTCCCGGAGACATAACTGCATCACTGCAGGCTGAAACCTCACTGCCACCCCCATCACATGCTAAAGCTGGGGTCACACGGGCATATGATCTCCCATACGAGAGATTCGGCCTAATTATGCAAAAGATACTTTGATCACACTTTGATCAGAATTTCAGCTAAGTGTTACTTACTGTAACCCTATTCTCTCGTATGCGAGAATCCACCCACAGGTGAGGAAAAGGTTGAAAACGTAATTGTCACAACTTATCCATTGTCGGTTTCAGCGTAAATTGGACTGCACTCGGATTATATCTGAGTGCAGTGAGATGTTTTGCATGCATCACTGACTTGAATGGGTGCATGACATATGTTATACGCTACCAATCACACCATGCTGCGATTTGTTTCTCATGCTGGATTGGCATGAGAAAAAAAGTGTTGATCATAGCCCCATATCCTAACATTGGACCTAGTACTATCCAATAAAACATTGGATAGCACTCGGCCAATGTATAGGCTTGTGTAAGCAAGCCCTAATGGCCTGTCTATCAAGTGCTCTTTCTCGGGCTCACCTGCTCCTGTAGTCACGTTGTTATCTATTAGTGCAAAGCGCTCTAACTTCACAGCTACAAAATCTGTATTACACGAGAGTCTTCTCCCGTTGTGCCATGTTAGACTGACCTCCTTCCCTTCCAGTGCAACTCCTCTGCCTAGTCATTACAGCTTCTACTGTAAGCAAAACTGCAGCAGCTTTTACAAGACCGATCTGTCCAGGAGTTCTGGGATGAAAAGTCGGCTCACAGTCTCTAGGATGCCACACCCAATGGAAACAGATTCTGTTGTGTTAAAGAGAACCAGACAGCTGATACATGCTGCCTGGGGGCTATTAAAGGGGTTGTCCACTACTTTAACATCAATGGTCTAACTTAGGATAGGTCATTAATGTATGATATGCCAGGGTCCAACATCCCGCACAACTACTGATCAGCAGTTCTCAGGGAACATATCCCCCATTTTCTGGAAGTGCAGGCTCTCCATGTGAGGAGTGTGGGTGCGGTCACCTGAGAATACTGCACTCACACTCCCCCTTGTCCACGCCACGGCAGTAAGACCTTCAGTAACCCTCATTCCAGAATATGGGGGGCAGGATCAGGGAACGTATCCTCCATTTTCTGGAAGTGTAGGCTCTCCATGTGAAGAGTGTGGGTGCAGTGACCTGAGAATACTGCACTCACACTACCTGGGTCCACAGCACGGCAGTGTGAGCTGCAGTAAGTTCAGTGTCACTGCTCGCAGGGAGTCGGCTGACAGCCGCTCTGTGCATGCGGTTGGCATCATTTAAGAAGGAGGAGGAGGGATCGCAGGGATCATCGCTGCAGGAGTTAACGGGAAAACCGGTGGGTGATAGGGTGAGACGTGGTTTGACCTGGCGAGAACTTTTCTGTCGCATCTGACATGTCACATGCAACAGAAATCTGAGGAGGAGGATGAAAGCAGCATTCGCGCTGTCATTTTAGATCATCAGGAGGGGAAGGGGAGGGGGACCGAGGGCACTTTGGCCTCACCAGGGGAGGAGATTTATCTTTCATCTGACATGTTTGATCATGGCAGGTGGGAGAGAAATCATTTTTTACCGGCGCTGTTATTTACTGTAGCGTGACTATCTTTATAAGGTGTGTAACAGTGATCATGTGATCGGGGACTGGAAAAAAAAACAAAAAAAAAAAAACGCCCGAATCGTGATCTGCAGGGCCTCAGCACCCCCAGAAGCTGAAACCTTGGAGCTTTCCCGACGCTGGGGGGCGCTATTCACTTTTTTCTTTTTGCCATTTTAAAAAGGCGATATGGAAGAAGTATACTTTCCTGCCACGGTTTGATTCCGTACAGCCGCCGTAAAGGGGTTAAACTATGTTTTTCTCTGGAATGCCGCAGTGTTTTAGAGATAAAAATGAATGGCTGAAATAATACAGTCAATGTCTGTTACATGCTGCCAAGTATTGGGCAACATATATCAGTTGCTAGACTCATCTTATTAGTTTCATATTAAACAGTGCTAAAAATTGTGACTGTATATCCAAATTCCCCACCAAGTAAAATGTTCTTTGTTCTTTTATGATGCAAATAGTGCAGAAAAAAAAAGTATATACAAATTTAAAAAGGAGCTGTTTTGATTCCTTTACAAAAAGAAAAAAACAAAATTACTTACTCTGTAGTTTTACTGGGATGACCGAGAGAGGGAACTGGAAGGAAGTCCCATTTCTGAAGACTTTCACAACATTTTAAAGCCTGTGAATTGTGAGAAACTGGGTGGTTATTGCAATTAATAGAAATAATGTGGAATATGCCATAAATTCTGTTCTAGAATCTGTTTTTTTAAGAAAGCACAAAGGGTCGCAAAGACTGAATGCATTACCCATATATAATCCTATTTAAGGACCAATGTGTCTAAATATCTGAATGTCCACAGCAAAAACTAGATTTTTGGTACCACCTTGCCTGATGGAATCAGCCTACTCAATTTAATGATAAAGCAGTAGTAGAAGAGCAACGTAAAAACACGCCCAACCGGGCACCCAGGCAAGGGATATGTATTCCCCAATGAAGACTAAAGAGAAACAGATTTTAAGGTGAGTACCAAACCTCTACATTTTTCGGTCACTTCATTGGTGGACACAGAGCTATGGGACATCCTAAAGCTGTCCTTGGGGTGGGAAAAGAAAAAGGTAAGCATTCTGTTGAAATCATAGAACTTACTAGTGAGGCTCAAGCAGAGGCTTGAAGCACTGCTGCCTGCAGAATCTTCCTGCCCAAGCTAATATCCGCTGAGGCAAAAGTGTGGACCCAGTAAAATTTCATAAAGGCATGTAGCTCTGTCCAGGTAGTTGCTTTGTCAGAGCTGCAGGGCCCTAAGCCTCATGACGGACCCCACCAGAATCCCCCACTGCCCACACACAATGCGCCCTTATGCTAAACAGGGGAACCATGTTCCTAATTTTATCAGCATGAACAATGGTTGCTTATGTATAGCGAAAGAGAGTCACTTTGGAAGCGTCCTGACCCCTACGGGGCCCATTTGGCGGGACAAATGAGGAATCAAACTGCCTAAAGGGGGGGGGGTCTGACAAGTAATAATGTAAGGCCATCAAACATTCCCACTATCCAGCCTGTTTTCAATCGGATGAAATGGAGCAGGGCAGAAAGAAGGTAAGGCATTGTCCTCATTAAGGTGAAAAGCCAAAGCAACCTTGAAGAGGAGCATTGTAACCAGCCTCAGCACAACTTTGTCTTGATGAAGAACAAGGTAGAGAGTGTGGTAAGAAAGCGGCGCCAACTCCCAAACCCTACTAATAGACATGATGGCTATGGAAAGCCACCTTTTGAGACAATAGAAGCTTCAGGATTTTGGTGATGGGTTCCAAAGGAGTGCACTTTAAAACCTTCAAAATAAATATATAAATGTGTCTTTGCTTACCAATGGTCAAAAAACAGCAAAGCAAAAATTGGTGTTATAGAACTGTGGTCACAATTAAAATATAACCTTTAATGGTTAAGTTAAAATACTTATAAACCACACAACATAAATGGTTGTAAAACTAACCGAGATAATTAGAGCTGATGTTAAGCTCCTCCTATTACCAAGTTAGGACAAGTTGTACCCGGTAGGAAAACCTCCACCGTAGTGACAATAGTTGAGACAGTAGTGTGAAGTTGTCTCATAGATAATACATAAACAGTAATCCACAGTAATCAATGACCATAACATAGGTCTCACTGTGATATATGAAGCAAAGACAAGTTGTCCAAAAGAGGGGGGGGGGCACCAAGTTAGCCTCACAATACCCCTCAGTTGGCAACAATCTGACCTGATACTTACTTAGACCTTCCAACGCGTTTCTTAATTCGCTTAGTCATCAAGGGACTGTGATCAAGAAATTAAAGCTGCAAAGATAAACTGTATGATCAGAATAGAGAATCTACAAACGTATACAAAGAAGTCGCAAAGTATATTTTCCAAGGAAAACATGTTCCTACCTTCATTGAAAAACGGACCTCCAGCATGGTGTGTCCGGGCCTGGCATAGAGCACTGGGCTTTCAGAATTGCCGCCCTTAAATATCCTGTGGGCGGACCAGACATCGCCCCACTTGTCATAATGAGGCTCACTAAAGACGCCCCCATGCTGGAGAGGCGACACCCCCAAGAGGCCAGACCAACCATAAAAGGAAGGCCGAAAGAGGCTCCACCCACGAGAGCATCCGTCCACTAACAGTGGAGGACGTGCATACAAATCCCCGCCCCTAGAAACCACAACAACCAGTTACATATACGCCCAAAGAGGTTTAAGGCGATGAAGTAACACCCACCACAGGCAGACGTCATGACGGTAACGTCTCCGTGCGTTCCAGTCAGGTGACCCGTCTACAGGCGATTAACGTCACTCAGGCGCCACCCGTCAAATCGTCACCTGTCCGGCCACATGACCCGAGCAGCGTGCATTAACACGCCGCATATCCGCTACGCTCCCCATGCAAATGTAGGTTATGCCCACATTATTTTTGGGGAGGATTCCCCTTATGATCTGGACAAGATTGTATTGTGGACCCGCTACATAGACGACGTGTTCGTACTATGGCGGGGTACCAAGGAGACGTTTTTACAATTTATCTCCGACATCAACCACAATCCTCTCGGCCCCAGCTTCACAGCGCAAAGTGATGAGAGAGAGCTCTCTTTTTTGGACATCCTGGTCACCAAAAACGTTGACGGAACCATCATGACCAATACATTCCGCAAACCTACCTCCTCTAATGCACTCCTACGTTGGGAGAGCAACCACCCCAGACCTCTTAGGGCAGGCATCCCCAGGGGACAGTATCTGCGGGCACGGTGGAACTGTTCTACCCCTTTGAACTTCTCCCAACAAGCTGAAGATCTACGCAACCGTTTCAGAGAAAGGGGATACCCTGATCATGTCCTCTCCCAGGCATTTCAGACAGCACAATCTAGGGAGAGGACTAACTTGCTGGTACCTTTGCCTAAAAAGAACGAGACGGCAGATGGCAAGTTTCGTTTCATTTCCACTTTCACTAATGGGTCCACGGAGATACGCAAGATCCTTGAACGGCATTGGCCTATCTTGAGAATGGACGTGGACATTGGTGATGTAGTGGGAAGCCATCCAAAATGCACTTACAGGAGGGGTCGCTCTATCGGTGACAGGGTAGTCCACAGCCATTTCGTCCGCCCTAGAGAGAGTGGCTGGCTACGTTCTGAGCTTAGAGGTTGTTTCAGATGTAGTGGGTGCTTTGCGTGCCCACACATCAAGACCAGTAAAACCTTTTCAAGCTCAGTAACGGGCCACTCCTTTGATATTAGAGCCTTTATCAACTGTCGTTCGAGAGGCGTAATTTATAAAGCAAGATGTGGCTGTGGCCTTGAGTATGTAGGCAAGATGAGGAGGGAGTTCAGAAGGCGTGTCGGGGAACACCTCAGAGACATAGCCAATAAGAGAGACACTCTGCTGGCAAAACATATGGAAATAACGCACAATGGAGAGGTCTCGGGTTTGACCTTCATGGATATCGATCTTATTAATTATCCGGCTCAAGGTGGGGATTGGGACCGTAGAATTCTCCAACTTGAGTGTAAATGGATTCATACACTGAAGACTCAGACACCGTTGGGCCTTAATGAGATCCTCACGTTTGGGTGATTCCTGTAGATCATAGGGCCCCCTAGGGATTTCAGGGACAGCCACCGTGGAGCCGGGGCACCCGGTACTTTAAGGTGTTATTACACTCCCTTGGTAGGTAGGTGACAGATAGGGCAGTGCAGGGACATCTATAGGATGCCCCAAAAAACCCCACCTACCTTTTTGTGACTGTTTACATACCCCCCCTTCTTTCCTCCCCCGGGTCTTTCCCTTCCTTTTCCTCTTGGCATGGTAATTGCCTAACTTCCCCGTGTCCATGTTGATTGTACCTTTGTGGGTGCCTGCCTTAATCCAATTAGTGTGTCCTTATAATAGGTTTATACTACAAAGACATACAGATAGGGACTCTAGATTGTGAGCCCCAATGGGGACAGTGTTGCCAATGTATGTAAAGCGCTGTGGAATTAATAGCGCTATATAAATGAATAAAATTATTATTATTATTATTATACTTTTTAGGACAACTGGAGCGCAATGTATATTCAACCTTCTCCTCTTCTTATGTTATTATATCAACATTGAGCCCCGCCCGCCGCCCCCCCCCCCCTCCCCCTCCCCACTTAGTCCTATGATTAATATGCATAGCAGGTTGTTCTTGTACATTAAACACCTATTTACAACCTACACATTGCCAAGTGGCCTATCCTCCCACATTATGCTTTTTCTATGTGCTATTTTAATATTGGCAAATCACTCATGTGATCAGATGTGGGACATACTTATGGACGTTCCTCTAGCCCTCACAATATGTGGGCGTAACCTACATTTGCATGGGGAGCGTAGCTCCAGGCTTCTGACGTAGTTATGGGCGTTCCATGAGTATGGTGATGGCGATCCATGTGACCGGACACGTGACGCGAGAATGGGCGGCGTCTAAATGACGCCTATTGCTCGGTGAGTTGTCACGTGCCCGGATATGCGGCGTGTTAATGCACGCTGCTCGGGTCATTGGCCGGACAGGTGACAATATGACGGGCGGTGCCTGAGTGACGTTAATCGCCTGTAGACGGGTCACCTGACCGGAACGCACGGAGGCGTTACCTTCGTGATGTCTGCCTGTGGTGGGTGTTACTTCATCGCCTTAAACCTTTTTGGGCGTATATGTCACTGGTTGTTGTGGTTTCTAGGGGCGGGGATTTGTATGCACGTCCTCCACTGTTAGTGGACGGATGCTCTGGTGGGTGGAGCCTCTTTTGGCCTTCCTTTTATGGTTGGTCTGGCCTCTTGGGGGGTGTCGCCTCTCCAGCATGGGGGCGTCTTTAGTGAGCCTCATTATGACAAGTGGGGCGATGTGTGGTCCGCCCACAGGATATTTAAGGGCGGCAATTTTGAAAGCCCAGTGCTCTATGTCAGACCCGGACACACCATGCTGGAGGTCCGTTTTTCAATGAAAGTAGGAACATGTTTTCCTTGGAATATACTTTGCGACTTCTTTGTATACGTTTGTAGATTCTCTATTCTGATCATACTGTTTATCTTTGCAGCTTTAATTTCTTGACCACAGTCCCCTGATGACTAAGCGAATTAAGAAACGCGTTGGGAGGTCTAAGAAAGTATCAGGTCAGATTGTTGACAACTGAGGGGTATTGTGAGGCTAACTTGGTGCCCCCCCCCTCTTTTGGACAACTTGTCTTTGCTTCATATATCACAGTGAGACCTATGTTATGGTCATTGATTACTGTGGATTACTGTTTATGTATTATCTATGAGACAACTTCACACTACTGTCTCAACTATTGTCACTACGGTGGGGGTTTTCCTACCGGGTACAACTTGTCCAAACTTGGTAATAGGAGGAGCTTAACATCAGCTCTAATTATCTCGGTTGGTTTTACAACCATTTAAAGTTGTGTGGTTTATAAGTATTTTAACTTAACCATTAAAGGTTAAATTTTAATTGTGACCACAGTTCTATAGCACCAACTTTTGCTTTGCTGTTTTTTTAAGAACCTTCAAAACCAAATTAAGTTCCCAGGAATAAAGGAGGCCTGATATGGCCAATCCTTGAAGAAAACTCTTGATCTGTGGCTCTGCAGTCAAATTCCTCAAACAAAATAGCCAGGGTGGAAACCTGTCCCTTATGTGAGTTGAGTGCTAGTCCTGTCTCCAATACAGACTGCAAAAAGGAAAGCAGTCCCAGCAAAGAAAAAGACATCAAAGTATTTCTTTGATGTCTTTTTCTTTGCTGGGACTGCTTTCCTTTTTGCAGTCTGTATTGGAGACAGGACTAGCACTCAACTCCCTTAAAGGGGTGGTTCACCCATTTTTTTTATTTTCTGTATGAGCTCTACTTACCTTTCTAGGCGTCTTCTCCATTGGCTTCTGTTTCCAGTTCTGGCACTGAGCGGCGCTATCCTGCACGCTCAGTGCCGGTCACATGACCCCCTGGAGCTGTGGCCGCCGGCATCCTCTGACGTCCCGGCATTTCCGGGCTCTCAAACAAGACGGGTACGTCACAGGATGCCGGCGCCACTCAGATTGAGTGACAGGGCTGTGGGCGGTGACTACCGCACATCACAGCCCAGCATCGAGGGGAGGAGCCGGAAGACGTCACTGTTGAGCCGGCTAGAGCCCTGCAGATGGTGAGCCACGGGGCGCCAGTGTGCAGTACAGGGAGGGGGGTTCTTCAGCTGAATCCCCCCCTGCACGTAAGTATGTGCTCACACTGTCCACCCGCCCGCTCTGCTGCGATGTCAGGAGAGCGGCCGGTGTCGGGCAGTGTGATCATCTGCTCCTCCCAGCAGCAAGACACTGACAGGCATGTCACCGCTGTGCTCTGCCATCTGTCCTGCTGCATGGGACCAACTGTCTGCACTCTGTCACCTGCACCACAAGTCACAGAGTGGAGACAGTTGGTGACAGAGCACCTCTGCCCCCCCCCTGTTCTTTCCCCACTCTCTTCTCTCCCCCCACTCTTCTCCCCCTCCCCTCTTCCCCCTCTTTTCTGCCCCCCTCTTATCCCTCTCTCCTCTCTCTTTTCCCTCGCTCTCTTCCCCCCGCGCTCTCTTTTCCTCCCCCCTCGCTCTCTTTTCCTCCCCCCTCGCTCTCTTTTCCTCCCCCCCTCGCTCTCTTTTCCTCCCCCCCTCGCTCTCTTTTCCTCCCCCCTCGCTCTCTTTTCCTCCCCCCTCGCTCTCTTTTCCTCCCCCCCTCGCTCTCTTTTCCTCCCCCTCTCGCTCTCTTTTCCTCCCCCCCTCGCTCTCTTTTCCTCCCCCCTCGCTCTCTTTTCCTCCCCCCTCGCTCTCTTTTCCTCCCCCCTCGCTCTCTTTTCCTCCCCCCCTCGCTCTTTTCCTCCCCCCTCGCTCTCTTTTCCTCCCCCCTCGCTCTCTTTTCCTCCCCCCCTCGCTCTCTTTTCCTCCCCCCCTCGCTCTCTTTTCCTCCCCCCTCGCTCTCTTTTCCTCCCCCCTCGCTCTGTTCTCCCCCCGCTCGCTCTCTTTCCACCCCCGCTCGCTCTCTTTTCCTCCCCCCCCTCGCTCTCTTTTCCTCCCCCTCTCGCTCTCTTTTCCTCCCCCCTCGCTCTCTTTTCCTCCCCCTTCGCTCTCTTTTCCTCCCCCCTCGCTCTCTTTTCCTCCCCCCTCGCTCTCTTTTCCTCCCCTCTCGCTCTCTTTTCCTCCCCCCTCACTCTCTTTTCCTCCCCCCTCGCTCTGTTCTCCCCCCCTCGCTCTGTTCTCCCCCCTCGCTCTGTTCTCCCCCCGCTCGATCTCTTTCCCCCCCCGCTCGCTCTCTTTTCCTCCCCCCTCGCTCTTTTCCTCCCCCCTTGCTTTCTTTTCCTCCCCCCCTCGCTCTCTTTTCCTCCCCCCCTCGCTCTCTTTTCCTCCCCCCCTCGCTCTCTTTTCCTCCCCCCTCGCTCTCTTTTCCTCCCCCCTCGCTCTCTTTTCCTCCCCCCCTCGCTCTCTTTTCCTCCCCCCCTCGCTCTCTTTTCCTCCCCCCTCGCTCTCTTTTCCTCCCCCCTCGCTCTCTTTTCCTCCCCCCCTCGCTCTCTTTTCCTCCCCCCCTCGCTCTCTTTTCCTCCCCCCCCGCTCGCTTTCTTTTCCTCCCCCCCCTCGCTCTCTCTCTTTTCCCTCGCTCTCTCCTGGCATGGTCAGTACAGAAATCTCTCCATCGTGGAGGGGTGAGAGGGAGTAATAAACATGGAGTCCCTACTGTGTCTGTGTATTTATTTCTAATAAAGTATTTTTCTCTGTGTGGTCTTTTTTTTTTAAACCCTTTATTGGAGATTCTTAATGGCCAGGTCAACCTTGGCCTGACATTAAGAATCTCGGGCTTTATACCAGCGGGTAAAACATAGCTGGTATTAACCCCTTATTACCCAGCGTGCCACCTGCCACCAGGGCCACTGGAAGAGTTGGATACAGCGCCAGAAGATGGCGCTTCTATGAAAGCGCCATTTTCTGGGGCGGCTGTGGACTGCAATTCGCAGCGGGGGGCCCAGAAAGTTTGGGCACCCTTCACTGCGGATTCCAATCCCCAGCTGCCTAGTTGTACCTGGCTGGACTCAAAAATTCGGCGAAGCCCATGTCATTTTTTTTTTTAATTATTTCATGAAATTCATGAAATAAAAAAAAAAAAAAGGGCTTCTCTATATTTTTGGTTCCCAGCCGGGTACAACTAGGCAGCTGGGGGTTGGGGGCAGCCCGTAGCTGCCTGCTGTACCTGGCTAGCATACAAAAATATGGCGAAGCCCACGTCATTTTCTTAAGAACGTTTTCAGGGAAAAACCTTTATAAAAAAAAATGCTTCCCTGCATTTCTATTGCCAGTGAAAGTAACACCAAGCAGCGGGGGCTAGCAGCCAGTAGCTGCTTTGGTTACCCTTAGCAACAGAAAATGCAGCGGGAGCCCACAAACAATGTGATTTTTTTGTTTTTTTATTTTTAATGACTTTTTTTTAAAAAAAATCGGCATGGGCTTCGCCCATCGAGCACCAGAGCATTTTACTGCTCAATTCATCCCAAGTAATCAGATGACTCCAGTGTCGGCCGATTACTTGTTCTGTGTCCCCCTGCATCCATCGCAGCGTGTACGGGCTGTGAGGTCAGCGGAGTGGAGACAGTGACATGCTCTGCTCTGACACATAGTGTGCTGCATGTCACTATCTTTCACCACTCTGGCACTTGTAGTGCAGGTGACCGGATGCTACATGTCACTAACTGTCTCCACTATGGGACTTGTTGTGCAGGTGAGAGTGTATACAGTTGGTACTATGCAGCAGAAATCACAGAGTGGGGCAGTTAGTGACATGTATCATCCGGTCACCTGCACAACAAGTCCCAGAGTGGATACAGTGACATGCAGCACACTATGTGTCAGAGCAGAGCATGTCACCAACTTGCTCTGCTCTGTCACCTGCAGTGCTGCATGTCACGTTTTTGCCGCGATTTGGTGCCTTTTTTGCTGCGTTTTTGCTCACTGCGTTTTTAATCAGTGCACAATGCCATTAAAGATTGTTGATGAAAAAAATAAAAAAGGTCTGATGTCAGTTCCTTATTCAAAATGTTCATTGTATGCAGGAGAGCAGACAGCAGCTGCAGAACTACAAGGCTCAGCATCCTCCATCCAGGACTGTATGCAGTTTTTTACCCAAAAAGAAAAAAAAAATGACATGGGCTTCGCCATATTTTTGTATGCTAGCCGGGTACAGCAGGCAGGTACGGGCTGCCCCCAACCCCCCCCAGCTGCCTAGTTGTACCCGGCTGGGAACCAAAAATATAGAGAAGCCCTTTTTTTTAATTATTTCATGAATTTCATGAAATAATTAAAAAAAAAATGACGTGAGCTTCGCCTAATTTTGGTGTCCAGCCGGGTACAACTAGGCAGCTGGGGATTGGAATCCACAGTGAAGGGTGCCCAAGCTTTCTGGGCACCCGCACTGCGAATTGCAGTCCGCAGCCACCCCAGAAAATGGCGCTTTCATAGAAGCGCCATCTTCTGGCGCTGTATCCAACTCTTCCAGCTGCCCTGATGCCGGGTGGCTAGCCGGGTAATAATGGAGTTAGGGCTAGCTGTATATTATCAGCTAGCCCTAAGCCCGAAATTCATGGTGTCACGCCAATATTAGACATGGCCACCATGAATTTCTAGTAATGATAAAAAAAAAAAAAAAACACAACACACAGAAAAATATTTTTATTAGAAATAAAACACAACACAATTAGTGACTCCATCTTTATTGAAATAAACCCCCCTCCGCAGTAATCCTGGGTTCGGGTCCCGCGCCGTCCAATCCGGATCCAAGATCATCTGATCGGTTTGCTAGAAGGCAAAGCGATCAGATGATGTGTCAGGTTAAAGGATGTGAATCACATCATACATCAGCTGATTGTATAAAAGCCGATTATACAATCAGCTGATGCATCAGTAGAAAAAAAAAAAAATAAATAAATAAATACTCACGTCTGTGCTGTTACCGGAGTCTGATCCTGGCCCATCACTGCAGGAGCGGCCGGTAATCAGCTGATGAAGTCCCCTGACGGCAGGATCAGCTGATAGCCGGCCGGGCGCGAAAAAGCCGGCAAGACTACGATCAGCTGATGCGTCAGGTGATTGCATCAGGTGATCCACGGCCAGGTCCTGCAAGCTTCGTGCATGCACCGGGGAGACTGCACACAGCCAAAGCGGCGGGACCGGGACAGGGGCTGGAAGCGGGCATGGCACCGGGACCCTGCAGACAGGTGAGTATGACATACACACACACATACACACTCACACACACACTGTATATATACACACACACACTGTATATACGCACACACACTGTATATACGCGCACACACACTTTCTTCCCCTGGCTGTGTAGAGCTGCTGCTGTCTCTGTGTAATTGATCTCAGTGCACATCCACTGGGAAGAGGCAGGGAGGAGGGTTTGGGTGGGAGCAGAGTGGGTGTATTAGACACAATGGGTGTGTTAGATAAGCCAGACACCGCCCTAGAGCCACAAAGAATTCTGGGACTTGTAGGAACTGAACACAGGAAGTCAGAGGAGAGATTAACCCCATCAGAGCTGGAGCCAGCAATGAGCATGTGCTGCTAGTGCACAATGAAAGGTAATTTTGCTGAAAAAACATAATAGATGTGTTGAGGGGCACATATTAGCAAGATTTATCAGAAAAAAAAAAAATCAGTTTTGGTAACTGGACAACTTCTTTAACCCCTTAACGACCGCGGGCCGTAAAATTACGTCCTAAAGGACATAATCTTACTGCCCGCGGTCCTCCGGCGGCAGCATGCCGCGATCGGCACACATCTCAGCTGATTTTCACAGCTGAGATGTGTGCCTGCTAGGCACGAGCAGAATCGTTATCTGCTCGTGCCGATTAACCCCTTATAATGGCGCTGTCAATACATGACAGCGCCATTATAAGCGCAATCGCGGTAAAGTTTTACTTACCGCCGAAACCGGAAGTCACGTGACGCGATCACGTGACTCCCGATAGTTGTCATGGTAGTACAGGGTCATGTGATGACTCCTGTACTACACATGAATTGGTTTCACTTTCGCTGTGCCCGGGGCACAGCAAAAGAGAAAGACAGCGTATCTGCTGTTTACAGCCTTCCAGCTGTGATCAGCAGATACTGCAGAGCGATCGGAATGCTGATCGCAATAGCCCCCTAGGGGGACTAGTAAAATAAAAAAAAAAAGTAAAAAAAAAAGTTTTAAAAAATTAAAAAAAAACAAAAAAACCTAAAAGTTCAAATCACCCCCCATTCGCCCCATTAAAAATTAAAGGGTTAAAAAAATAAAAAATATACACACATTTGGTATCGCCGCGTTCAGAAACGCCCGATCTATCAAAATATAAAATCAATTAATCTGATCAGTAAACGGCGTAGCGGCAAAAAAATTCCAAACGCCAAAACGACGTTTTTTTGTCGCCACAACTTTTGCGCAAAATGCAATAAGAGGCGATCAAAACGTAGCATCTGCGCAAAAATGGTACCGTTAAAAACGTCAGCTCGAGACGCAAAAAATAAGCCGTCATTGAGCCTAAGATCCCGAAAAATGAGAACGCTACGGGTCACGGAATATGGCGTAAAACGTGCGCCACTTTTTTCGGACAAACTTCCGATTTTTTTTTAACCCCTTATATAAAAGTAAACCTATACATGTTTGGTGTCTACGAACTCGCACTGACCTGAGGCATCACACCCACACATCAGTTTTACCATATAGTGAACACAGTGAATAAAATATCTCAAAAACCATAGTGCTATCGCACTTTTTTTGCAATTTTTCAGCATTTGGAATTTTTTTGCCATTTTCTAGTACACAATATGGTAAAACTGATGGTTTCATTTAAAAGTACAGCTCGTTCCGCAAAAAATGAGCCCTCACATGACCATATTGACTGAAAAATAAAAAAGTTACGTCTCTCAGAAAAAGAATGGCGAAAAAAAAAAACGGAAAGCGAAAAATCGGCCGGTCGTGAAAGGGTTAAGGGACAGGTTTCTACCCTGGCTATTTTGTTTGAGGAATTTACTATTATAAAAGAAGACTTGAACCAGCAAAAGTATGCTGTCCAAGTGCGATGGTAAATATGACGCCAAGGCGGCTTATGCGCCCTAATCAAGGTCTTAATAACTAAATCCAAAAGATCTGACCTCCTCAGAACCATGGCTTCAACAGCCATGCCATTAAAGCAAGTGGCTTTAAATAGTGGTGGTAGAACAGACCATGGGACCAAAGCTCTGGACAATGTGAAATAGGCCACGGAACATTGCCCAGTAGGTTGATGACGTCCGAGTACAAGGCTTTCCGAAGCCAATCTGGAGCCACCAGAATGACTGGAATACCTTCTAATCTGATCTTCTTGAAAAGCTTGGGAAGAGGAGGTAGAGGTGGGAGGAGATATGACAGCAAGAACTGGGACCAAGGAATTGCCACAGCATCGACTGCCTGTGGGTCCATTGTTCTTGTGTAAAATTTTGGTACCTTGTGATTAAGCCTGAAAGCCTTAGATTGATATGTGCAGTGCCCCACTGAAGATAAATCTGACCGAAAGTCTCCGTGTGAAGGGCCCACTCTCCCAGATCTATCCGTTGATGACTGAAGAAGTCTGTTGCTCAATTGTCTATTTTGGGAATATAAACTGCCAAGATCAGAGGAAACTTGTTTTTTCCCACTCAATTATCCTTGCCATCTCAAACATGGTAGAACTAATTCCTGTCCCCTCCCCTCAACATTCCTCTCTTTTCGCCCCCCCCGGACAGTTGATATATTATACAGCCGTAGCATTGTCTAACTGAACCCTGACTGGCAGCCCTTGAAGTAGATGCTGCCAATGCAAAACAGCCCCATGGAAAGCCATGAGTTCTAGCTCAATGATTCGGAGGAGCTTCTCCTGACTGTCCAATGTTCCATGCACCGAGAAGTGTTTAAAAAACTGCCCCCCATCCGGTGAGACCTTGGTCAGAAGCTGCCACTGAACAGGGCAAAAGGAGCAAATGAGTTAGAAGGGGAGAGGTTAACCAACATCTCAGAGACATCTTGCTTGCTATTCCCTGCTTCTTCCTCCCCCAGAGCATGACTGCTGTGCTCCCCACCAACAAGGGACCCAAGGACCGTGCCCCCGGCAGCTGGCCGACCTGACACAGAAAAAAAACTAAAAAGACCAAGTCCCATGGGCAAAGTATAGTCTGATGGGAAGGAGACAATTATTTTTGCTATGCAATGTCAGTGTCAGCCTCCTGGTGGCAGAAGACTATCCTATGGTTCTGTCTATCACAATGACATGGCTGAGAAATTTCACTTGTTAGAATGACAAATGAGTGTGCATGTTGCTCGTCTGTAGAAGAGATGGTATCAAGATAATGCTATGGGAAAAAGGCAAGCATTCTTATTCTCCACTGTAATCAGTGGGTCTTAGTATTTA
Source organism: Anomaloglossus baeobatrachus (assembly GCF_048569485.1). Classification (NCBI taxonomy): domain Eukaryota; kingdom Metazoa; phylum Chordata; class Amphibia; order Anura; family Aromobatidae; genus Anomaloglossus; species Anomaloglossus baeobatrachus. The sequence continues at coordinate 186,848,483 of NC_134355.1, read as the reverse complement.
TGTGAATGTGATTCTGACATGTACCACTCACCTAAACATTTTTGCAGACCAAATGCACAGTTTCATGGCAATATTTTCTAATAGCCAGAACCTCTGTAAGCAGGATAATGCGTCTCTGAACTCCTCACAAGTTGTTGTGAATGGAACTTGTCAGGTGCAATATACACCCAGAACCACGAGCAGTTCTGGGTGCACATTGCTAATCCCTGCCTAACCATCCCTGTATACACTAGCATAGATAAAGTGATCTTTAGAAAAATTATTTCTAAAGATTTTTTATCTTATGCTAATGAGTGAAGGGACTAGTCCCAAGGGTGTTATATCCTCCGACTAGCTGCCCTCTTAGCATGTTAGTAAGCCCACAGGAGCGTACTAACATGATATCCAGCGGTGACGTGCGCACCTGTGTTTGCTATGACCACTCTTCTGAATGCCCGGCACTTCCGGTGATGCGCAATAGACCTCTCTGAAGCCAGGACGTGTACACCCGGCTTCATACTGTGCATGACCGGAAGTGCCAGGCATTCAGAAGCGCGGTCACAGCGACCACTTGTGACACTGCATTCAATAGCATGTTAGTACGCCCCTGTGGGCGTGCTAACATGCTTAGAAAGCAGCTAGTCGGGGGATATAACACCCTTGGGACTAGCACAGCACTCAACTGGTCTTCAGCACTCTTATATGTACCGTATATGTTTAATATAATATTATGTTTGGAGGTCATGTAATTCAAATGACAGTACAGTACAGTAATTACAATATGCAGCATCATACCTGAGCGATGTGTACCCTTTGCCTGAATATTATATATTTGTTGCTGTAGACTTGTCTGCAGAAAAATTCAGAAATAGGACCTAGAATAAAATAGCCACATACCTGATTTTGAACTAGTGCAATTGGATGAAATCTGGACCTATATGATCCAACAGCATCAATTATTGGGTACAATACTGCAATGTCCTCCTATTCAAAAGAGTTTGAAGTATTAGTGCAAAATGTTATATAAATGTAACAAATCTTACTTTATACCGGTGTTTTTCTTTATATACAAGTAAACCAGATAGTGACGACTATTACATAACCTGTATCTATCTAAACACAAATACACATATACAGTACTTCTAAGAACAAGGCAGACAGCTTACTCTAAACAAACTGTAAAATGTGCCATACAAATATACAAGTTAGGGTACCGTCACACTAAACGACGTACCAGCGATTCCGACCACGATACGACCTGGTCAGGATCGCTGGTACATCGCTAAAGGGTCGCTGGTGACCTGTCAAACAAGTCAGATCTTCCCAACGACGCAGCAACGATACGGCGGTCGCTGGGACACTGTCACATAGCACGATTCAAATCTTGATTAGTAACATAGGCGTGGATCTACATTGCCTTTTCCGCGCCCCCTCTGCTCTGATTGGTGGTCGTAACTGCATTGTGACTGGGCGGCCTTGCCTTTAGAGAAGGAAAAATAATAGCGCTTCCATCCTTCTCCAACCTTGTCCATCCTACAGTCCCGATGCATAATGGACTGTATTACGATCTGCTGCTATACGCGGTCCGGGACAAGTGAATTCAGCCCTCTGAAATGTACTGTGATCTACAAGCCAGAACAGAGGATGGAAGCAGACAATCTGAACGCAGTAGCGATCACCAATCGGAACAGAGAGGGCGCGGAAAACAACGAAGATGCACGCTTACGTGAGTCGCGAACGAGGTCGTTGGGTAAGGTGTCAAACACACCGATGCGTGTTGCCCTGCGGGAGCCCAACGGCCAAAAAAATGAACCAGAACAGTGTGTAACGATCAGAGATTTCACAGCAGGGGCCAGGTCGCTGCTTAGTGTCACACACAGTGAGATCGCTGATGAGGTCACTGGTACGTCACAAAACCTGTGACTCAGCAGCGATCTCGCTAGCGATCTTGCTATGTGAGAAGTACCCCTTACTTTCACAATGCAATGTGCACATCAGAAGGAGACCAGACATGCTGCATATCACACCAAGGATATAATCTTTACTCTGAAAGAGTGTTTCTAACCTTGTCAAAGGAATCTTGTTCAAGATGCTTGTGAAGAAGTACGATTGAAAACCCCAGTAACTCACAGGCAAACTGTTTTGGAAATTTACACAGTTGTATTTCTCCATGACTGAGATGGTCTCTCACTCTTGGACCCTCCTGATGATTTAACATGTCCCAAAGAAATTCCTGTCAGAGAGTAAAAATAAATGTTGATTGGTATATAACTTGTACCAGTCTGTTGAGAATACATTTTAAAGACAATAATTTTTAATATATTTACTGTATATTAAAGGGGATGTCTGGCTTTCATTCTTCAGTGGCACACTGCACCTCTGCCTCCCGTTTGCCTGGGAGCTATGTGCTACTTGTATTTCAGGTTAGCAGTATTGCTGAGCCTCTGGCCCAAACTTTGTGCTCGCTGATCCAGCTGGCAGAGGAAACTGCAGCATCGGAGGAGCGCTGGGGTACTAAATCTGAATTGAACCATCAATGTGGCAAGCGTCAGTGCAGTGCTTGCAAAATGTATAGAAAACTGCTTGCAAGTATATGCTCATTCACGGGGAAATCAGACACTTCTGAGATGGCGAGTAACCTTGGCAATGAACTGTAAACCATAGAATTAAACATCCCTCTGTTCTTGAGATAAGAGGATTTTTAATAAGGGTTACATTACAAAGTTGCTCATTTTTGCAAGCATTTTGCAATTTTGGCAATTTAATAAGATAAGGCAACTGATATTTAACCTACACTTTGGGAGGACTTATAATCAACAGCTTTTATAGCAGCCCTGTATTGTATATATGTTGTTGTATTCATTTTCTATTTGTTCTTATTCTCTGGATTTTAGAAACAAGGAAATTAAAACTTATGCAGTTTATATTCACCAATTGTTTGCAAATGATCACATAAAAATAGTATAATATTATATCTAATATATAAAGCTGTGTGTATGTATTGTGTATGTGTGTGTGTGTATGTATGTCTGCTAAAGGAATCCGCACTGTGGCATTTGCAATCACAAAATTTTGCACAGACACCTCATGTGACTCAGGGAATGTCGTAGACTATGTTTTGAGGGGAAAATTTAACCCCGCGCTTTAAAGTTACTCACCAAAAAACCTGCCTCCATTAAAGTCAATGGAGCTTGGAGCTACAGGTCATTAATAGAAGCAGTGATTGGTTGCTATAGACAACGATGGACATTCCTAGTATAGTAAGCTTATGTGTGAGGTAATGATTTCTGTGGAGAGACAGATAAAGAGACAAACTGAGAGACAGACAGACAGGCACAGACAGAGAACAAGGCAGACAGGGAAAGAGGCAGACAGACAGAAGCAGACAGGGAAAGAGACAGACAGAAAGAGGCAGACAGGGAGACAGACAGACAGAAAATGACAGAGGCAGACAGGGAAAGAGACAGACAGGGAAAGAGACAGACAGGCAAAGAGACAGACAGGGAAAGAGACAGACAGGGAAAGAGACAGACAGGGAAAGAGACAGACAGACCAAGAGACAGACAGGAAAAGACACAGACAGGAAAAGAGACAAACAAGGAAAGAGACAGACAGAGAGATGGAGAGACAAACAGGGAAAGAGACAGACAGAGAGACAGACAGAAAGACAAATAGAGAGAGAGAGATAGACAGTCAGTGAGGGAGACAGAGACTGTGAGAGAGGGAGAGCGGGAGAGAGACAGAAACAGTTACTATCCCGGGCAATACTGGGTACTACAGCTATTAATAATATAAACATAAATTAGCACTAATTAATGAAATGTCTATGAAAGAAAAGGCTATTCCTTTTTTAAGAAAAGTTCTATCTGTGTACTTCTATGAGTTATGCTTAAAACAAAACTGTATAGAAGGTCAGATCTGATCATCTTGTGTCTGTGCTTTTTAGCATACAATACTTTAGCTTTGCTTTGGCTCTGTGCAATAAACACTTACCATAGTGGATTCTCCCAGAACACCAGGCAAACGATTAGGAGAGCCATCATTTAAATGTTTTGCTAATATCTATGAAAAAGCAAACGTTTTTGTCAATTTTCAAACACTGATTTAAAGGGAACAAACCACCAGGATTTTGCTATATGCCATAAAGGCAGTGCCATACTGGCATTAGGATGCTGAATCCCAGCATACCTTTTGTTGAAAGATCGGATGCTTGGTTGTAGAAATATCTTTAATCAAAGTTGCAGAAATGCACTGCACTTTGATTGACGTCTGCATCGGGTATCGGTCTTTGTTGATCGGGTCCTCAGTGCCCCCTTCTTTTCTTTATTTAAATATCACGCCACACTGCCATTGCTGCAGTTGGTGGCGCGTGCGCATTGCTACAGTAATTATGTCTTCATTAAAATGGTACCGGAGTCTGCACATGCGCGTACAGCGATCTCCAACACCATTTTATTGAAGGCACTGGAGAAGACTATGACTGGCATCAGCGCGTACGCAGATGTATTTATTTTCTTTTTACATCTGTGTATGTGCCCCTGCCGCTCATAGTCTTCATTGCAGTGTCTTCAATAAAATGTTGCAGGAGTTTGCCTTTACTTCATATAGCAAAATCCTGGTGATTGGTTCCCTTTAGAGCTCAGTGAGCAGCACAACTTACAGCATGCTGCAAAATGCCCTGCATTTGCATAAACAGAGAAGAAATCAGCCAGTAGTCATTTCTCATGAAAGCCATGATACCAGGTGACAGATTTCAGACAGCATAAAACAAAACATTGCTGAGATGACAGTAAAGGTCCAGTCACACTAAGCAACTTACCAGCGATCCCAACAACGATAGGGATCGCTGGTAAGTTGCTAGGAGGTTGCTGGTGAGATGTCACACAGCAACGCTCCAGCGATCCCACCAGCAACCTGACCTGGCAGGGATCGCTGGAGCGTCGCTACACGAGTTGCTGGTGAGCTCACCAGCAACCAGTGACCAGCCCCCAGCGCCGCGTGGAAGATGCTGCGCTTGGTAACTAAGGTAAATATCGGTAACCAACCCGATATTTACCTTGGTTACCAGTGCACGGAGCTACACGTGCAGAGAGCAGGGAGCAGCGCACACTGAGCGCTGGCTCCCTGCTCTCCTAGTTACAGCACACATCGGGTTAATTACCCGATGTGTGCTGCAGCTAAATGTGCACAGAGCAGGGAGCAGCGCACAATGCTTAGCGCTGGCTCCCTGCTCTCCTAGCTGCAGGACACATCGGGTTAATTACCCGATGTGTGCTGCAGCTAAATGTGCACAGAGCAGGGAGCAGCGCACAATGCTTAGCGCTGGCTCCCTGCTCTCCTAGCTACAGCACACATCGGGTTAATTAACCCGATGTGTCCTGCAGCTACATGTGCACAGAGCAGGAGCCGGCACTGACCGTGAGAGCGGCGGAGGCTGGTAACAAAGGTAAATATCGGGTAACCAAGGACAGGGCTTCTTGGTTACCCGATGTTTACATTGGTTACCAGCCTCCGCAGAAGCCGGCTCCTGCTGCCTGCACATTTAGTTGTTGCTGTCTCGCTGTCACACACAGCGATCTGTGCTTCACAGCAGGACAGCAACAACTAAAAAATGGCCCAGGACATTCAGCAACATCCAACGACCTCACAGCAGGGGCCAGGTTGTTGCTGGATGTCACACACAGCAACATCGCTAGCAACGTCACAAAAGTTGTTCGTTAGCAGCGATGTTGCTAGCGATGTTGCTTAGTGTGACGGGGCCTTAAGTATGACAATACCATTTACATATTAATAGAATTTGCACTGGACAGGGATCCTTTTTTTGTATGATGATTTTTGTCATGGGGATACCATGTACCTATAATAAATCCACATTATGTGGTATTAATCTGTCTGAGGTTACATTTATAAAAGTATGTGGTACCGTATATCCACTATGTGATTATTACCTGACAATATGCACTGGTATACTGGGGGACTTGTGGACACCGGTGGGATTTAATACCAACCATGACAATCCCTGCATGTACCATTGCCCTCGGGCACTTGCACTCATATAGTAAATAAACTGTTGTTAACTTGATCAGAGCTCTTATGACTGACGTACGTTTTGTACTGAATTGTAGATAATTTTTATGTACCCCTTGGGAGCATGCGCAGGGCCCATAGACACATTCAGATATGAGTGTGACATCACTTCCAGTTGCGGTGACAACCATGTCTCCGCATATTGTTGATCCGGAACGTTTTTTCATGTATACTTAAGATGCTCTGTATCTATGGAGCTCTCATTGCGCCTCTCGGGCGACTACTGCCTGTTTTCCTTGGAACCGGCTGTTTTGATGTAACTTCCGGGTTTCGGGATTCCGGATATGACACCATATCCGGTCATGGCAGCGCCCATCTCCGTGTATATACAACGTCCATAGTAACCACCAACGGAAAGTTAACTCTTCACCACTTGTTTTTAATGAATTAATTAAGGTTCCTATATATACCCCCCCACATGGCCTAAACCACACCTTCCCCTGATGAAGCTGTTCGCAGCGATACGCGTGGGGCCGGCCACGCTCCCCCTGGTGTTGCCATGACTCTTATTCCATGCTCCATACTTTGGGTAATATACTTTGACTGACTAACCAGGTGACGACTATGTACCGCATGACCCTTACTGTGTTATTATCAGATTCCATTGTTTGACTCTGGTGGATTATGCCCTACAGGACACCTTGGACACCATTGATACTCTCTGAATGGCTCACTATTCATAGCTTGTTCATGTGACTATATAGGTCCCACCACTAGGGATATATTACATCTGCACATTGTGTATTTATGGTCTGATAATTCATTACCTATGATCCTTGGGGTACATGTACTGTTATTATTCACCTGTTTTACATCACTAACCCATGAGTTATGCAAAAATCATTGATACATATACAGGAGGTATAGATAATTAATTCTGTGTACATATGCTCAGTTTTTTGCATGACTCCATGTATGGCAATTTTTCCACCTGATCCCAGAAGGAACGTGTTTGTACCTGTGCTATTCTGCACATTTTAACCCCTTCAGCCCCGGGGCACTTTCCGTTTTTGCGTTTTTGTTTTTTGCTCCCCTTCTTCCGAGAGCCGTAACTTTTTTATTTTTCCGTCAATCTTGCCATATGAGAGCTTGTTTTTTGCGGGACAAGTTGTACTTTTAAATGAAACCATAACTTTTACCATATGGTGTACTGGAAAGCAGCAAAAAAATTCCAAGTGTGGAAAAATTGCAAAAAAAGTGTGATGGCACAATAGTTTTTGGGATGTTTTATTCACGGTGTTCACTATATGGTAAAACTGATGTATGGGTATGATACCTGAGGTCGGTGTGAGTTTGTAGACACCAAACATGTATAGGTTTACTTGTATCTAAGGGGTTAAAAAAAATTCACAAGTTTGTCCAATAAAAGTGGCGCACGTTTTGCGCCATTTTCAGAAACACGTAGCGTTCTTATTTTTTGGGATCTATGGCTCAGTGACGGCTTATTTTTTGTGTCTCGAGCTGATGTTTCTAATGGTAGCATTTTTGCGCAGATGCTACGTTTTGATCGCCTGTTATTGCATTTTGCGTAAAACTTGAGGCGACCAAAAAACGTAATTTTGGCGTTTGGAATTTTTTTGCCACTACGCCGTTTACCAATCAGATTAATTGATTTTATATTGTGATAGATCGGGCATTTCTGAACGCGGCGATACCAAATATGTGTATATTTATTTATTTTTTAACCCTTTAATTTTCAATGGGGGGAAAGGGGGGTGATTTGAACTTTTAGGTTTTTTGTTTTTTTTTTAATTTTTTTAAAACTTTTTTTCACTTTTTTTATTTTATTTTACTAGTCTCCCTAGGGGGCTATAAGCGATCAGCAATCCGATTGCTGATCGCTATCTGCTGATCACAGCTATACCGCTGTAAACAGCAGAAATAGTCACTTTCTTTCTTCCTCTGCTCCGTGCCGAGGAAGAATGAAAGTGAAACTTCGTAGCACCAGGCGTCATCACATGACCCTGTGCTACGATGGCAACCAGCGAACGTCACGTGATCACTCACGTGACGTCCGGAGGGGGCGGCGGTAAGTAAAAAAGATGGCCGCCGTATATAGATCTCGCTGCCAGACTTTGGCAGCGAGATCTAAGGGGTTAATGTTCCGGGTGGAATGCGATTCCACTCGGAACATGTAGGCACACATGTCAGCTGTTGAAAACAGCTGATATGTGTGCCGATCCACGCCGCCTGTCCGCGGCAGGGGGCGGGGCTTACCGGGACACGATCCATGACGGAAAGATCCGTCCATGGTCGTGAAGGGGTTAATTGGTTTTATGACATTTTTTGTGTTGTGTGTGTTATTGGACCTAATAAAATTGTATTTAGACTAGTATATGAACCAGTCACTGACTATTTTTTATATAATTGGGCTGCGCGCCGGTTATGCATGAGCTTTTCTGTTTTCCCCTCATTCATGGTTTCATGCAGGCTGCAGCATCCTTCTTCTTATCGATTTGAGCTGTGCATTCGGTTCCTTCTTTCTAGATTTTTTTCATAAATGAAACTGTTCAAATCATTGCTTAACCCCTTATAGCTTCATGAACTACTATTACATCAGAAGTGGGAATAAACAAACCTGAACTTTCAAGTTCAGGGTTTGTACCAGAGACTAACTGTCCAGAGCTCTAATATGGACGGAAGTACATGTCCGCGTTCAGAGTTCGAGTGGTGTTCAGATGCTGAATAAAGTTTGTTGAAAGGCTGCAGTGCCGCCAATCAAGAAGCTTTTCGGTATGCGAAAGATGGCTGTACACGGCTAAGATCAAAATCAAAATAAATTAAAAAAATGAAGTGAGGTACCGCCTATTTTTGATAATTAGTGCAGGTAAAGCAGACAGCTGGGTTGTTTCAGTCTGCACAGAAGCCTTTAGGGTCTATGCAGCCGGGACCTTTAGTCTGTACAAAAACTGGCCAGGTCAGGTCTAGTAGTATCGAGTTAGACCAGTGAAGGCCAACCTTTTGAGTTCAGTGTGTCAAAAATTCGTAAAAAAATAGAGCATACCGTATTTTTCGGACTATAAGATGCACCCTGGTTTTAGAGAAGGAAAATAGGAAAATAAAATTTTAAGCAAAAAATGTGGTCATGACACACTGTTATGGGGTGAGGATCTGCTGCTGAGACTGTTATGGGGGTAATCTCCCCAAATTTTCTACTAAGGTACCTCATCCTGGTAATGATCCTCATGCCTGATATATATATATGTCCCTCATACTGGTATAGCCCCATCTTGCTATATACTGCCATCCTGGTATATAACCCATCCTGCTCATATACCCCCATCCTGCTCATATACCCCCATCCTGCTCATATACCCCCATCCTGCTCATATACCCCCATCCTGCTGATAATATACCCCCATCCTGCTCATAATATACCCCCATCCTGCTCATATACCCCCATCCTGCTCATATACCCCCATCCTGCTATATGTCCTGAATCCTGTGGCACACAAAAAACTAAAAAAAATAAACGTTTATACTCACCTTTCCTCGCTCCACGCAGCATCGCTCCTCCCCCTTTCTGTGCCGGCAGCGCTGTGTGGAGCTGGCCACGATCCCTGCAGCATCGCGATGTCCTTCTGTCTGTGCCGGCGCGGCTGTGTGTGTGGACACGTGCGCACAGTGATGACGTCATCGCTGTGAGCACCGCTAGTTTCCACACAGCCGCGGCCGGCAGACAGGAGGAGAACGCGGTGCTGCAGGGATCGTGGCCGGCTCCACACAACGTGGCTGGCACAGACAGGAGGAGATCGCAGTGCTGCAGGGGAACGGTGAGTATACTGATTCACTGCCCCCAACGCTGATGATGATGCTCGGGGGGGGCAGTGAATACAGCCGCACATGATCACTCCAGGCTGTACTTGCCAGGGGTGATAATGTGGACAGGCTGTTTAGTAAGCACGCATCCCCAGCCCATCATCCCGCCCACCTGTCAGCGCCGGCTTCAGCGCTGAGAGATGGGCGGGAGGATGGGCGTGCATATGTAATGAGCGGGCCCACGTGATCACGGCAGGTGCTGCTGCAGCCTGCTCGTGCCCCCGATGACCCGCTCCACCTCAGCACCCTCATTCCCCGCAGCCCTACATTCAGACTATAAGACGCACCCCCCACTTTCCCCCAAACATTTGGGGGGAAAAAAGTGCGTCTTATAGTCCGAAAAATACGGTAACTCGAATGGTGTGTCACTTCTAGAAAAATCCATAATTTGTAATATTTCTAGCTCTAATAACAAAAAGTTATAATTTTAAATATATGTACTGTATTTCTTAATAAAGCAAAAACAATTAATTCATTACCTTACCTGCTTAGTGACTTTTTTGTTGCTGAATCTGATTGGCTAAATCTTCAATTGAAGGTTGACATTTCGTACACTTCAAGCCCAAGCAAGCGCTACTAACTTCATCTGTCAGTCGGTTTCTTTTACTGGTTTTACTATTATTTAACGCTGAGAATAAGGTCTCACAAAAGTACGTAGAAGGAAAAATTGCCATCGCTAGATTTTCCAGGGTGCTAAAAGTGTCGGGTAACCAGTTGAGGTACAGTGGTAGCACAGTGAAGTCTTGGCAGGGTTTTCTGTCTCTGATGGGGTGTTCTCTCCCCCAGTGTTGCAGAGCAGTAACTGTGTTGGGTACACTGGCAGCACGGTGAGATTTTGGTACCTGCTTTAAGATAATGGCATTTATGTAAGGAGCACACACCTGAGCTGACTGTCCTATCCCTCAGGAGCCATCTGCAGCTTACAGGGGGAGCAGGTCTGCAGGTGGGGAGCTCTGGATTCACTGCCTTCACTAACGGAGGAAAGTTGGCGACGTTCGTGCAGCGCTCTCAGCAGGAGAGTTGACCCGCCTCCAGATGCCGATACTGGCTGCTTGCTACTCTGGCTTCACTACCGGACAGCATCAGCATCCACAGGCAGGGCACAAACTGCGCTAACATACCTCTGTTAGTGAAGGCAGTGAAGCCAGGGCTGCGCATGTCAGCAAAAATGTCTCAGCATGTCACCTCTGACACACGTGTCATAGTAAGACCATCTTTTATACGTTCGATGTGTGAGGTATTACGTTAATAACACCAAGTTCATGTGTCCTTCATTGGCACAGACAAGAAACTAAATTTACACTCATGAAAATATATTATATATATATATATATATATATAGATAGATATATATATATTATATAAAAAAAATAATGGATACAGGAAAAAACTTACCTCATCAAAGGTTGTGTACAGACTGGTGGACTAAGGGATACAAAAGACGTACAAATTTCTAAGTGTTATTGTGAGGAAACAGTTTTATTGTTAACAGTTTACCTTTACTACACTGTCTAATCACATCCTATAGAACGTTTCATTTTCCAATAGGCATACTATGATGCTCCCCAGAATAGTATACGAGAATACGGCTATAGGCTGAAGCCCCCAGTCGTGTGCTTATCTTGACTGTGTATCAATATAAGAGGGACCTCATGTAGTTTTTTTTTTAATTATTTGAATAAATAATTTTTAATAACCGGCATGATGTCTCCCCCCCCAATTTTGATACCCATACATGATAAAGCCAACAGCTGGGGGCTGGTATTCTCAGGCTGGGGAGACCCATGGGTATTGGGCCCCCCCAGCCTAAAAATTGCAGCCTGCAGCTGCCCAGAAGTGTCACGCCCATAAGATGCGACAATCTCGGCTTTACCCAGCTCATCCCAATTGCCTTGGTGCAATTGGGGTAATATAAAGGGTTAATGAGAGCTCACAGCTGCCCCTAAGCCCTAGATTAGGAATGGAGGGCATTTATAAGACCCCCCATTACTAATCTGTAAGTGAAACAAAATAAACACAAACACAGAAAAAATCTGTTATTTGAAATAAAATACAAAAGAACCCACCCTTTTTTACCAATTTCTTAGCTTCAAATACTCAGTTCTGACATAATCCACACAAGGTTCCAAGACGATTCCGGTTCTGCTACATACTGAAGTCACAGCGCGTGAGCACAGAACCTGTCGGCACCAGATTTCTGCACCAAATGTGCATCCCCTGGCAGAAAACCGCACCGAACAGTGTCAAAACGGTTTGTGTGTGTTTTTTTGCTAAGAGATGCAGATTTGGTGCTGAAATTTATACATCATATTCGTGCACGAAATTTGCATATCCTGGCAAAAAACTGCATCAATATCGCATCAAACCGCATTGTATTTTGATGGGGTTTTTCTGCCAGAAGATGCAGATTGGTGCAGGAATATGGTGTATAAATTTCAGCACCAAATCTGCATCTCTTGGCAAAAAAACCTGTGGTTTCTGCCAGGAGATGCAGGTCTGTGAACTCAGTTCACCTGAGGTAAGATCACTGACTTCAATGAGATCACCTGAGGTCACTTTACCTGCGGTCATAGGTGGGGTACCATGACCACAGATAAACTGAGTGATGTCACCGTTCACAGCTTCAGCTCAGCCAGTCTCTGCCTGAAGCCACAGGTCATGTTCTGTGCCTGCATACTGTGACTTCAGAACTAGGTGTTTGGGGTTAATAATTGGAGAAAGAAGTTTGTTTTTTTTTGTTTTATTTTAAATAAAGGATTCTTTCAGTGTTTGTGTTTATTTCTTTTCACTTACAGATTAGTAATGAGGGGCTCTCAAAGACACCTCCCATTACTAATCTAGGGCTTAGTGACTTATTAACCCTTTATATTACCCTGATTGCCACCGCACCAGGGCAATTGGGATGAGCCGGGTAAAGTGCCGGGATTGTCACATCTAATGGAAGTGACAATTCTGGGCGGCTGAAAGCGGCTTTTCGACTGGAGTGGGCCCAATGACCAATTAAATAATTTTTAAAAAGTTGCATGGGGTCTCTCTTATTTTGATACACAGCCAAGATAAGCAAACAGCTGGAGGCTGCACATGTATCAGTATGCTTTATATGTGCTGGGTATCATAATATGGGGGACCCTATGCTAGTTTTTTTTAAATGTATTTATTTTTACACCACTATAGGTATGCAGACAGTGTGTGTGATTTCAAGCAGTCACAAACGCTGTCACATTGGGTGGGGGCGCAGTCTGACTGCAACCAATCAGAGATGCCGGAACTGCCAGTGGGTGGGGGAAGAGGTAAATATGTATGAGGGTAATGAGCGGCCCCAGAAGTAATGTACGGCGTGCGGGAGACTCGGTAAATATAATACACTTGCTCTAATCCCCCTTGCCCTTTCTACCATGATTTTAAAGCAAAATATTCGGAACCCTATAGACTTATATGGGGATTGGCGTCCAGGCAGATATTAGGGATTTATTCCGGTCCCCAGCAGAGTTTGTTTTTAAATCCAGGTGGACCCGCCGATCCCGAATAACTGCGGGTTCGTCCATCGCTAATTAAAGGAGATGTGTAACAAGGTCAAATTTTGTCAAGTAACTATACAGGGTCTATAATTTGGCACTCATGTACCTCAGCTGTCAGCATTCTATCTGGGCATTCATTAACTGTGCAAAATGCCAGTCGCAAGCCAGTTTCAAGTTGGGGTAATAGGAATGTAGCACAGTCTGCAAACCTGTGTATAGAAGCAAATATTGTTACTGGATAGTAAGGTCAAGTGACTCCAAAAATCAATCAGATTTATTTTTCTGCAAACTCAACCGCATTCCCTTGCAATATTACAATTCAGACAACGAGAAGCAATGAAGAACTGTGTTGGCACACAAGTTGCCGAAATAACTGTTAAGGGCAGTGGCAGTCATATATTCTTATCTACATAGCTAGCGACAGAGGCAACTCATCTTTTTTCAAAAATTTATTGAGAAACAACCATCATTTGTCCAGCAGCTCTCTCTCCCGTCACCTCCATACACAAGAGTAATCGATCTGCCTAGCGCTTGTGGGATCTGTACAAGAGAGCCGCTGCCGGACTTCTCTAGTGGCTTATCTCACTGAGAACAAAAGGATAGGCAGTCCGAAATCGAGATGCTTATCTCTCTTGACATCATCTGTTGGGGGCAGAAGGGTCTAGAGACCCTTTCACACATTTGGCTTTCAATAATGTGTATTGGGGCCTTTAAAGATCTCAAACAATGACTGACTGATTGACAGGCTGAAAAAGATGACATTGGCTAGGACCGCCCAGTGGACACGACATTTAATCTCTTACAAGATTTACAGCTATAGTAAATCTTTCAAACAAAACTATACATCCAACTGATCAGTCTCCTATTCGGTAACCTTCGACTAGCAGATATAGAAACTAGAGATGATCGGACCCAAACAGTAAGGTTCAGTGTTCATACCAAACAGAGAGTTTTCCAAACAAAATCAGTGTTCGAGTTCGAGGGCTTTACGTATGCAAATGAGTTGAACACTGATCACTTTGTTTGGGTATGCTCAATGCTCAGCCTAGTTCGAGCCGCTCGCAGTGTTTGAACGGCTCACAAATCAGCGTTATCAGATATAGTGTGTACAAAACCAAAAAAAGTGAAAGAACCCTGCCCCCCTTCCCCTGGAAGTGCTCGGTTTATAGCTCTCTGCATGTGGTAGAGCCGAACTGCCTGATCAGTGACTGCCAATGGGGTTAGGATGAAGTCTGGGTTCTTAAAGGGGTATTCATATCTCCAAGATCCTATCCCAATATGTAGTAGGTGTAATAATAATAATAATAATAATATCTGCAAATAGAAATTAGAAATGTAGTATAGTTTTTCTGTTTCACTATGTCTCTTACCTCATGTTCAGGATATTGCAGGACCTTAAGTATCCATGGTTATTACCAAGATCTACTAACTAACTAACTGTGACTATATGCGTGGTCGTAACCATAGACACCTAAGTTCCTGCAATGCCATGAACATAAGGTAAGTAACATGGCTATATCAGGAGAGCTATACTACATTTCTAATTGGAATTTTTTTGCTAATATTATTATTACATCTACTACATATTAGGATAGGACCAATACAAGAGAACCATGAGTCATTTTCACTCAATATATAACAATATTATTCAAAATTTACAGAGAACAATAATATTAAAACAGTAATGATCCCAATTCAACATAAACTAACTGTTGTGCCAGTGACTGTATCATAAATAAGATTTTATATGTTCATCAATTCATACTTGTAGGCTAGCTGCATTAGACGATAAATCACATGTAATAATCCTTTCTAACCACAGGAGGGCGACAATCCTCCATGTATGCCACACATATTATTCTGAATAAGGTGCTAATCCTTAAGCAGACAAGTGGTACATAGCAGCAGTTACATGGAGGATTGTCGCCCTCCTGTGGTTGGAAAGGATTATTACATGTAATTTCATATCACGCATTGGCTATTATATGAAATGTGATCTAAATTTATGACTTTTGTCACGCACTGGTATTTTGGAAAATGCACTGACACTTTATTTGGTATATTTGTATGGCATATATAGGAAATTGTTGCCCCTGTGTAACCAGAAATAACTATTTGTGATTTATGGTTAATACAGCTAGCCTAGAAATAGGAGTTGATAAACATATACAAATTGTAATGTATTAGTATATGTTCATCAATTCATATTTTCTAGGCCATACAAATATTATACCAAATAAAGTGTGCATTTTACAAAATACCAGTGCGTGACAAGTCATACATTTAGATCACATGTCATATAACAGCCAATGCGTGATATGAAATTACATGTAATAATCCTTTCCAACCACAGGAGGGCGACAATCCTCCATGTGACTGCTGCTATGTACCACTTGTCTGTTTAAAGCCCACTTTACACGTTGCAATTAGTTGTACAATCGCATTTGCGATGTGACACGCCCAGGTTGCATACGGGATCTATGAGATTTCACGTAGGTCGTTCATTTGCTGTCACACGTGCGTTAGTAGTCTATGTTAAATTGATCAATGTTATGTGCGATCCTTTAGATCATGTGTTCTGTGACGTATGCATTGGGCACCTTTTTTTTTTTTTATTTATTGACTTGCCAAGCGTGTGTAATGTGTAGGGATGTGTTTTTACTATGTCATCTGCCATTCAGCTCTGCTACATGGCCGCTGGCAGCAGACACAGACAGCCATGTAGCAGAGCTGAATGGCAGATGACAGCAGACACAGACAGAGCCGCACTGTCAGAATGAACTCGGGTGAACTTCACCCGACTTCATTGTCATGCTGCGGCTCTGTCTGTGTCGCGTCCTGATTAGCGGTCACCAGTGAAGGACTCACCGGTGACCGCTAATCTCCTAAATTACTGAAGTTAGCAGCCCTCTCTCATACTCACCAATCCCCGGCGCTGCACGGCATTCACACTGCTCCGGCGGCTTTTACTGTTTTGAAAAAGCCGGCCGCCCATTAAACAATTTCGTATTCCCTGCTTTCCCCGCCCACCGGCGCCTATGATTGGTTACAGTGAGACACGCCCCCACTCTGAGTGACAGGTGTCACACTGCACCCAATCACAGCAGCCGGTGGGCGGGTCTATACTGTATAGTGAAATAAATAATTAAATAATTAAAAAAAACGGCGTGCGGTCCCCCCAATTTTAAAACCAGCCAGATAAAGCCATACGGCTGAAGGCTGGTATTCTCAGGATGGGGAGCTCCACGTTATGGGGAGCCCCCCAGCCTAACAATATCAGCCAACAGCCGCCCAGAATTGCCGCATACATTAGATGCGACAGTTCTGGGACTGTAACCGGCTCTTCCCGATTTGCCCTGGTGCGTTGGCAAATCGGGGTAATAAGGAGTTATTGGCAGCCCATAGCTGCCAATAAGTCCTAGATTAATCATGTCAGGCGTCTATGAGACACCCTCCATGATTAATCTGTAAATTACAGTAAATAAACACACACACCCGAAAAAATCCTTTATTAGAAATAAAAACACAAACATATACCCTGGTTCACCACTTTAATCAGCCCCAAAAAGCCCTCCTTGTCCGGCGTACTCCAGGATGCTCCAGCGTCGCTTCCAGCGCTGCTGCATGGAGGTGACCGGAGCTGCAGAAAACACCGCCGCTCCTGTCACCTCCACGCAGGTAATGAAGACAGCCGCGCGATCAGCTGAGCTGTCACTGAGGTTAACCGCGGCCACCGCTGGATCCAGTGACAGCGGGTAACCTCAGTGACAGCAGCTGATCGCGCGGCTGTCTTCATTAGCTGCGTGGAGGTGACAGGAGCGGCTGTGTTTTCTGCAGCTCCTGTCACCTCCATGCAGCAGCGCTGGAAGCGACGCTGGAGCATCCTGGATTACGCCGGACATGGAGGGCTTTTTGGGGCTGATTAAAGTGGTGAACCAGGGTATATGTTTGTGTTTTTATTTCTAATAAAGGATTTTTTCGGGTGTGTGTGTTTATTTACTGTAATTTACAGATTAATCATGGAGGGTGTCTCATAGACGCCTGACATGATTAATCTAGGACTTATTGGCAGCTATGGGCTGCCAATAACTCCTTATTACCCCGATTTGCCAACGCACCAGGGCAAATCGGGAAGAGCCGGGTACAGTCCCAGAACTGTCGCATATAATGTATGCGGCAATTCTGGGCGGCTGTTGGCTGATATTGTTAGGCTGGGGGGCTCCCCATAACGTGGAGCTCCCCATCCTGAGAATACCAGCCTTCAGCCGTATGGCTTTATCTGGCTGGTTTTAAAATTGGGGGGAACCGCACGCCGTTTTTTTTAATTATTTAATTATTTATTTCACTACACAGTATAGACCCGCCCACCGGCTGCTGTGATTGGGTGCAGTGTGACACCTGTCACTCAGAGTGGGGGCGTGTCTCACTGTAACCAATCATAGGCGCCGGTGGGCGGGGAAAGCAGGGAATACGAAATTGTTTAATGGGCGGCCGGCTTTTTCAAAACAGTAAAAGCCGCCGGAGCAGTGTGAACGCCGTGCAGCGCCGGGGATCGGTGAATATGAGAGAGGGGGATAGACTGACATGGACAGAGAGAGAGGGACAGAGATAGTGACCGACTGACAGAGATTAGTGACTGACAGACATTGTGAAGCGCTTCAGAACGCAGCTTTTCAGCTGCGCTCTGAAGCGGACCTTTTTTAAGCTGCGGTGCAGAGCGCACACCTGCGCACACAGCATCAGACACCAAAATCGTATGAGGGATGTCACACGTTACAATTGACTAGGTTCGTGCAACAAAACGCTCAATTCTAGAGAATGATACGATGTGTTTGCGATCAACGGTTTTGCGTTCAATCCTGATCGCAAGTAGATGTCACACGCAGATACCTCACAAACGATGCCGGATGTGCGTCACTTACAACTTGACCCCAACGACAGATTGTGAGATATATTGAAGCGTGTGTAGCGGGCTTAAAGGGAACCAAACATCAGGATTTTCGTGTATAAGCTGCAGCCAGTGCAGTGCTGGCACTATCATGCACAGTGTGTACATACCATCAGGGGGCAGCTCGGGTGTTTAGGCAGTGAAATACAACTTTATAAAGTTTGAATTTTCGTGCACTTTTTGATTGACGTGTGCACCTCTCTGTTAATGTCCGGGCGTGTTATGCAGGAGTTCCCCGCCCCCCCCACCAGCCTGTTCCTCCCTCTCTCCTGATGTCCGGGCGTGTTATGCACGTGTTCCCCGCCCCCCCGCGCCGCCTGTTCCTCCCTCCCTCCCTCTGGCTGTATGTAAATATCTAATCTTCAGAAACATGGCGCCGGAGTGGGCCTCTGCGCATAGCGCTTATCTCCGGCGCCATGTTTCTGAAGCCCCCGCATTACACAACTTGGTGACTGAGAGGGCGGCGCATGCGCCCTCGTTTCTTCACAGCCCGTTGTGACCGCGGGAGCGCGCGCGATTAGAACAGGACAGAACAGCTGACCGGAGGACGCGATCAGCTGCTGCTCCTGTATCGTGCCGCCCCAGGACACCGGGCCAACACACCAGCCGCGAAGGACAACGGGACGCCACAGGAAAATGCCACCAGCAGGATTCATCTCACTGTCCTGCAGGTATGTTTGGAGGAGGAGGAAGAGGATGATAATGATGATGGAGTAGGATAATGAGGAGGAGGAGGATAATAATGATGATGGAGGATGATGATGATGGAGGAGGAGGAGGATAATGAAGGAGGAGGATAATGAGAAGGATAATGATGATGGAGGAGGAGGATAATGATAATAAGGAGGATAATGATGATGGAGGAGGATAATGAGAAGGATAATGATGATGGAGGAAAATGATGATGAGGAGGATAATGATGATGGAGGAGGATAATGATGATGGAGGATAGTGATGGAGGAGGAGGATAATGATGGAGGAGGAGAATAATGATGGAGGATAATGATGATGGAGGATAATGATGATGGAGGAGGAGGATAATGAGAAGGATAATGATGATGGAGGATAATGATGATGAGGATAATGATGATGGAGGATACTGATGGAGGAGGAGGATAATGATGGAGGAGGAGGATAATGATGGAGGATAATGATGATGGAGGATAATGATGATGGAGGAGGAGGATAATGATAATGAGGAGGATAATGATGATGGAGGAGGATAATGATGATGGAGGAGGAGGATAATGAGAAGGATAATAATGATGGAGGATAATGATGATGGAGGAGGAGGATAATGATGATGGAGGATAATGATAATGAGGATAATGATGATGGAGGAGGAGGCGGATAATGATGATGGAGGATAGTGATGGAGGAGGATGATAATGGGGAGGATAATGATGATGGAGGATAATGATGGTGGAGGAGGACGAGTATGAGGAGGAGGATAATGATGATGGAGGAGGAGGATAATGATGATGGAGGAGGAGGATAATGATGATGGAGGAGGAGGATAATGATGGAGGAGGATAATGATGGAGGATAATGATGATGGAGGAGGATAATGATGATGGAGGAGGAGGATAATGAGAAGGATAATGATGATGGAGGATAATGATGATGGAGGAGGAGGATAATGATGATGGAGGATAATGATAATGAGGATAATGATGATGGAGGAGGAGGAGGATAATGATGATGGAGGATAGTGATGGAGGAGGATGATAATGGGGAGGATAATGATGATGGAGGATAATGATGGTGGAGGAGGACGAGTATGAGGAGGAGGATGATAATGATGATGGAGGAGGAGGATAATGATGATGGAGGAGGAGGATAATGATGGAGGAGGATAATGATGGAGGATAATGATGATGGAGGAGGATAATGATGATGGAGGAGGAGGATAATGAGAAGGATAATAATGATGGAGGATAATGATGATGGAGGAGGAGGATAATGATGATGGAGGATAATGATAATGAGGATAATGATGATGGAGGAGGAGGAGGATAATGATGATGGAGGATAGTGATGGAGGAGGATGATAATGGGGAGGATAATGATGATGGAGGATAATGATGGTGGAGGAGGACGAGTATGAGGAGGAGGATAATGATGATGGAGGAGGAGGATAATGATGATGGAGGAGGAGGATAATGATGGAGGAGGATAATGATGGAGGATAATGATGATGGAGGAGGAGGATAATGAGAAGGATAATGATGATGGAGGATAATGATGATGGAGGATGATGATGATGATGGAGAAGGAGGATAATGAGGAGGAGGATAATGATGATGGAGGAGAAGGAGGAGGTGGAGTATTCATAGAGCTTACCTATCCCCGCTGCCTGCCGCGTCCTCGCCACCTATGCCGCTGCTACTTGCGGTTGTATAATGTATAACAATTTTTCATCGATATGTATGTTGGAAGGTGGCTTGTGCAACCATTCAAAAAAAAAAAAAAAAAAGTAAAGTAAGATCTTTAGGCTATGTGCGCACTAGAAAAGTGATTTTTCTCAAGAAAATTTCTTGAGAAACTTCTGGGAGTTGAAGATTACCGCACCTGCGGTAAAAAACACTCACCCAAACCGCGGGTAAAACGCATGCGTTTTTACCCTCGGTTTTTCCGCAGGTTGGTCCCTCTGGTTTTTTTATGCTGAACTGCAATAAATATAGATAATCGATAGACAGATAATGGATAGAGGGAAAGATGAATAGATAGATAGATAATAGATGAGAAAGACCTATATAATGTCCCACCTCCCTGCATATTCTAAGCTGGCACCCTTTAGTGACTTTCATGTGGCACTAAAGGGTGCCTAGCCTTGTATTTAGACAAAAATAAATATTTTAAAAAAAAAACGACGTGAGGTCCCCTCATCTTTTGTAGCCAGCTAGGGTAAAGCAGATGGCTGCAGACCACAGCTGGCAGCTTTACCTTGGATGGTAATCCAAAACAGAGGGCACCCCACGCTGTTATTTTACATTAAATAAATAATTTAAAACAAAAAACGTGAGGTCCCCCACAAATTGGATCACCAGCCAAGGTAAAGCAGACAGCTGGGGTCTGATATTCTCAGACTAGGGAGGTCCACTGTTATTGGACACTCCCCAGCCTAAAAATAGCAGGCTGCAGCCGCCCCAGAATTGGCGCATCCATTAGACATGCCAATACTGGCGCTTCGCCCAAACTCATCCCGTTGCCCTGGTGCGGTGGCAAACGCGGTAATATATGGGGTTGATGCCAGATGTGTAATATCACCTGGCATCAGGGCCTGGGGTTGGTGATGTCACGCGTCTATCAGATAACCGACATCACCAACCCAGTCAGTAAGAAATAAAAAATAGACAACAAAAAAAGTTTTATTTGAAACATTCCTTCTTTCACCAATTTATTTACAAGAACAATCAATTCCAGGTCCAGCGTAATCCAATAAGGGGGTCCCACGGCGATCCATACCATAGTCACTGTCCCAGTCTATGAAAAACAGAATGTTCCACCTTGGCTGGGAGAGTAATGCAGTGACCTGAGCTAACATCAATAGCCCAGGTCAGTGCAGGGGATGACGAGCGCTGCTGTCAGGATAGATGAGACCATTACCTGCAGTGATTATCTCCTGCACTACTGATGTCAGCGCTGTCACTGCCTTATATGCCCGCCACGTTCTCAGCAGTATCGCGAGAGCCCTTGACATCACCGCTAGTGACAGTCTCGGGCCGCGGGCATAGACAGCAGTGACAGCGGTGACGTCAGGAGGCAGGAGATAGTTACCGCAGGTAATGACCTCATCTCACCTCCTGACAGCAGCGCTCGGCATCCCCACGGCTGCGCGCACTGCTGTGTGTTAGTGTCTGCCTGTGCTGCAGGGTTACAAGCTGCTGACACTGCGTGCAGCCGCAGGGCCGGAGCAGGACACAGACTTGACATCACCGCTAGTGACAGTCTCGGGCCGCGGGCATAGACGGCAGTGACAGCGGTGACGTCAGGAGGCAGGAGATAGTTACCGCAGGTAATGACCTCATCTCACCTCCTGACAGCAGCGCTCGGCATCCCCACGGCTGCGCGCACTGCTGTGTGTTAGTGTCTGCCTGTGCTGCAGGGTTACAAGCTGCTGACACTGCGTGCAGCCGCAGGGCCGGAGCAGGACACAGACTGCATGGGCACCTTGAGGTCACACGGAAGCGTTTGTGCGGCGTCCAGGGAGTGTGACATTGTGTTTACTCTGCTCCGCTTCCTCTTCCTGACATAATGATATCACTTCCTGCAAAACCTCAGGCAGCGATGAGCATTACCTCAGGTAAACCGCGGCTATACCGAGGGTATACCGCACAGCATTTGCTACCTGCGGTATACCCCCGGAATCTTGCGATTACATTACAGTGAATGGAGTGAAATACCGGGGGTATTCCGCAGGTACCTGCCGAAAAGAAGTGACATGCACATTTTCTCAAAGTTTCTCCAGAAAATCTTCAGACAGAATTTTCTTGAGAAAAAAAAAGAGTGCGCACAGCTATTTTTTTTTATCCATAGGTATTGCTGGGAAATGTCTGAAGAAAGATTTCAAACATTTCTCAAGAAATTTCTACAGCAAAACCGCGGGTAAAAACGCCTAGTGCGCACAGGGCCTTATTTGCATGTCACATACGGATATGTAGACATAAATTTTATTTAATTTTTTTACATTTAATTGCCGGGTCACATGATCCAATATGAACAATTAAAAACATATGTCTTCTAGAGTCACACATTTTATATATATGTACCGTACTTTATTAGTTTTAAATTGATTTTGTCTTTATCTATTTAGATCTATGCTCCATTTTTTTCTGTTTTCAGATATCATCAACAATCTTTAGGTATCGCTAGCAACATTTTTCCATAATCTGGTAAGTACAAACGGACGACATGTTATGTATAAAGATTTCATGTACATTTTACAACAACATGTACAATAACATCGCAAAAACCTATTTTGTTTTATAGGTTTTTGTCCATATTCTTAGAAAATCAACATGCCTTGCTGCATTGTTAATCAGTGTTTCAACACAAGTGGACTCACGGGACCAAAAAAGAGAATTTTGTTTACTTACCGTAAATTCTTTTTCTTATAGTTCCGACATGGGAGACCCAGACAATGGGTGTATAGCTTCTGTCTCCGGAGGACACACAAAGTACTACACTCAAACGTGTAGCTCCTCCCTCCTAGCATATACACCCCCTGGTAGCCAGTCCTAGCCAGTTTAGTGCAAAAGCTGAAGGAGGACATCCACCCACAAGTAGAGATAGAGTAAAACCCGGACTAACCGGAATCTCTGTCTACAACAACAGCCGGTGATAACACACGGAACAAGAAAACCTGCCAACAGGCAACAGGGAGGGTGCTGGGTCTCCCATGTGGGAACTATAAGAAAAAGAATTTACGGTAAGTAAACAAAATTCTCTTTTTCTTCATCGTTCCTTATGGGAGACCCAGACAATGGGACGTTCCAAAGCAGTCCATGGGTGGGAAATAAACAGAAAACTGAGAAGTAGGCAAAACCTAACTTCACAAATGGGCGACAGCCGCCTGAAGGATGCATCTGCCCAAGCTCGCATCTGCCGAAGCATGAGCATGCACTTGGTAGTGCTTACGAAAAGGTATGCCAACTAGACCAAGTGGCAGTCTGACAGACCTACTGAGCCGTGGCCTAGGCCTGAAGCCTAAGAGTCACCAACAGCTCTGGTCAAGTGTGCCTTGATCCCCGACGGGAGAGGCACTTGAGTACACTGGTAGGTATCGGAAATGGCCGACCTAAACCAACGAGCCAGGGTCGGCTTAAATGCCGAGAGGCCCTTACGCTGACCAGTGGTCAGCCCAAAAGAGAGGTGCAAAGCCTAAGAACAGCGGTGCGAGACACATAGATCCGGAGCACCCGCACCAGATCCAGAGTATGCAACGCCTTTTCAAAGCGATGAATAGGAGCCGGACAAAAGGAAGGCAGGGAAAATGCCCCGGTTAAGGTGGAAGCAGCAACCACCTTAGGGAGAAAATCCGGAGTCGGACGGAGAACCACCTTGTCTTGATGAAAAACCAAAAAGGAGGGACTCCGAAGAGAGTGCAGCCAAAACAGAGACTCTCTTGAGGGAAGTAATGGCCACTAGAAAGACCACTTTCTATGAAAAACTAAACAAAGAAACCTCCCTAAGAGGCTCAAAGGGGGGTTTCCAAAAACCGTGAGGACCGAATTAAGGTCCCAGGGCTCCAAGGGCCGCCGGTAAGGCGGAATGATGTGAGATGCGCCCTGCATGAAGGAACGCATCTGAGCTAGCCGGGCAATACGCCGCTGGTACAACACTGACAGAGCCGATACCTGTCCCTTAAGGGAATTGAGGGATAGTCCCAGCTGCAGACCGGACTGTAGAAGGAACAGGAGGGTCGGCAAGGCCAAAAAGCCAAAGGATACTTCCGAGCTCGAGTCATAGTGGAGATGACTTCAGGAGGGATACCAGAAGTTGTCAAGATCCATGACTCAAAAACCACGCCGTCAATCTGAGAGCCGCAGATTCTGGCGGAAAAGACGGACCTCGTGAGAGGAACAGTCCGGGAGATGCCATGGCACCTCTACGGACAGACGGAGCAGGTCAGGGTACCAAGCCTGCCTGGGTCAGTCTGGAGTAATGAGAATGACCCGACGGCCCTCCTTTCTGATCTTGCGCAGGACTCTGGGCAAGAACTAGAGGGTGAAACACATAAGACAGACGAAGCTGGGACCAAACTTGAACCAGTGCGTCTGCCGCAAACACCTGAGGATCGTAGAGCCACGGTTTGACGGCTGAGACAATCTGCCTCCCAGTTTTCCACATCTGGGATGTGGGCTGCGGATATGGTGGACTAGGAGTCCTCCGTCCACAGAAGAATGCGATGAACCTCCAACAGTGATGTCCCGCCCTGGAGGTTAATGTAGGCAAACGCTGTAGCGTTGTCTGACTGGACTCGAATGTGCCTGGCCGTCAACAGATGGTGAAAGGCTTGGAGAGCTAGAAACACAGCTCTGAATTCCAGCACATTGGTCCAGAGGGCTGATTCGGACAGAGTCCAAGTGCCCTGCGCTCCAAGGTGGAGATATACTGCTCCCCAGCCGGATAGACTAGCATCTTGGTGAGGAGCACCCGGGACGGAGCCAGGAAGGAGCGTCCCTGAGACAGAGGGGCCAAAGCCACCACTGAAACGAGCCCCTGGTCTGTGGCGAAGCCACCACTCCGTGGAAGGAGGGAGTCCGCTTGTTCCAACAGCGGAAAATATCCAGCCGCAGAGGACGCAGATGGAACTGGGCAAGGGAACCGCTTCCGTTGACACCACCGACTGATCCAGCACCTGTATTAGGTGCCTGATGGAACGACGTCGACCGCCAGTGGAGGGACTGCTGTTTGACTAAGGGCAGCTTCACAAGTGCCGACAGAGTCTCGAATTGCGTCCCTGGGTATGTGAACTTCTGGGTCGAAGTCAGAGTGGACTTGGACAGAAGACAACCACCCGAATTGGTGAGAGTGGCGAGAGTGAGCGAGGCACTCCGCTAACAGACTGCACTGGATGAAGCCCAGACTAGAAGGCTGTCTAGGATAAAAGGATCGCTGCCAACCCCTAGGGGTGCAGGACCGCAATCACAGCTGCCCCGACTTTGAGAATACTCGAGGGGCCGTGGCTAACCCCAAGGGAAGAACCACGAATTGGACCACTCTGATTGCAAAACGTAGCCAACGCTGGTGTGGAACTGCGATTGGCACATGCAGATAGGCATCTCTGATGTCGATGGATGCTAGGGAATCTCTTTAGGTCAATGATAGACCGCAGAGACTCCATGCGAAAATGCCGCACCTGAACATGCTTGAGAAGCGTGAGATCCAGGTCGGAAGGCACCGCCCTCCTCGGGTACTAGGAATAGATTTAAGCAGAAATCTCAGAACCGTTCCCAGTCGGGAACCGGCACAATTACTCCAGTGGCCTGCAAGAATGCCCCAGCCTGTGAGAAGGCGGCGGCCTTGGAGCAGGGGGGAGTTGACAGAAAAAATCTGTTTATGGCATGGAAGAACTCTTCCCGCCAAAAGCTTCCTTAATAATTTCATCCAGTTGTTCCCGAATAGTCTGGTCCCAGCAAAAGGGAGCCCAGCAAGGAAATTCTATAGAAGCATCCGCCTTCCACTTCCGAAGCCACAGGAGCCTGCGGATAGCGAGGAAATTAGCCGAGGCCACCGCAGAGCGGTGAGAGTCTCCAGCATAGCAGATAAGACATAGGATGAAAAAGACTGAAGTCTGGAAGTTAAGGCAACCATTTCGGGCATAGATTCCCTGTGAGGGAATACATCTCCTCTAGAGAAGCAGAGATGGCCTTGAAAGCCCACACTGCTGCAAAAGCTGGGGAGAACGTGACCCCTGCCGCCTCTATACAGATTTGGCCAGAAGGACAACCTGTCGGACAGCAAGCCGTAAGTGAGGAGCCATCAGCCACTGGTACAACGGCCCTGGCTGAGGGTCTAAACACCGGAGGGATCACCTTTGGTGAATGAGCCCACTCCTTGACCACCTCTGGTGGAAGGGGAAAACTGTCCTCAGCACCACGCTTTGAGAAGCGTTTGCCAGAACAGACCCTGGGCTTGGTCACAGTGGCCTGAAAAACTGCAGTGGTTAAGGAACACACTCGTTGTTCTCTTAGGCAAGGTAAACTGGTGCCCCTTAGTGCCAGAGAGGGTTGCTCCTCTGATACTGGCGGGTTGAGGTCCAGTACCGAAGTAAGGTACAGTGGATCCTTAGGGAGGTGCCGTCAGCCACTGATACAACTATCCGGGCTGAAACACTAGACACCGGAGGGACCACCCTTGGTGAATGAGCCCACTCCCTGACCACCTCTGGTGGAAGGGGGAAACAGTCATCAGAACCACGCTTTAAGGGGAGCGTCTGTCAGGACAGGCTCTGGGCTTGGTCACAGTGGGCTGAAAACTGGAGTGGTTAAGGAACACACTCCTTGTTCTCTTTAGGTATACTGATGTCTTTCTGCCAGAGGGGGGATACTCCCCTGATACAGGCGGATTGAGGTCCAGTACAAATATAATGGACGTAATCAAATCATTAGCATCTGCATCACCTTCGGACAGATCAATGGTACATGAAGTAGCGTCCGAGCCACCAGTAAGGACATCCTCTTTGTCCAGTGAGTCAGCTCGTGAATCAGAGCTGCAGGACGGGGAAGGACAGGGGACCCTGCGTCTCCATTTTAGGAGGACGGGGTCTGAGACCAGATGAAGAGTCCTCTGAGAGCTTTGCTGAGCGAGCCGTAGCAGCAGAAGCGCCCTGAGAAGGGGGCTAATGCATGCTCAGCAAGAGCCGGAGCAGCTGGAGGGACCCTCCAGGCTGAGGAATCACTGTGTTTATGTGCTCAGTACAGACAGTACGATGTACATGCAGTGCATATTAAGAAAACAGCCTTGCAGCCTTGCTCTGATGTGAGACATGCTGCAGAAGTGGGGGCTCTGTGAGGGAATGCATCTCCAGAACGACCCCCAGCAGAGTATATAAACAGAGAATATTAGCAGCTGCACAACCGGAGGTTGTGGCTTGCCAGACCGTTTAGCATACATTACTGTGCCCTCAGTTCCCCAGCCCAGGCCCCCATTTGTCACAATGAGGTATCTCTGTGCCTATGCAGACACAGAGAACGCTGAGAAAATGGCGACCGTAGCGAGGAGAGGGGGCGGGGACTACTCTGAGAGCGGGCAAATGAAGTATACAGGGGAGGGAATCCTTCCTCAGTGAGGAGTGTCCGCTCCCTGTGCTGACCAGCCGCTGGGCGGAGCCACGCTGTCCCTCTGCACTGACTGACATGCAGGGGTGGAGAATCGAAACTAGGCCTCAGGCGAAGCCGGGGCCTAGATTTAAGAATGCGGCCAGCGTGCAGGCACCGTCGGCGCGGTTCTCCAGTGAAAACTGGGGAACCGGCCGGAAATGTTAACACAGTGATATAACATACTGTCCCCAATAAATAAAGTACAAGGGACCCCTGGAAGGACCACTTTCAGCGGTAAAAACGTCTCAATACTTAGCTTTGAGACGCAGGGCCATGTCCCTGGAGAGGGGTTAAACGCTCCTTCCGGCAGGATCCTGAAAGGGCTGCGGATGGAGACCGGTCTCCTGCAAAGCAGTGAGAACCGAGATGGCTCCCACTTCAAACCAGAGCCTCTCAGAGGGTGTTGAAGGAGCGCGGCATGTGAAGGCTCCAGCCTTATAAAATCAACCTTAACAGCACCGCCGACACAGTGGGGTGAGAAGGGACATGCCGGGAGTCCAGACTGGACCCGCTTTTCTTCCAAATCTTTGAAATAAAAAAAAAAATAAAAAATCAGAGAATGCATGTGTGTGTGACCTCCTGAACACAAAGCATTGAAACTGGCTAGGACTGGCTACCAGGGGGTGTATATGCTAGGAGGGAGGAGCTACACGTTTGAGTGTAGTACTTTGTGTGTCCTCCGGAGGCAGAAGCTATACACCCATTGTCTGGGTCTCCCATAAGGAACGATGAAGAAAAAAGATATAAAGTTACACAAATTTCCCAATGATATTGACAGAATCATTGCATGGTTGAATCAAACCGGAGAACAGTTCATTGACATTCAGGCATTTGCAAGTACAATTTTGTCTAGCGGGAAAAACGGTAAATATGCCATATGTTCAGAACACTTTACTCCTGACAGTTATGATTACCGCGGTTCAATAAAATTTTTGAAGAAAAATGCCATACCAACCTTATTTCCCACGGTCATTAAGGGAGAAAAAATTGTTGAAGAAAGTTCACATAAAGATAAAAACAGGGGCCGGAAGAGATTCTTTATTCAGTTGTGTAGCCAAGGGTCGATTATTGCAGTAGCACAAGAAGAAGAAGTATCCAATCCCAGATTTAGAAACTGCAGCACTCAAACAGACAGCACCTTGCTAAATTCCAAAGTTATGTTTGAACCTGTTGTCGATTTTTCAGCAAACCATCTATCAGCTTTACAGTGCCCTCCAAGTACTTCGACACCCATTGCAAAAAAGGACCTGTTACTTTCAGGATCATTACTGGAATTGTCATCTCCCTTGAAGAAAAAAACAATGAGAACCGTACTCTTTGAAAATGATGGAGCAGAATGTTTGGAAAATCTAAATATTTTATCTCCAGTCTCTGGAGTACCAAACACAGTCCCTGGAAGTCAGAATACTTCTTTTGAAGAATCAATGGAACCTATACCATTACAAGATCCTGACTACGTACCACATCTCACTAGTTTGGAGGAATCAGACCTTTGTATCAGTGAATCTCTTCTCCCAGATTCGTACCATGTTCCACCTGTGACAGTGATAAATGTAACTGAGGAACAGGTTGTTGAAGATAGGAAATTGTTGGTTTTTGAATCCTGCCTAGACAATCTAATTAGGAAGGTTAAATGTCAACATAATCCTATGTGTAAATCAACAGTTTCTTCATTTAAAAAGTATATGGAAGGGTCATTTTGTAAAATTATTGGCAGATGCTTCCAGGGTCATAAATTTACCATTTTTGAAAGCCAGCCAAAAATAGGAAAGTTTGCTACTGGAAATGTGTTAATTGCTGCTTCAATCTTCTTTAGTGGCCTAAATTTTCAAAAAGTAAAAGAGTTTTTCAATCTGCTTGGATTTGTTTCCATTTCTGAAGGCACATACTATCGGTACCAGAGTATGTTTCTGTTTCCTGCAATTGATCATGCTTGGACAAAAGAAAAGGAAGAATTTAAACAAAAAAAAATACAACATCCACTGAGTGTATCTGGTGATGGGCAATGTGATAGCCCCGGTCACAATGCCAAATATTGCATTTATACAATTATGGATATTATCACCGATAAAATAATGGACTTTGAGGTAGTGCAACGCAGTCAATGTTCTTCCTCTGTCGCTATGGAGAAATTTGGATTTCAAAAAGTATTAGATCGACTAATTTCATCAGGATACAAAATAAAAATTTTTGCCTCTGACAGACATGTTGGCATAAGGAAAAAGATGCGTGAAGACTTCCCACAGATCAATCACCAATTTGACATCTGGCATTACGCCAAATCATTATAGAAAAAACTCACTACTGCAAGCCATGGAAGTCTATGCAAAGGCATTATACCCTGGATTGAGAAGATTGTGTTACACTTCTGGTGGTGTGTAACTACGTGTGAACAAAAAGAGCAAATTTTTCGAGAAAAATGGCTTTCACTTCTCCATCACATTACTAATCAGCATGAGTGGGATGGTGAAGTATACCGTAAATGTGGACATGTTCCCATAGAAATGGGAGATGAAGAGATATTTTGGCTTATCAATGGTACACCACCATTTAATAACATTGAGCGGATTGTCAGTAATGACAAAATGTTGAAAGACATCCCGCATTTGGTTCTAAACTGCCATACTGGGCAATTAGAAAATTTGCACAGCATGGCCCTTAAATATAGAACAAAAAGGATCCATTTTGGAATTGATGCCATGGAAGCTCGCACGAAATTAGCAGCCTTGACACATAACAAAAATGTAGGACGAGAGCAGGCGGTGGTGAGATTTGAAAGAAAAAACACTGAAAGCAAAGGAACAAAAAGAACAAAACTTGTAGCTCCAAAGTCACAGGGGCGATGGGTGATAAAAAACGTGTATGAAAAAGGTGGATGTTAACTTTCTCCATGAAATCTGCGTTACTGTTTTGAAAATTTGTAAGGGTCAGAAGATTTCTGAGTGGACCTCAAGAGCACCATCCCTACCTCCAAACCTGTCAAATAGGGAACGTCCCATTAAAGAGGACATAAAGAGACAAAAAATCAGCCGCTTTACATCAAGTGGAAACCGTAACGTTTAATTCTTGCAAGAAAAAAAATGTTTG